>NW_021137843.1:0-380813 GCF_004193835.3 Ostrinia furnacalis | reverse complement strand
CCACCTTGTCAAAGAAAAATGATAATTTGACAGTGACATTTTGTTTTTTTTATATTAATAAGTTCGGATACCTGATTTTGAATACTTTAAGCCATAGACTATCACTCTTTTCTTTCGATAGGCGCGAATTTTTGAACTTAAATTTATCGCTAAAGTTTTAGTTCCTCTGATGGCACATCCGGCGATACTTCGAAGTCACCTCCGAAAATGTCTCGGCGTTACTGACTACAAAGTTTCAGTTCCTTCTGAGGCACATCCGGGCTTACGAGGTTAAAACTCTACTCAAGAAAAAATAAAGAGATGAGACGAGGCAGCATGATCTATGACCTTGGCCTGAGCCCCGATTACGGTAACTTTTAACGTCTACAATCCAGACGCGTTTCTGATTCTGCAATACGATTGGTCAAAACAGCTGACTTACGCTGTTGAACGACCAATCGTATCGCAGAATCGAGAAGCGTGTCTGGATTGTTGACGTTAAAAATTACCGTAATCGGGGCTCAGTTCTTCGAAACGAAATAATGACGTTGACAGATCATGAATGAGACGATTCGTGATGATTCTCGAAAACAGCCCCCTAGACAAAACGCACTTTTTAATCGAATCGAAAATCGAATCCGTCAAAACTCCATACAAAAAAGGGGCTTTTCGACTGGTTTGCGATTATAATTTGCACTTTGTCTAGACCCACAGCTTGTAGACATTGCTCAGAAGTGAGATGGGTCTATAATCCTTCAACAAAGTACCGGCATTCCTTTCAAAAGCTCAGCCGTGATTCCAGTTTTGGGTCAATCTAGCTCTTGGGTCTTCGGCTAGATTTGTGACAGGTGTACGTACAACTTCCGTACGTTCCGTATCTTCCGTCCGTAGAACTTCTCAACCTCTTCCAATAACTCAGGCCCCAACGAGATGTCTCTGCCATCCTCGGTCTTCACTTTGGTTTGTAGGCTTTGGCTAATAGGCAGATCTCTTGCGAATACTTTAGAGCTCTTGTTACGCTCAATCGCTTCTTTTATACGGTCTGTATTAAATTGGCGTAGGTCGCGAGTCAAATACTTGGAGATCTGTCTGTTAAGTGAGCAACATCTTCAGAGGACTGCAGAACCAAGTTTCGTCTCTCTTCCATAAGTTTATTGGTGAGGTCAGAGATCTTTTTGGTTCCTTTTTAACGACGGGTTTTAAAGAACTTAGACCCAATTGTCCACACTACTGGTCGTTTGGACAATTTCTACAAACCTGTCATTGTATTCGTCCACATTTTCTCAGTCTCCTAGGCATTCGAAACTATTTTGCAACTCGAGCTGAAAGCTTTCGGGTTTTAGTTGGAAGGGCGCTGGGCGGAGCGCAGCAGCAGAGCGGATCTTTTCAGAGCCATACGGCTCTGAAAAGATCCTCATATGTACATAATCTCCACTTTGTCGTCGGGCTGTTCCGTGGTCGGTGCGTTTACCTGTATGACCTTCAGTCAATACCGTTTGGTGATTCTGAGTATAAAGTACGCTACCCTCGCCGAAACACTCTCGATCTGGACCGCGTTGTTGACAAGGGACTTGTGGACGATAAACCCGACACCACCCCAGGACTGCTGGACGCCCTCCCGGAAATAGAGCAGATTTCCAGATTTGAGGATTATGGTGTCCTCCCCCTCTCTTCGGACTTCACATAATACTACGATATCCCACCGCAACCTGCTCAGTTCTCCCTCGAGTTCGGCGAGCCTCATGTCAGTCCACAGTGTGCGAGTGTTAAAGATTAGCCAGAGGTCGTCGGAGTTGGTAGCCTGGCATTATCCGGTGATTCTTACCACCCCCCGGGATAGGGGGGCCGCCTGGGACTGGGCCCAACCATATAGAGGGGGGGAAGTGTTTTTTTAACGTTTCGCACGCAGACGCTGCTGCCTGTCCGGCACTGCAGGGCTTTTTGTCGCCTCTTACGACACGACTCCTGTTGGCGGTGGGGAAGAGTACCTATTATTTATGGCCGTCCCCACACGGCACAAAGAAGTTAATGTACAGAAAAATATCAGAAGCAGGGCCGTGATAACCAAAAGTGATATGTACTTCCTTTAGCCTACAGGAAAAGCTATTATCTGAGGCTAAACTAACAGAATGTTACAATTATTCTGCATCTTATACCAAAACGACACACACGATTTCTAAAAAACCCTGAAAAGTAGCAACATAGAAGACGATATTGACGGTTTTACCGGCCCTAACGATTTTGAGGTAGAAGACGATAATAATAGTGATTTTAGTTTTAAGGGTTCGTGATTCCATCGTATAATTTTCGTATTAAATGAAAGATAATGATTTACTATCTAATAAATGGCATTAAAAACTATATTTTATATAGAATGACTTTAATTTTTAGAAATATCACAACAAGAAATCTTACATCCGTTTTGCAAGAAAGAACTAAGCAACAAAATATGTTTTTGCAAGAAAGAACCAACCGGTTTTTATCGATTTACTTTATATTATAACTTAATAAAATTTATAAATCTGATATTCCTAGATAGGCTGCAGTATCCCACATAAGATTAACAAGTAATCATTCATTAATATATTATGTACGCATTTTGCAACATCTGTTTACAAAAGTCTCGTTTTCTCGAAACCACCCTGCTGTGGGTTGGTTCTTGTTTGCATAAATGGGTCCAACTATCGGCCGACGAAAAATCAACGGTGTGCGCCTACTCTAAAACTTCCACTTTAAAAACTTTGGGATTATAGCTTTTTATTTTTATACTTAGCAATATTATAGTTATGTTTCCATGACCCATAATAATAATAAACTTGGCATTATTACTTATTGTGTATTAAGATAAACCTTAAAATGCATACTAGACTCACCTACGAAAATGCTAAATAATTTCCACAGATCTATATTTTTCAAGGCGACAATTTTACTAAAGAATTTAAACCAATTCTCTTTTCCAATTATAGAGCAAACATGCAGTTTGCTTTGCGTTCCTTGGTGTTATCTTATTTAACTTTATTTGTAAAACTTGGTAAATGTTTTGTCAGTGCACTGATAAACTGCTGATTAGTGTTGTTTATCGAAAGGTAAAAATGAGATGCTATCGATACTATCATTGTGCAATAGTATCAATATGGCATATTGAGCATTACTATCAAAACATTGTGGTTTAAAAAATATTAACCAAAACAAATACCTACTTCTGTAAATTTATAGCGATACCATCGATGTCCTGCCCTCCTAGACATATCGTGGTACTTTTTGATCGCTCCGGAAATCGAATCCCTTTATGTAGAGAAGTAAATCTTTACAAATATCTTCAAAATAAAAGTCTTTAGAAACTACAACTATCATGTTTTGCCATTTGTCGAGGGGGGCTGAATATTTTTCAGACAATTTAGATACTTATCGATAGTGAAAGCATCGATGGTTCTGCAACACTATGTCTGATTTTGTATCGAAGATAATATATATTCCTATAGATTAGCACTTGTTACCTACTAGCAGTCCGACAAGTTCTTTTTCGTTTTTAGCCTGAACAACTATTTTTTAACAAGATGCTCTTTTCTAAGCACCGCCAAAAGATACAAAAGACTCCAACGAAAACGTTGAAGGAATTTCCTAATGTCGTATTGCGAACGTATTGTAGTCGTAATAGATCGTATTAAATCATTCATATTACACCATTATTACACATCCCACAAGTCCTAAGCCTACTCCATCTTTGTTTTGTAATGTCTTTTATTTTGAATGAATGAGTGATGAGTACCATTTTGTCTGTGGTTAGTTATGAATGAATGAATGAATGAAAGAGAAAGAAAATAAAGATGGTGGTCTGAATCTGAAGTTTGCGCAGTAGGAATGTACATTTTTATGAAATTAAAAGGTTTCTGTGATGTTTCGATGAAAAATATATTATAATGTCGACTCCTGTGTCGAATCGCAAATATGGAGCACAAAAAGTTCGACTCACAAGTGAGTAAATCTTCCTGAAGTCTTCCTGGAATTATGTGAATATTTTGCTTTTCACAATTTACACATTCCATGTTATTAAAATGCACTTTATCCTTTCTTTTTAGTTCTGTGTGCAAGAAACTTGGTCCGAAGGGATCTTTTTCGTAAGTCCATTTTCATTTCTTTGTTGTTTTACTCCTGAAATATGTTCAAGGTTTTTTCGTCTAGAATTTTTCACTTGCAAGTTGTATTGTAGCACATTCCCAATTATTCTTCAATCTTAAATTAATGGTAATTGTATCTCTCACAGCAATACTTTTAAAGGAACTAGTTTTCTAACTGATTTATTTAGACTACTATCACATGTTCTGTTTACAAAATTTAGTTTGAGTTAAGTGTTAAAATTAGGCTTACTTTCCAGGTTTGCCAGATCCTTTCGCCAAAATATCAGTGGATGGTAGTGGACAAGTGTATTCAACAAATGCTGTGAAAGCTACACTTGATCCAAAATGGAATACACATTACGATTTATATCTCACTAAAGGAGATGGTATTACGATCAGGTATACCCACAAAATATTATAATACTATTAACATTTAATGAAAGATTGATTTCTTCTTCTGTCCTGTGGTTTGTATCAGCTGTAGTCAGAACTGCCATTGACTGACTGACATAAGACTAATGCTAGTTTTGTTATTCTGAGGAATAATGCTCTATCATGTTAATGTTTCATTGGAAACAGATGTTTTATGTTGTGTTTTATAAAATTTTTCATTTTAGTGTTTGGAATCAACGAAAAGTGCATAAAAGACAAGGATCCGGATTCTTAGGATGTGTTCGAATACAACCTTCCACAGTGCACAAATTGAAAGACACGGGATGTAAGTAAACACCAATCAAAACAACAAAAAAACACTCATTTAGGTATTTTGAAGCCTTTGTTTATTAAATGATAGCATATGTAGTGACATATTACGAGAAAGTCTGTACATAATATTATCTTGTTTTCCATAAATGTAACTTTCTAAATATTATTTTTTGTTATGTTAATATATAAATCAATACATACACTAATGCATATTAAAGTTTAGAAAAAAAGGAGCATGATGAATTTATAACTATCATGATTTCTATTTGAAATTCAATTTCTTTGCACACCACTATTACCTGATTTCACATTGCCAGATTGGCATTTATTGTCTTCAATCATGCAACATTTACTTTCAGAAATTATAGTATTTTCAGTTGCCATAGGTAGAGATGATAGATGAGATGATTTATTATTATTTTATACAACAGTTGAATAATTAATATGCCACAAAAATTTCATTCTAAATCCTGGAGTGTTTATTGTCTCAAATAATAATAAGAAATTATCACTCAAGCTTTTATTGTAAAAAATTATGAAATACCAAATGTCTATGGACAGCACATCAAGCTAAGTTATATTTTAACAATCTGATGTGCTTTTGTTTCATAGTCCGATTTCTTACACCCAGATCAATGTTTGGAGCTGTGCGAGGACGGGTCTGGGGAAACCTGCGGTGTCCGCGGCCAGGTCATAGTGTCCTTGCTGTCCCGCGACGGCGCGCGAGGGGAGCCGGCTTCCGCCGCGGGCGAGGGATCTCCCCTAGCCGTGGTGGGGCCCGCGGGAGACGTGAGGTCGCCACGTGACCCGCCCGTCAACACCAACGCGAACCAGACGCCGCTGCCGCCGCATTGGGAAGAGCGGTTCACTGCAAGTGGCAGGTAATACTAAGTACTTATATTATCAGAGTAGAAAAATCTTAGTTTATTAGTTGTAGTATTGCAAAAATCGCACGGTTGGTAGCGGCCTAGCGGTTGGTACCTTTATCAGATTGTCGATTCACCTTGGAAGTGTGAAGATGTGGAAGTCATTGGGGGAGGCCTATGTTCCCAGTGGACATCCTATGGTTGAAATGATGATGATTATGGAAAAAATTCTATTTGCCAATCAGATATTGATTGATATAATACTGTAAATAAAGTTTAAATAGATTTTGACAAAGCCATTTGAAAAGTTGACATACTATAATTATTTGAGAATCGTTACATAAAAGGAAGTAAACAAACAAAACAATTAACTATTTGACTCTGCAAAGTGAGCCTTTCACTTGAATTCATTCAGATGTGAATGTTGATAATGGTGGGTAAATATTATGTAATGAACACACTTTTTTATGTTAACTAATATGGACTTTCCTGTTTTCTTTGGCAAATTGATATATTGATATTGATATCAGTAATTTTATTTGTTAATTAATTTAGTGACTGTTATTCAGAAAACTTAATTAAATATTATTGGTAATTGCTTAGACATACTAGTTTATTATGTGTTAGTAATCGGTTTTCCCTTGTATTTTTTGTCAAACTTTCCCTACATACCACAATCAACATAAGCAGGATGCAGGATAATAAAATGTATTTGATTAATCATGTATGACATCAATGATGACAATGAGGCATTGTATGATCTACTAGGAAAAAACCCCTTTCTGGGGCCTTTGGGAAAATATGTAAATAGTATTTAGTTAGAATAATATGACAACAAAAACTGAAAACTTCGAAGTACTGCTTTTCAGTCGTTTTGTCTACATTAGTTATGGCACACACGATATGAAAGCATACAAGCATATCTAATGCACTTTGTATGCCAACAGGCTATATGGTCCTCTCTTGCGAGTGACGACGCTATCTGCTATCAGTCGTCAAGAATTAGTGCTACGACTGATGGTAGCTTAACATATGCAATCCGCTAAATTAATATAATTATCCCTATTAGTGCTCACTACTTGGGAACACTAGCGAATGAACTGACCTTACTTTACAGGCAGTGGTGTCATCCTAGTGAGTGCAAATGCTATAGTCCTCCTATCCCTTTGGCACTTACCAGTAGTTGCCACCGTCTTAGCCACTGAAAATAATACTACAGTGTATCATACAATAGAATTAGAAACTGAATTTCTGGCGCTGTTACTTTTCAGTACTGGCCCATAAAATATTTAATATGGCATTATAGTCACGAAGCATTATTAGGTTGGGACGTATAAATATGCTCTGTAATTTTATGTTTCTTTTTTATGAAATAGTGACGTCTACTGGTGAGCGTTAAAACACCTACATTATTTCTAGGCCATACTACGTAAACCACGCGCTCCGCCGTACGCAATGGGAGCGGCCGGCGCTAGAGGCGGCAAGTCCCGGGTCTCCGCCGACCACGTCGCCACCATCGTCGCCTTCGCCACCCGGCGTCGCGTCGCCTGCCACCACCCTGTCGCCTGCGTCACCCTCGTCACCTGTGTCGGACACCGATGTCAATGTCTCCACTTCCATATCGTTAAGGTGAGTGAAGATGCGAGGTTTTGTTACTTGGCAATTTCTACCTCTTGTCCCAGTCTATGCTGCAACTCCTGAAACAACTGCTAGAGATCAGCATGGTTGGCAATAAAAACCTACTCAGGAAAGTTGAGTTGAGGTAGACTTGGGGAATGTTCTACTGTTTGTAGACCCATAATGAAATTGATCAGAAGATATCAAATTATAATTCAGTTTTTAATTTGAACAAGTAAACTGACATTTGGGCCGATATTTGAAATGATTCTGATTAGCAAAACTGTATTTCAGTCAGTGATAAGTTGATAACTATTGGTATTTCGAAAGTAACAATATCAAGTCAAATTAAAAACAGGAATGTAGACAATTTTAATGTGATGTGTGTTATAATTATTTCTATTATTTTTAATGATATCAAACCCCGATGTAGTACAATTAACACTACCTATTTCATTATTACTAATTAATGTTCGTCTCTGATTAAACCCTTTAATTTGTCACCTACTAACTGAATTACTTACATTTTTCAATTAATCTATTTTTATGACCTGATGAAGATTGTTAACCAGTAGACTAACAAAGCCCGTATTCCCCGCAGACCGGAGCCGCAACCCCAGACGGCGGTGCGTTCGCGGCAGGTGAACACGGCGGACCCGGGGAGTCCCACCAACGCCCCGGCGCCTACCACCTCCGTAGCGGCAACCGATCTGCCCCCCGGCTATGGTAACTGTTTATCATTTATGTATTTAAGACTTTATTACGCATAAAATAAAGTTCAATCGACAGTGCAGAAGACTATAAATTTTTGACCCAAAATAGCAGCGTGTTAAGATGCTACAGTCTTGAGCTTCTTGATGTGTTGACTGTACAAAAGACGAACCTATGGCATTCAATGAGACTCCTGTACAAATGCTTACCTCCTTTATCAAATGGAAATATGTATGTATCTCACATATTTTATACCTTACGACATGACCTGCTCTGTTTTTAGTTTTGTTCTGTTTAAGAGCGTTTACGTCTAGCGTGGCATGTCAAGTTTAGGTAATTTCGATGCTATTTTTATTCACACTTAAATAATTATGACTGTGTGCGTATTCTCACGCTCTATAGTCAAACCAAAATACTTTGATCCACCATCGTAAAAGTGTGCCAGGCTGTCAAGTGACAGCCCAAGGAAACTATAAAATCTTCAAATCTTCCAACACCGACTCCATAATACAATGGATTAATTTTATTGTTTATTTACACAGATGTAGTGTCTGTAGGGGTAAACCCATGATTTAAATAGTAAATGCATAGGGTAAATAGGTTTTTGTCTGTGGTGTCTTTTAGGCATAAATCTAATTTCTTTGGCCCTAATTTCCTTGTTTTCCGTGGCATAAAATGGCCTAGGAAATTATAAAATACCATTTTTAATTCGGCGTAAAGTCAAATTTTGAATATTTCTTTATTGGAATAAGTTTAAAATTTACATTTTAAGAAATGGTATCAGAAAAGATATAGAACAACTTGTTTTTAACTCTTAACTCAATCTACTGCATTTATCTTTCTTAGTTGTGTAATAAGGTCGTAATGATACAGTATTCATTGGTATGTTTGTTTGCGAAGGTACACAAAATGGGTCGAACCAAAAAAAAGAAAACCACAGAAGAAAAATAAAGAGAAAAAAATATTTATAATAATTTCCTTGGCTACCAAAAATTCATGACCTTATAACTTTGTTTCTAAAACGAATTATGACACCCCTTTTAGATATATTAGCTTAGTTTTTGCTACTTAATGCAATGGGAAACTAAAAATAGTTAAAAACAAAAAAATATTTCGTACCAAGGAAATTAGGCAAAATTGACCATTTTTGGCGAAATACCCGTATACAGTTTGTTTCCTGTTCTCGAAACTTTCATAATCAGTTCACATTCAATGTTGCGACTTTGTTGCATATTTTTAGTATTTTGACGATCACCCGGCGATGATACGCAAGTACTACAATAATTTCACTTCGCGATTAACGAGAGGTTTTGTCGCATCACTAGTTCACAGACTAAAAATATTTTTATGTCAGTTGGCCATTTTTGATGACATTTCTGCTGATTTCTAAAAAATTAGACTGTATTTGTAAAATGCTTAAATCTAAAAATTTTCTCAGATAACTATTTGCCCAAGGATCTATGCTATTGGATATAAATGTTTGTTAAATCGTTTTCACAGTATTTTTATACAAATTTCAGCTTGTAAACTGACGCTAAAGTGGAAATTTACAAAACCTGTGTGGACTTATCTTGATAGAATTCTTAAATACTAAACTAATCACAATATTTTCTCAATTAACTATTTAGACGACGAAATTGCCTAACTATTTATGCCTATAACATATTTGTAATATTACTGGTTAATGATTGTAACGAGTTGAAAAAGTACTGTTTTTGCGCCAAACGGCGTAAACGCTCTTAAGATTAGATTTGACTTTCAAAATCATCAGATTAACTTCCAAAATAGTAATTTATGTAAATCAAATAACCAAAAACCTGCTTAACCACGCCTTCAAATAAATGATATTCAATCAAAATGTAAATTTAATCTTGTATCAAACATGATATTTCAAAATAAATCCGTTGTATCTTCACTTTCATCAATCGATAGTATCATAGTGAGGTTTTGGAATACATTAAAACTAATTCCGTATAGTACTGTTATTGATAAGATTACAATCACAAAATCAGGTCAGTAAAAATATCTGTGTAAACAAGATTCTATCAGACAGCCTTGAGTTTATTTTGGCGATTGCATATTGATGATTCAAAATCATCGTAATTTTGTACATTACTTGTCATTGAAACGACATTTCCGCCTAATCTCAAGTTTGCATATAATTATGGACAGACTTGTCTAATGACTCCAATACTGAAAACAAAGAATCTAAATGGTTTTGTTTCAATAATATTCAAATTCTTGATCCCTTCACAATCTTACAATCAATCGTTTAGTTTTTATAGATAAGATACTTTCGTATATTATTTACATTGCAACGGGGCATGCCCGGGTGTTACGTTTGTTATCTCCGCCGACGCCACTGAGGATTTGCTGACAGTTCTCATTGGTCAAACCGTAAACTCGTGGTAACTATCTCGACGCTGATGAATGTAACAACCTAGAAACCGCTCAGTAATTGGTGTCTCTGAACTGCGTCGCACGACCGCCAAAATTACCTGCCGATAATAATTGTATTCCTAAAACTGTTGGTGAGTCGTTTAAATAAATTGCTTGTGTATAAAGTTGGGCTTTCCCTTATTCCAGAAATGCGCACGACCGCGCAAGGCCAAGTATACTTCTACAACCGCGTGACGGGCGCATCGACTTGGCACGACCCACGCGTTCCACAACATTTGCGTCACTGCGCCGCCGCCGCCGGCCCGCTGCCACCCGGCTGGGAGATGCGCCACGCGCCCTCCGGCCGGCCCTACTTCGTGGACCACAACAACCGCACCACGCAGTTCACTGACCCGCGCCTCGCGCTGTCTCTGCGACTGGTGAGTTTTATTACGGTGTGATAAGGACCACAATCGCAATACTTGCGTTGCCGCCAGGCTGGGAGATGCGCCACGCGCCCTCCGGCCGGCCCTACTTCGTGGACCACAACAACCGCACCACGCAGTTCACTGACCCGCGCCTCGCGCTGTCTCTGCGGCTGGTGAGTCTTATGTGCGGTGTGATAAGGATCATAATCGCAACACTTGCGCTGCCGCCGGGCTGGGAGATGCGCCACGCGCCCTCCGGCCGGCCCTACTTAGTGGACCACAACAACCGCACCACGCAGTTCACTGACCCGCGTCTCGCGCTATCTCTGCGACTGGTGAGTCTTATTACGGTGTGATAAGGACCACAATCGCAATACTTGCGTTGCCGCCAGGCTGGGAGATGCGCCACGCGCCCTCCGGCCGGCCCTACTTTGTGGACCACAACAACCGCACCACGCAGTTCACTGACCCGCGCCTCGCACTGTCTCTGCGGCTGGTGAGTCTTATGTACAGTGTGTTAAGGATCATAATCGCAACACCTGCGCGCCGCCGGGCTGAGAGATGCGCCACGCGCCCTCCGGCCGGCCCTACTTCGTGGACCACAACAACCGCACCACGCAGTTCACTGACCCGCGCCTCGCACTGTCTCTGCGACTGGTGAGTCTTATGTACAGTGTGTTAAGGATCACAATCGCAACATCTGCGCCGCCGCCGGGCTGAGAGATGCGCCACGCGCCCTCCGGCCGGCCCTACTTCGTGGACCACAACAACCGCACCACGCAGTTCACTGACCCGCGCCTCGCGCTGTCTCTGCGACTGGTGAGTCTTATTACGGTGTGATAAGGGGGCGTCCATAAATTACGTGAGACAATTTTGGCTATTTTTCAACCCCCCCGCCCCCCTTGGTGAGATTTGGTGAGATTTTGCCTGACCCCCTCCCCCACCCCCAAATCTCACGTGATATTAAAAAAAATCCGAAATTTTATAGTTTTGGAGTAATATAACTGAGAATCATTTTTTTTTTTGTGCTTTAACGTAGTCGCTAACGAGTGCAAATTCANCGTAAAATTATTTTTCGACTTTTAGTGTATACTTTTTCGGAGTCAGTTTAATTTTTAGTCGGTTTTATTTAAACAAAATTATTTAACTTTTTTATGCAATTATGCTTACGTATTGTTCCATTGCTTATTTTCCTACATAATTAAATAAAATAAAAGAATTTTGCAACTATTTGAAGTTTAATAACTTTACGGATATCATTGATTGTTTTACTGTCCAGTGTGTTTTTTGATTACATCTGTGTTGTATTTCGCCGAAACAGTAAATTTTCTGTGTCCAGGCAGGCGAACACATGTTTTTTTATATCTATATGTATAAAACTATTTTTATGGGAAAGTTTATCAAAAGTTTTATTTGTTTTTGCTATTACAATAGCAGAAACTACAAATAATACCGTAGAAAAACTTAATCAAAAGTCGTTTTTCTAATTTCCTTGTTATGTCCATTACTGTTGTTTGCCAAAATGAAGGCACATTATAACAAATTGAAGCGTAATTTCATTCTAATAGCACTCTCTTTATATTTGAGAAACGTTTGGCTATCGGAAAATAAAAACTTTAAATGTAAAATACTTAAAGGAAGGAAATAAAGTGAAGTTAAGTTCTTGTCCGAGTCAAAAGTATAATTTCCCTGGGTCTTCTTTTCGACCATTGTACCTAGTAACAAAACGAAAGAACTTAGAATGTAATGCACTGCACCGTTACACTCGGCCATTTCGTCCCAAGAGGCCATCGAGGCAGGACAGTACTTCGTTGATCAGTTTCGCGATAAATCGCTTAAGTAGGTCCCTCCTTGGGTTTTTGTTTACTAAAAAGTCAATTTCTTTGGACGGTTTTTTGCAGCTAAACAATGGATTAATTTTATTGTTTATTTACACAGATGTAGTGTCTGTAGGGGTAAACCCATGATTTAAATAGTAAATGCATAGGGTAAATAGGTTTTTGTCTGTGGTGTCTTTTAGGCATAAATCTAATTTCTTTGGCCCTAATTTCCTTGTTTTCCGTGGCATAAAATGGCCTAGGAAATTATAAAATACCATTTTTAATTCGGCGTAAAGTCAAATTTTGAATATTTCTTTATTGGAATAAGTTTAAAATTTACATTTTAAGAAATGGTATCAGAAAAGATATAGAACAACTTGTTTTTAACTCTTAACTCAATCTACTGCATTTATCTTTCTTAGTTGTGTAATAAGGTCGTAATGATACAGTATTCATTGGTATGTTTGTTTGCGAAGGTACACAAAATGGGTCGAACCAAAAAAAAGAAAACCACAGAAGAAAAATAAAGAGAAAAAAATATTTATAATAATTTCCTTGGCTACCAAAAATTCATGACCTTATAACTTTGTTTCTAAAACGAATTATGACACCCCTTTTAGATATATTAGCTTAGTTTTTGCTACTTAATGCAATGGGAAACTAAAAATAGTTAAAAACAAAAAAATATTTCGTACCAAGGAAATTAGGCAAAATTGACCATTTTTGGCGAAATACCCTTCCGCGGCGAGGAGGGGCTCGACTACGGCGGCGTGGCGCGCGAGTGGCTCCATCTGCTGGGCAGGGAACTGTTCAACCCGCAGTACGGGCTGTTCCAGTACGCCAACGCTGGCGATGACAGATACGCGCTGCAGATCAACGCTGATTCTGGGGTAAGAGATAAGTCACGTCTCTAGCTTGTAGTGACGTCAGAAGTTTCGCGGCGAGGAGGGGCTCGACTACGGCGGCGTGGCGCGCGAGTGGCTCCATCTGCTGGGCAGGGAGCTGTTCAACCCGCAGTACGGGCTGTTCCAGTACGCCAACGCTGGCGATGACAGATACGCGCTGCAGATCAACGCCGATTCTGGGGTAAGAGAGTCACATCTCTAGCTTGTAGTGACGTCAGATAGTTCCGCGGCGAGGAGGGGCTCGACTACGGCGGCGTGGCGCGCGAGTGGCTCCATCTGCTGGGCAGGGAACTGTTCAACCCGCAGTACGGGCTGTTCCAGTACGCGAACGCTGGCGATGACAGATACGCGCTGCAGATCAACGCTGATTCAGGGGTAAGAGCTGAAGCATTTTCTACCTAGTAGACACGCTAGAGAAAGTTGTGTAAAAAGGGGCGGGGCGAAACTAAGGGGCGTGGCCCGCGNCTACTCGCCAAATTGGACAAAGCTTTGCGACTACAAGTTCAAAAACCTTTTTCAATGGATCTACGAGATGTTTTGTTTCTTTAGCTTACCGTTGGGTAACTTTGTTACCTTATGAACATATTTTAATTGATTTCGTACAAAATGTAGGTAAATGCATTGATACTGAAGTAGTAATTAGGCATCTTGCCTTTTTCAAATTGGGATGACAAACTGTCGTGGTGTGACAAAAGACAATTTTCGAGGCCGATTTAATAAAAGCTGTATGAATAAAATAAAAGGTTTTTTTTTTAAAAAGACACACCTGTTGTAGCAACAGCAACAGACAATGAATAAATTCTGAGAAGTCCATAATTATTTTAAGTATAATTACAAACTAAAGTAAACCTTGTATTGGAAGCTCCTCATTTCAACCAAAGTTTTAAGAAGTGGCTTCTTAAATAAATAATAATATACGCTACGCAAAATCATGACCGGGACAGCGCATATGCGCCCGCGCACCTGTCGCGCCGGCTGCGCTCAACACGTGTTCGATTTTGTACGTGATCCAGCATCAATCTTCCCTTTTTAGGGACCCGGTTTTAAAATATCGAGCTGACAAGGTCTTGATTGACATACAAAAACTGTGATAATTATGTATTTTTGAAAACAAAGTTAAGTTAATGTGTTTCGAAGTCCACCGCAGATTCCAACCGCATACCAGTAGCGATGGTTTTTTATTTTTGCTACATGATTTTTAAAAATACAACATTACTTTTTATTATTATTACTGTTGCCTTGGTTTTCTTTTGTTATCGAAGTATTTTTTTATTACAAGACTAAAGTGCATTGTCGTTAGTAATGTCGAATTTAGTTTTTCATAGCCCACAAGTCATCGCATGCCTCTCTAACTGACGTATCTGACATTTTTTTCGAAACTGAGTTATCTACACCATCTTAATCAATTTCGAAAGACGAATCGATCTGTCTAATCGCCTTAAAATTTTGCTAAATGTCAGTTACGTCAGTTAGAGAGGCAAGCGACGAAGTGTGTAAAGGGTTGTCACCTGTTCGCGTCATTTGGCCACGATAGAGAGGTGGACGCCAACAAGCGGTGTGACCCGACCCGGTCTGCGGTGATCGACAGGAACAAATATTTTGCTGTTTTTGTTATAATATTAAAACAAACGACGCCTAAATGTACGAACATTTTTCCGCTCGAAAATGTATTTTAAACTTTTACGCTCGATTTACATCGAGATAATATGAAGCTACTTTCAATTCTTTTTATTTATTCAATTTACGAGGATATCATGTTTAGTGGTGTACGGTTCCTCGCTTGCGGCTTCGGCCAGGTGCCGTTAATTAATAACGCTTCTATTAGCTGGCTTCGGTTTTACTTTTACGGGCTATTGAGTATTATTATTTTACTGTCTAATTATCCTTTGTTATCATTATTAATTTATTCCTCTTATGTATGGATGCTTCGTAAATCTTTGACATCTACTCGTACACTCGACTAAAATGTAATAATGCGAAATTATAAGACCACTACTAGGTATTTCCTGGATCTTGTTAGTAGAGGCGAGTTCAAAAGGTCGTTTTCAGGATCCTTTAGATGTCCAGACATTGTTTGATAGCGCTTGCCAAGTACCTACTATTTTCTGTCACTATCGGTTGAGTGCTTCTTCCAAATAAGTTTTTGTTTGTAATGTAGAGTTTTGTAATTAATAAAAAAAATCGTACCCATATATTTTTTTTGCATTTGCAACATTTCAAAATAGTTGTTAAATACACAATGTATACTTAAAGTGTTTCATATTTCAGAATTTCTCTTAAGAAGCGCAGTGCATTTTAAACTTGAATTTTGCGAAAATGTATACGAATCGTGAGAGAGATGGTTGAAACGCAAAATTAAATTGTGTACCTGGAATTGAAAATGTGCTTTTTGCTTGCACAAAGGCAAAATCTATTTAACCAGTCGAACGCCCGTGTCACTGCCAATTTCCCGTCTACGTTCGGGGCATTTTTCAACCGACGTACCGCAGTTAACACAATAGCTTTAACAAAGAACAGGTCGTTTAATTAATTACACGACATCAAAAATTACGTGCAAATAGATGAAAGTGTACCCAGGGAACGTACAGGTAATATAAAACTATAGTAAATAATATCCAAGATCCTATAGTAACATGTGTCATGGTCGTGGGACTCGTGGGTTCCAGCTGATGCCTAATATTGTTTCCAATTCCTGAAAAACTGATCATCGGATTTTAATGATATTTTACAGTAGGTAATGTAGCTTTACAGAAATATTATAACGTGAGATTATTGAATTTTGGGCAAGCGAAATAAAAGACGTCCGCTAGATAGCTTTTGATCCATTTAACGATTAGGTTATTTATTTTTTCCACATATTTGTACTTATTCGTCTTCTTACTTGCAATATTCGTGCACATACTGTGACGATGCTACAAAAAATTTGAAGTGCTGGTGACGGTACAAGGATTTAATAAAGTTATCGCTTGCGCTTCCTGCGACATGTTGGTAGAGACCAGAATTTACAAAAATCGCTTTAGGAGACATGGACATGTACGTTGTTTACTTTTTTTAAGAGGCTGCACGTGTCCATGGGCTTTAACCTGATTTTTGAGACGTGTCGGTAAATTGACGTTAGTGTACTAACCTAATTTTAGTGTACCTACCTAGCGAGGAAATGCAGCCAATGTTTTCCACACCTGTGCTTGCTACACCATTTTTCTTTTGGAAACAAAAATATGGTGTTTTGTAAATTTTACCTAGCTGAATACCTATTCTCAAATGAAAAAATTGCCTCGATCAAAATTTTAAACAATTTTTATCATGTAAGACTGGCTAAGTTGTAAACTTGTAAGATAAAGATGGATATGTCGAAATATTTCAATTCGTTTTAATCAACGATTTTGGAATGAATGTGCTTTTGATACCTATAATAGGTACAAACAGAATGTAAAAGTGGTACAATAATTACGTACACACTACAAGCAGTAGCAGCCTTCGAAGCTTTTATTCCATTTTCTGCAGAACCTTTTTCAAAAAGTAATAACCTGGTTTTAATGATGAAGTCATTGTAGATCCTGCACGCACGAGTTGCATGTCATCATTTGTTCCTGTGGTGTTGAAAATTAAAGAGAATAATGATCGGTTACCGCAGTGAGCACGGTTAGCTCGCCGAGCCACTCATTGAGCAACGCCTCGGGGTCGTCGGCGGCGGCGCCCGCGCCTGTCTCCTCTACCAGCGCCATCTGCGAAATAATAAACACTATTAAAAAAAAAACATCTTGGGCGCAGTTGAAAATTTTAAATGGAACAAGATATGGGAAGTCAGTTCTCGGCGCAGATTGTCCGCATCAAAAGGGTTACTTGCTAGCACTAGCAGTTTTGAATATTTTTCGACAGGACGATTTTAGGTACCTTTACCCGCAGTTACATATCGTTTCAGCCAAATGACGTCCACTGCTGGACAAAGGCCTCCCCCAAGGTTTTCCACAATGAACGGTCCTGCGCTGCCCGCATCCAGGCTCTTCCCGCGACCTTTACCAGATCGTCGGTCCACCTAGTAGGAGGCCTGCCCACGCTACGTTTTCCAGCCCCTGGTCGCCACTCGAGAACTTTCCTGCCCCAACGGCCATCGTCTCTACGAGCTATGTGCCCCGCCCACTGCCACTTGATTTTACCAATTCTGCGAGCTATGTCGGTTACTTTGGTTCTCCTACGGATCTCCTCGTTTCTGATTCGATCACGCAAGGAAACTCCGAGCATAGCCCGCTCCATCGCCCTTTGGGTGACCTTGAGCAGTTACATATGTTTTAAACTATAAAGTATAATACTCGAATTATCGGTATTTTTATTAGATACCAGTGGGCCGTATTTAAAATTTGAAGCTTAAAGTGCAACATGAACCGAATATTTTTTGCCTATTCAAGCAGATTTATTTATTACATGAAAGGACTTTGTCAAGCAATGATTTTGCCGTTAGTGAATAGCACAAAAGGAAAAAACACAGTGTAGGTAGGTACCACGTGCGCGCCAGAATTGACGAGTCTTTGTGCGCGTGCGCTGCCGTCCGGTATTATTCGGTACTTGTCCACTCAAACTTGTTATTAAAATGTTGCCTCAGCTTTGCTTTACTAGAGTGATGCAGGATGCTAGTGATCAAAACGAGTGGGTGTACAAAAACGAAGCAGTTCTTGAAAATATGTAAGCATGTTGTTATGACGATGTATTGTGTCCACACACACGTTAGGGGGCGTCCATAAATTACGTGAGACAATTTTGGCTATTTTTCAACCCCCCCGCCCCCCTTGGTGAGATTTGGTGAGATTTTGCCTGACCCCCTCCCCCACCCCCAAATCTCACGTGATATTAAAAAAAATCCGAAATTTTATAGTTTTGGAGTAATATAACTGAGAATCATTTTTTTTTTGTGCTTTAACGTAGTCGCTAACGAGTGCAAATTCAAGATTATAGTGCTTTTTATGAACTTTCAAGGAAAACTATAGCGGTTAAGATAGATCAGTTAGTTCAAGAGTAATAGTCGTTTTACTCATGTATTATAAAATTTCATACCCAATAAAAATTCCTTAGAAGAAAATATTAAAAGTGACTTTAGATGAAGTAATTGCTTACTTCTGAAATATATTGTGATAACGACGGACAACTAAGGAACCCTACACTGCGCGTGGCACGACACGCACTTGGCCAATTTTTTTACTTAAGATTTAACCCAGTTTTCTGTCAAACTCTATTTCTTGTGGAAAAAAATACGTGATATTTCCCGAGACCCCCCCTCTCCCCCACGTGAGATTTGGTGAGGTTTTTGTTGACCCCCTCCCCCCCCTAAAAGCCTCACGTAATTAATGGACGCCCCCTAAGGACCACAATCGCAATACTTGCGTTGCCGCCAGGCTGGGAGATGCGCCACGCGCCCTCCGGCCGGCCCTACTTCGTGGACCACAACAACCGCACCACGCAGTTCACTGACCCGCGCCTCGCGCTGTCTCAGCGACTGGTGAGTCTTATTACGGTGTGATAAGGACCACAATCGCAATACTTGCGTTGCCGCCAGGCTGGGAGATGCGCCACGCGCCCTCCGGCCGGCCCTACTTCGTGGACCACAACAACCGCACCACGCAGTTCACTGACCCGCGCCTCGCGCTGTCTTTGCGACTGGTGAGTCTTATGTACAGTGTGTTAAGGATCACAATCGCACCACCTGCGTCACTGCGCCGCCGCCGGGCTGGGAGATGCGCCACGCGCCCTCCGGCCGGCCCTACTTCGTGGACCACAACAACCGCACCACGCAGTTCACTGACCCGCGTCTCGCGCTATCTCTGCGACTGGTGAGTCTTATTACGGTGTGATAAGGACCACAATCGCACCACCTGCGTCACTGCGCTGCTAATCCGTCGGGCTACGCGGCCTCCATTCCAGAACCTTGCTGCCCCATCGGCCGTCAGTTCTGCGTACTATGTTCTCTGCCCATTGCCACTTCAGCTTGCTAATCCGTCGGGCTATGTGTGATGATTGCTGTTTCAAAATAACCTTCAATCTAATTAATGCTAGCTAACTTTACTCAGTTTCGCCAATTGTACTCAGTACCATTCGGTATGTTCGTCCGAACTCTCGTGGAAATTGCAAAATATGGCAAACATTTTTCTGACGAACGGAGTGCTTTGAAAAAGATAATTAATCAAAAAAAATTTTTTTTTTTGCTGTGTTCATTTGCAATCAGTCCCAAGACTATGAGCAAATCTGTTCTGTGATGCTGATGATTAAATTGAATATTCTGTTCACAGCCGCCGCCCGACCCTGCTCCCCCCGCCGCGTCGCCGCCGCCGGCGCCCGCGGCCGCGCCGGCCAGCAGCGAGCCGGCGGACGACGCGCTGCCCAAGTACAAGCGCGACCTGGCCGCCAAGGCGCGCGTGCTGCGCTCCGAGCTGCTCGTGCTGCAGCCGCAGACCGGACACTGCAGGATAGAGGTCAGTGACCCTGAAGATTGATAAAGCCCGGTCCGTGAGCACGTAGAATTTTGTCCAATGACCCCTAGCTACCCATCCTTATCGCTCGCGCTCCCACACTCACTGCGGGCGCCCGTCGCACAGTCGTGACAGCAATAGTCGTTTGTTTTGTAACTTTTTCCTTTAGGTTGCCAGTCTATTTTTGTTAGCTTTCCTCGAGAAAGGTCTGTGATAGATTTCAGTCACCAATTTCCCATACAAGATGATTACAAGCACGACCTGGCCGCCAAGGCGCGCGTGCTGCGCTCCGAGCTGCTCGTGCTGCAGCCGCAGACCGGACACTGCAGGATAGAGGTCAGTGACCCTGAAGATTGATAAAGCCCGGTCCTTGAGCACGTAGAATTTTGTCCAATGACCCCAAGCTACCCATCCTTATCGCTCGCGCTCCCACACTCACTGCGGGCGCCCGTCGCACAGTCGCGACAGCAATAGTCGTTTGTTTTTTAACTTTTTCCTTTAGGTTGCCAGTCTATTTTTGTTTGTTAGCTTTCTTCGAGTTAGGTCTGTAATAGATTTCAGTCACCAATTTCCCGTACAAGTTGATTACAAGCGCGACCTGGCCGCCAAGGCGCGCGTGCTGCGCTCCGAGCTGCTCGTGCTGCAGCCGCAGACCGGTCACTGCATATTGAGGTCAGTGACCCTGAAGATTGTTAAAGCCTGGTCTTTGAGCACGTAGAATTTTGTCCAATGACCCCTAGCTACCCATCCTTATCACTCGCGCGTAATTATATTGCTGTCGCGACTGTGCGACTGGCACCCGCAGTGAGTGTGCGAGCGCGATAGCAACATAATTACGCGCGAGCGATAAGGATGTGTAGCTAGGGGTCATTGGACAAAATTCTACGTGCTCACAGACCAGACTATAGTCTTTTGTTTTTTAACTTTTTCCTTTAGGTTGCCATTCTATTTTTGTTAGCTTTCCTCGAGAAAGGTCTGTGATAGATTTCAGTCACCAATTTCCCATACAAGTTGATTACAAGCGCGACCTGGCCGCCGAGGCGCGCGTGCTGCGCTCCGAGCTGCTCGTGCTGCAGCCGCAGACCGGCCACTGCAGGATAAGAGGTCAGTGACCTGCCTAATGAAGATCGACAGTCATTTGTTTTTTTACCTCTTTTCTTTAGATTGCTTTTCACTTGTTTATTAGCTTTCAATAAAGCTTCAACCACAACAACGCGTGCAGATCGCCATCGCTGTCGCGATCACGGCGCGATCATATGCCAATGAGACCTGTCATTGGCATAATATTATGATCATGCCAGCGATGGCGATCTGCACGCGCTGGTGTGGTTGAAGCTTAAGTAGAGTCCGTAGGGTCAGCAGTCACCAACTTCTTGTAATAAAGTCGGTCGTATACAGTAATTATACTTTTACAGGAGCGATTTAAAAGATTCATTGGTACTGCAATATGTTCTATCTGGGGGCACGGCAGTGCCCCCGCCAAGTCGAGCGCGAAGCAAACACTGCCGTACCATCCTTTACTGGAACCATTTCGCCGCATTTTCAGGCCCCTATTTGAGAACATCTGGATTAGACCAGAACACAGAAATTTTCGTCATCTAGTAAGCTATAATCACATGCTTAAAATCCAAAATTTCAAGTCTATGGGTCATTTAGTTCCGAAGTTAAGCGAAAGCAAAGTTTCGAATTTACGACACTCACTCACTGATAATCATCAAAATAGAACTAGTACTTCCCATAAACTCAGAGAGCTGAAATTTGGTACAGAGTTAGGGTTTAATGGCCACATAAAGGGAAAACTATAAAAACTAGGAAAATCGAAGATCTGGAGTAACACCACATTCATAATCAATACTACTCCGGCACCGTGGTGTTCGCCTGTATCGCTCACCGCTAGATGGCGCTAGCACTAGCAAGCGGTGTCCAGATTTTTTTCCTTTCTAGAGAAAGTCGTCGATTAAGTTGAATGTTGTGTAATTTGCATTTCGTTGATTTCGTTTATTATATTGTAAGGTTCGCTAAGGTTATGTTATTAAAACAATTCTGATTCGTTGTCCATTTTAAAGGTCGTTGAGTTTATTTATGTTTAATATCGTAATAAAATGTCGATAAAACTACGACGTTAAAAATAATTTTGCCACGTTCTACAAAAAGAAGTGAAATCCCACCAAAAACATTCTGTAAAAAACTAGCCAAGTCTCGATGGAGCTGCTTGTTTATCTCTAAAAAGTAATGAAATCTAGACAAAGTCGTGCCAAGTCTATGGTTCTACTTTTTTTTTAAATACATACATATTATACATAGTCACACCCAGACCCGTCACAGAAATTAAAATTCATCATTTCAATTTCTGCCCGGCCGGGAATCGAACCCGGGACCTCTCGGCATAGTAGTCCGTTCTGAACCACTACACCAAACGGCCGACTAATTCACACTTATGTACCCTATACTTATTGTAAAAATTCTGTCTTCTGAAATTTTAGTGCTTATCACACAAATACTAAATCTTTGCAAATGTCTCCAGCGACTTGAATCCGAAATTGCAACTGCCGTTAACTGTAATCTACTTAGATAAAGAATGCAAGACTTAGATCATCAATTTCTTCTTCTTCCTATGTCCTAAATGTTAGTGTTTGAGTACACACGACAGCACATCAGGCTGCCCATTTTTGTTGCAAACTCGCCCATATTACAACTGCACAAGAACCCGCAGTGGTTACGTTGACGTGCCGTGTCGTCTGTACCTAAAGTACAAAACTTATTTTCCAATACTCAAGTTTATACCTACAAATTGTGTCATCCGTAGTTCCATATTCCAGTGGACCCTTTGTCCAGCTGCAGAGGCCAAAGAAAATAAGCGATATAAGCCTGGTCTGGAGTTAGCCTAGATTGTGCTGTGCAACTTCAGAAGTTTACAGCGACACAGTTGAGTTAAATAACAGTGAGTTCTCTGTAATAGAGGGCTCAGTGTGAGTTTACATCAAACACACTAAGCCCTCAGTTTGATGGGTGATTGAAGTACCTAGATAGCTGAAAAGCTCAGGTACAAAAACTCATTGTTTTTTTTATTAAGATAGTTTGTTAGCATTTTTTAAAGAGTTTTTATTCAAAATCAAAATCAAAATCAAAAATATTTATTCAGTTTAGACCAAAAGTGGCACTTATTGTCTTGGATTCGTAAATATGAGACAAAATTACATTAGCGCATATTGCGCATAGTGGATGATATATTTATACAATTCCTTGAAAACCGACGAAAATTAATTATGAATTATGATTTCAATCGGTTTTGTCATAAAATAATGTCCTAGACTGCATCTCACTTAACACCAGGTGCGATTGCGGTCAAATACCTGCCTTGTCTAGCATAAAAAAAAATAAAAAAAAAAAGTTATCGAAGTTGTCTTTTTTACCACAACGGAAAAGCTTTACAACCAGGATGCTTTTGCCCTGCGTTTCACCTGATGGAAGGTGTTTTTTTTGTGGGTACCTTTGACTGAGAGAACTCGACAGCTTGAGTCTTAGCTCCAGATATTTGACGAGCTTAATTTTTGTGTATTCAATCTAATATTTGAGTGTTTTCAGATCCTTATGCCTGTTTGAGAGACTCTACTGCTCCCGTATCCACTGTGGCACTTCGCGATGCAATTCTGTACTGTTGAGCTGGAAAGAAAAACAATAAATATTTATGATTTCTTTTCTGTTTATGTAAAAATCTTGTGTTCTGTTACTGTAGTTTTGCCGCGACAGTTTTTTAACTTTCTTGCATTTTTACCCTTTATACGGCTCTGTTTTCTTTATACTTTCCATATTTTACCTCATTGCCTTATTTTAAAATTCATTTAACATGATGTTAAGCCTATTACTCGTATAGGTATCAACTACTAATTGGTTTCAAAATAATGAAGTACTGTTAGCGTCAAATACGTATTAAATAAAGTAGCCAAACAGTTGTCAATACGTCTTTGTCACAATTGGAATAAGGTTGTATTGTCAACTTTTTGGCCACTTTGAGTATCAAAAACTATTGGACACTGACTGTACCGGCTTAAAAATTGCAATTGCTTTGTTGGTTACTTATTAAGAATCTAAAACTTATTACGTAGGTTATTTTCAAAGTCACAGGATTAAAAGCTTCATATTTCGTTCTTCAGCGACATGTTATCAATTTTAATGAACCCGGATTATACAGGGTGAGCGGACAGCAATATCGTGTTATGTACTGTACCGTATATGATGTAACTCGGACAATGGCTAACTCGATCATCGATCAATCACCGAGCACGTCAGTCTGCTGTGTCGCAAATTGTACTGGCTTTTGCCCGCGACTTTGTTGATAAATATGTAGTTGTTTATTAAAATGGTTTAAAGTATTAATCAGAGAAACCCCACTAAATGCATAGGCCACTCCTGTAATTTTAAATTAAAATTGTATTCTTTAATTTAAGAGAAATCAAAATGTAATGCTGAGTTACACCGTCTTACTTTAATTTCAACAAACGTCAAAAATCTGTCGAACTTCATACAAAAAACATCGGTTACTGTTATAGTTACGGTTAAAGTAAGATAGCGCAACTCGGCCTAAGTATCCAGTGTTTTAGTTATTCAATTCGATCCACAACTTTTACAAAAATAGTAGCTACTTAAACAAGTATACAAATTAAAATCTATAGGTAGTTTTTAAGTCTCTAAAGGTAGGGTAAACCGTATAGCTATTGCCCACTTAAAAATTTAAAACACATTGAGATGAAAAATTAAAGAAAGTATTTTAATTATCGACCATTTATGACTTTTTTCTGATAACTCAATAAACTGTTAAATAGAATATTAACAGTTTTTAGTTAAAACTTACGTAACTTAGAAANCGCGAGTGGCTCCATCTGCTGGGCAGGGAACTGTTCAACCCGCAGTACGGGCTGTTCCAGTACGCCAACGCTGGCGATGACAGATACGCGCTGCAGATCAATGCTGATTCTGGGGTAAGACATAAGTCACATCTCTAGCTTGCAGTGACGTCAGATACAGTTTCGCGGCGAGGAGGGGTGAGATTAAGGGGGCGTGGCCCGCGAGTGGCTCCATCTGCTGGGCAGGGAGCTGTTCAACCCGCAGTACGGGCTGTTCCAGTACGCCAACGCTGGCGATGACAGATACGCGCTGCAGATCAATGCTGATTCAGGGGTAAGAGCTAAATTTCTACCTAGTAGACACGTTAGATCAAGTTCTGCTAAAAGGGGCTGGGTGAAACTAAGGGGGCGTGGCCCGCGAGTGACTCCATCTGCTGGGCAGGGAACTGTTCAACGGGTTGAACTTCAACCCGCAGTACGGGCTGTTCGAGTACGCCAACGCTGGCGATGACAGATACGCGCTGCAGATCAACGCTGATTCTGGGGTAAGAGCTAAAGCATAATTATCTAGTATACGCGTTAGATAAAGTTCTGCTAAAAGGGGCGGGGTGAGATTAAAGGGGCGTGGCCTGCGAGTGGCTCCATCTGCTGGGCAGGGAACTGTTCAACCCGCAGTACGGGCTGTTCCAGTACGCCAACGCTGGCGATGACAGATACGCGCTGCAGATCAACGCCGATTCAGGGGTAAGAGCTAAAGCATATTTCTATCTATAGTCTGGTCCGTGAGCACGTAGAATTTTGTCCAATGACCCCTAGCTACCCATCCTTATCGCTCGCGCGTAATTATGTTGCTATCGCTCTCGCACACTTACTGTGGGTGCCAGTCGCACAGTCACGACAGCAATATAATTACGCGCGAGCGATAAGGATGGGTAGCAAGGGGTCATTGGACAAAATTCTACGTGCTCACGGACCGGGCTTTAATATAATACACGCTAGAGAAAGTTGTGCAAAAAGTGCGAGATTAAGAGGGCGTGGCGCGCGAGTGGCTCCATCTGCTGGGCAGGGAACTATTCAACCCGCAGTACGCTGGCGATGACAGATACGCGCTGCAGATCAATGCTGATTCAGGGGTAAGAGCTAAATTTCTACCTAGTAGACACGTTAGATCAAGTTCTGCTAAAAGGGGCTGGGTGAAACTAAGGGGGCGTGGCCCGCGAGTGACTACATATTGTTAACGCTGCGTCAGTCATAGCTTTCTGAAAATTTATTTTTAACTAGGTTAAATACCATATAGCCTCACTCTACTCGTACTACCTTAGGGTAACACTAACAGATGTATACTTATCTTTACTTATTCCCAGGTGAACCCGGAACATCTATCATACTTCCACTTCGCGGGACGCATCCTGGGCGTGGCACTATTCCACGGGCACCAACTCGACGCGGCCTTCACGGCGCCCTTCTACAAGCAGCTGCTCGGCCGCGCCATCACGCTGCGAGACATCCGCGAGGTCGACCCCGAGCTACACCGCTCGCTGTCCTGGATGCTGTGAGTGCGATCGCCAACGATATTGTGTCTTGAGTAGTTGTAATAGGAGCGAGCGGGTCCTGGGCGCGGCCTTCACGGCGCCCTTCTACAAGTAATTACTTGGTTGCGACATCCGCGAGGTCGACCCCGAGCTGCACCGCTCGCTGTCCTGGATGCTGTGAGTGTGACCGTCAAGCGATATTGTGTCTTGAGTAGTTGTAATAGGAGCGAGCGTGTCCTGGGCGCGGCCTTCACGGCGCCCTTCTACGAGTAATTAATTGATTGCGACATCCGCGAGGTCGATCCGAGCTGCACCGCTCGCTGTCCTGGATGCTGTGAGTGCGACCGTCAAGCGATATTGTGCCTTGAGTAGTTGTAATAGGTGCTGGGCTTACTGCTCGCTGTCCTGGATGCTGTGAGTAATATAGTGTCTTGTGGGGTTGTAATAGGCGTTATATTGCAACAAAACAAAAATGTGATGATGGCCGCTCGTGAGGAGGCTTCTACGTCATTGTGTAGAAGTTTGGGCCGCTCGTGAGGAGGCTACTACGTCATTGTGTAGAAGTTTGGGCCGCTCGTGAGGAGGCTTCTACGTCATTGTGTAGAAGTTTTGGCCGCTCGTAAGGAGGCTACTACATCATTATGTAGAAGTTTTGGCCGCTCGTGAAGAGTCTACTACGTCAATATGTAGAAATTTTAGCCGCTCGTGAGGAGGGTACTACGTCATAGGTAGAATTTTGCATCCTGGGCGCTATGTTAAGCTGAACAACATGTCTGTTTATTGTTTATGTCCAGAAACATATTCATAATTTATTTATATCACTTAGAAACTGTCACAATTCAAATTATTTTATTGGATAGTATTAAAAATAATATCGTTTCCCGTCACAGCGAGAACAGCATCGCGGGCGTGATCGACACGACTTTCTCAGTCGAGTGCTCTTCCTTCGGCGCCGTGCGCAGCGTGGAGCTCCGACCGGGCGGCGCCGCGGAGCCGGTGACGGACCAGAACAAGCGCGAATACGTGCGTCTGTACGTCGCGCACCGCTTCACGCGCGGCGCTGAACGCCAGTGGCTGGCCTTACAGCGCGGGCTCACCGACATTATACCGCCGCAGCTGCTGCGACCGCTGTCGCCGCGCGATCTGCAGCCGCTGCTGGCCGGCCGCTCCGACCTTGACCCGGCCGACTGGAGACGTCATACGCGCCTCAAGCATGTGGCGCCGGATGCGCCGCTCGTGGGGTGGTTCTGGGAGGTAATAATGAATCTATTCATCATCATCATCATCATTTCAGCCATAGGACGTCCACTACTGAACATAGGCCTCCCCCAATGTTTTCCATGTTGGTAGCGGCCTGCGTCCAGCGCTTTCCTGCTACCAACGCTGTACAACGCTGCGTTTTGCGCTACGCGGCCTCCATTCCAGAACCTTGCTGCCCCATCGGCCGTCAGTCCAACCAGACCTGAAGACGAAAGTTTACAACCAATGTGTGTTACCAGTGAAGACTTTATAGCTCGGAAACGTGGCCTCTCACTATAGGCCTTATAAAGAAGCTCAAAGTTGCACAACGTGCTATGGAGAGGTCAATGTCCAGTGTTTCTTTACGAAATCGAATCAGACGGTTTAGTAAGCTGAAGGACACATAGATGAATCTATTGTTATAGTCAAATTACGTCCACTCCTGGACGAAGATCTTCCCCAAGGATTTCCACAACAGGTCCTGCGTTGCGCATCCATCCAGGTACTTCGCGCGACCTTCATCAGATCGCCGGTCCACCTAGTGGAAGGCCTACCTACGATACGCCTTCTGGGCCGTTCCTGGCTCAGCATTAGTCGTAACATGTTATGTCATAACAATCCTTGTACATCTATTCATCATCTATTAGGCGGTACGGAGTTCACCAGGACAGCTAGTATTAATACTTCTTTTTTCAAAAGGTGGTGGAGGAGTTCGACGCAGAGATGCGCGCGCGCCTACTCCAGTTCGTGACGGGGTCGCGGCGCGTGCCGCTGGCCGGCTTCCGCGCGCTGCAGGGCTCCACGGGCGCCGCCGCGCCACGTCTGTTCACGCTGCACCTCGTCGCCGACGCGTCGCCCGACTCGCTGCCCAAGGCTCACACATGCTTCAACCGCCTCGACCTACCACCCTACCCGACCAAGGAACGCCTCCACGATAAACTCAAGCAGGCCGTGCTCGAAACCGCCGGCTTTGCGGTCGAGTGATGGCTTCACTGCCCACGCTTCTCGGTTGTGTTCGCGTCGTTTCGGGCGATAGAAATAAATGTCTCTTTCACTCCGACCGACCCGAAACGACAGTCGTAGTGTACTTTCGACGTAAAATTGTACAGGTATCTTTCTTTTATGCTTTTATCGTTCAGTGGGTCTAGACAAAGTGCAAATTATAATCGCAAACCAGTCGCAAAGTGGTCGAAAAGCCCCTTTTTTGTATGGAGTTTTGACGGATTCGATTTTCGATTCGATCAAAAAGTGCGTTTTGTCTAGGGGGGCAGTACGGGCAGGTAGTCTGTTAACATATTATTTTATTTACATCTGCGTTCTTGATTACGTTTGCAGATGATATTTTTGAATCAAACTGCTTAATTTCAAGTGTTCAGAAGACAAAATTTGACACCGCGCTACTCTATTTGCTGAGTGTTATTAATATGTATAATGAGACTGATACAAAATTGTAAAAAAACATGACATAAGTAATATTTAACAGACCACATGAATACTATTTACTCGTTAGAAAATTATATCGGTAGCCTTGAACTATTTTAAATCGAATAGGGCATGACTTTTTAAATCAATTTGTGTTCATTAGTCGTACACAAATTTTTGTTATTTTATTTTCGCGTAACTCAGTTTGTGGTTAGGTGTTGGTTGCACTTAATATTTGAATGCACATTTATATCGAAAACGAACACATACACGTACATGCATGACTAACAATTTGATAGCACACCATGCTCAATAATGGTATACATACATTTCATAGACTTTAAGGAATATCTTGAATTTATAAGATTTTATTACATAAATAATTCTGTGCGATTCTCCAGTGAATAGCATATGGTCTATTTTGTATTTGCTGGGCTTCCTTTTTCATGTTTTCTCAACTGTTACAGCTAGCGATATTTATATGTAACCTAGATATCAATCTGTGTTAGTTATATTTTACAATGCGGCACTATTGTGTGAGATGTACAAAACCGAACATATTGTATGTATTAGTATTTTTATAGTTAATATTAACATGTTCAGTACAAAATCTAAGAATGCTGATGTTAACATTTTATGTATGTATGTAAGTAAAACGATGGGATTAATGCATAAATAAAGCTTTCGAAAGAGGTGAATGCTCATGATGTTGGTGCCTTATTAATCTCATAACATTAATATGTAAATAAATCACATTCAAGTTGCAATAAATTCAGAAAGTAGAAACTCGTTTTGTAAAATGCTATTTATGACTGAATATTCCACTATATAATATTATTCAACATTTTATATTATGTAAGATTAATTTACTGTTTATGTTGGTAAAATGTATATAATATGAAATACCTGGTTTAGAAATTTATATTTATAACATGGATGAGTGCCTTTTATCTATTAAGTTACTTGTAATATTAAAATTATGACTGTTTAGTTAGTAGATAATGATTTATTAATGATAATGAATAAATATATCATTGTATTTAAATAAAATATTTTTTCATAATCAAAGAATTGTTATTTATTATTAACTAGCTTTCCGCCCGCGGCTTCGCCCGCGTGGAATTTTGTCTGTCACAGAAAAACTTTATCGCGCGCGTCCCTGTTTCAAAAACCGGGATAAAAACTATCCTATGTTCTTTCCCGGGACTCAAACTATCTCTATGCCAAATTTCATCAAAATCGGTTGCGAGGTTTAAGCGGGAAAGCGTAACAGACAGACAGACAGAGAGTTACTTTCGCATTTATAATATTAGTTGGGATGAGAGAGGCTGCGCTGCCTGTGGCGCCGCGGCCGACATTACATAGTCAATACACTATTCGCTTATAATCACTTTTATTAATTCTTTAAAAGTGCGCAATATTCAACGAAATAGTCGAATAATAGGTAGGTAGAAATTAAGCTAACATTAAATCCTCATCCGCCCGCCGATACAATTTGTATAAAATCTCCGTTTCTCATGTTGCGCGTAGTCGGTATAATTTAATTTTAATCGTACAAGAGCGGAGCGGAGATAAGTTTGTGGTTACATCTCGCGGCCTAAACTCCGCCACACCACAGCCACACTCCACGTGCGCAAAATTATTACTACGTTCCGCGTAAATACAAGCTACCCATTTCCGGTCATGTCGTCTCCTTCTATCGCAAAGATCAACATTTTTGATGAGAGGCTGAGAGCGGGAGTCTACGCTTCGCATTGCTCTTGCTGACCCGCTCTACTTCAGTGGACAGGCTGCCTTATAATAGGCCTGGTTTCCACCAAGGTGGCGACGAGAGATTAAAGATGTCTTTTGACTAACCATAATCTCCACTCAGCTTCGGTGGGAATAGATCAAGTGGAGACATGTGTGTCGTGCGCCCTGCTCCTCGCACACCCAAACCATCCGCTCCTTTCGTCTCTTTTTTCCGCTTTGGTGGAAACCGGTCCTTTAAGCTCCATGTTCACACGGCCACACTGTTAACTATCCATTTCCGTTTTTGCTCTCGCTCTCATCAAATGGTGATTCTTTGCGATGGAACGAGACGACATCGGCAATGAGTAGTTAACAATGTTGCCGATTAGTTCAGACACTGACCATTTCACAGTCTGATATGGATTAGAGGACCATTTTCTTGCGGGAAATGGGAATGGAAAGTCTGCTCAGTCTATCTATACTTTTATACAATCAATGGAATATAACTCATTCCGTAGATGATTCACAGACTCATTCGTTCAGTCACTCATTCATTCATTTCCTCCAACTCGAATTCCCCCCCGCGAGCGTGACATTTTTATTGTGATGCTTGTTTCTGTCGTGTCTTTCTTTCGTTTGAGGCAAATCTAACTAAAAGCGCAAACCTTTACGAAATAATTAAGTATTGTCTACTGGTGTGATATCGATATTAATATAAAGTTGATTTGTGTTGGTGTTTAGTGAGTGCTCCTTCGTCTATTTTGGTGTCTTCTTTTTGATTTTGCACAGTAGTAACAAAAGCTTTTCTGAATAAAGTTATGCTTACTCTTTTGTGAAATACCTAAGTGGACAGATTAATAGTTTTGTGAGTGCGGTTATAAAGATATCACTATGCCGACGAGTGCAGTGTATCAACCAACAACAGTAACCTATGAACAGCAGCCGAGCGATCAGCGATGGAACTGCCCTATGAGCTACTTCTCACGTCGTGTGACAAGCAGTCTTAATAGGGCTACATGTGTACGGATTGGTCTATGTTTACTGGGCAGCACACTTTTCATTGTTGGTGAGTTCCATTTGCATGCTAAAACTTAATTTTAAGCACTAGAGTGCTTTTGTATAATTGCCACACACTGGCCAAAATATCCAATTAGAAATTCACTATCCATTATAAATGAACAAACAATGTTTACTATTCAAGCATTGGAAGGCCTTGACTGGAATACATCAAAAGTATTTAGGTTTTAATTCCATAATTTGTTATGCTGCTTATATTTATGTGAAGGTAGGATTAAAAGTAATAATTGCTTCAGCTGAGGCATGAACTCATGACCTTTAGTTTACCAGGTAACTGTTCTAATCACTAAACAAGATGCTGATAAGTGTGTTGTTTTCAAATGTAGGCTATGTGTTGATAAATCATGTTTAAAATGTCTTTTGCAAACATAGCAGCTATTTCATTCATTCACTAATCATATTGATTATTAAGATCAAAAGGATCCCTTTATCTCATGCCAAGATGCTGACTTTGCCTCTGGTAAATTAAGAGGAGGACCTCTTAATTTACCAGAGGCAAAAGTCAGCAAAAGGAGCTCCTGCTCCTGCAGTGAGGACTAAATTACGTGTTAATGATGATCTATAATTCAGTAAATGAACTAACATACCAACCCAAAAAACTACTGACGACATATCAGATTTTTGATGCAAATTCGCTAAGCTATTACCACGGCAAATAATCCCTCAAGACAATAACNTGTAACATTCACACTCAGGAAAGAGACATGTCCACCAGTAACGCTAAACTGCAAAGTTATCCCTCAAGACAATAACGCAAAATACTTGGGCATGCACCTAGACAGGAAACTTACGTGGCAGAAACATATTTGGACGAAGCGCAAACAACTGGATGGAAGGCTGCGGTCACTGAACTGGTTAATGGGACGCCAATCACAATTAAGTCCTAGCAGCAAGATGCTAGTGTACAAAACTACCATAAAACCGATCTGGACTTACGGTATACAACTGTGGGGAACGGCCAGCAACAGTAATATAGATATCCTGGAGAGATTCCAGACCAAAGCTCTGCGAATAATGTTTGGCATTCCACATTGTATAAGTAATAGATACATATACCTCGACCTCGGCCTAAAAACAGTTCGGCAGGAAATAGCCCAAAACAGCCTGAAATACCAGGAGAAGCTGACCGCCCATGTTAACAAATTAGCGCACGCTCTGAGTGGGGAAGGCGCTCTTCAACACACCCGGCTGAAGAGAAATGACATACCGAGCCTACATAAAAGATTTACCACCTGACATCAAGAGAGTCGTGTGAAATGAATTTTCATACAAGTATGGCTCTCGAAGAAAACATGTAAAATTATGTAAACTAATTAATTTTATAATTTATCAATATTAATAATTATTACTAACTATTGTAGAATATTTAGTAATGTACCTACGATACAAGATTTGCAACACCCTTACAGGGTCATAAGTTGAGACTAAGTTTAAGATCACCACCTATGTACACTTATGAAGCAATAAATAAATGATTATTATGATTATTATGATAATCTGAGGAATCAACCAAAGAAGTGGCTTATTGTTGAAAAAACAGATTGCCATGAAGCAGAATCATCAAAAAAAAAAAAAAAAAATTACCACGGCAATAGATATCACATTGATTACTTACCTTGACATGCCATACATTTGAATATCCTCATACAGATGTTTCGAGTTTCCTAACGACAATAAGATGTGACTAAACTAAAATAAAATAATAATTAGGTTACAGCAAATTATTTATTGTCATAATATTATTATGAGGATAATGGTTATTACACAATTGTTTGATAACGCAAACGAGAATAAATAAAATATACTTTGTCTGTAGTCTTCAAATATTTCTAACATAAGGCATGTACTGGGCAATATTTCAAATTAATAGTTTCTTTCTAATTATTTTCTTTTATCAAAATAGTTTTATTCTATTAATACACTCGCGAGCAAAAGTATGGAATCACTTACATGAAGTTGTTTCCACGCGATCTTGTGTACTAACGAATTTGTTAGTAACAAAAAAAGTATCACCATTTTCAAGATTAAACTTTTGACTTTAAATTGATACCAAATTCATTTAAATCACACCAGTATTTAAAAAGATATCCCGGCTGATGTGAAGAAGTAAGAAAAAAGACATGTACCAACTGTTTGATACGTCGCGAGTTGCGGCCTATTTACCCCTATAAAAGCACGTGTTTTCGGATTTTTGCGTTCACAGGTTGATCCATACACATCTCGGCTTCTTTTGACACTTTACCTGGGATTCTACACCTACAGAAGCAGCACAAATCGTTGCACTGTTGCAAGAAGGGCTCAGCCAGCGGGCTGTCGCACGTCAGCTCCACATAAGTCAGTCCTGGGTTTCGAAAGTTTTAAGACGCTTTTGGGAGACTGGTGGCTTTATCCCGAGACCAAGTTCTCAACAGCGCCGGTGCACATCGCAGAGGGATGACCGTTTTTTCATGTCAACCTCTCTATGAAATCGTCATTTGACTGGTATCGACGTCCAGCAAGAGCTCAGAAATGTTCGTAGGATAGCTGTTAGCGAGTGGACAGTTCGTCTAAGATATGAGCAATAAAATTTTACTCCAAAAAGGCCTGCCACAGGCTGGAAACTGACGGCAGGTCACCGACAAGCACGCTTTCAATTAGGTCGCACTCGGAAGGCGAGTAATGGAGGCGAGTTTTGTTCTCCGATGAATGCAGAATGTTTTTGCTGTGCAGCAGTCGAAGAGGTCGGGTCAATAGACGGCCTAGGGAGCGATTTGTGCAGTGCTGGTTCGCTAAAACATTGGCTTATGGGGGTGGCTTGCTCGACTTCCGATCGAGATGTGTAGGAGCAAATTGAAAGCGTACTTATCGGTGACCTGCCGTCAGTTTCAAGCCTGTGGCAGGCCTTTTTGGAGTCAAATTCTGTTGTTTATATCTTAGACAAACTGTCCACTTGCTAACAGCTATCCTACGAACATTTCTGAGCTCTTGCTGGACGTCGATACCAGTCAAATGACGATTTCGTAGAGAAGTTGACATGAAAAAACGGTTTTCCCTCTGCGATGTGCACCGGCAATGTTCAGAACTTGGTCTCGGGATAAAGCCACCGGTATCCTGAAAGCGTCTTCAAACTTTCGAAACTCAGGACTGGCTTATGTGGAGCTGACGTGCGACAGCCCGCTGGCTGAGCCCTTCTTGCAAAAATGCAACAATTTGTGCTGCTTCTGAAGGTGTAGAATCCCAGGTAAAGTGTCAAAAGAAGCGGAGATGTGTATGGATCAACGTGTGAAAGCAAAAATCTGAAAACACTTGCTTTTATGGGGAATAAATAGGCCGCAACTCGCGACGTATCAAACAGTTGATACATGTCTTTTTCCTTACTTCTTCACATCAGCCGGGATATTTTTTTAAATACTGGTGTGATTTAAATGAATTTGGTATCAATTTAAAGTTAAAAGTTTAATCTTTAAAATGGTGCTACTTTTTTTGTTACTAACAAATTGGTTAGTACACAAGATCGCGTGGAAACAACTTCATGTAAGTGATTCCATACTTTTGCTCGCAAGTGTAGATTGCATTCCAATGCAATTACTCATTCACTCTAATAAAACAGAGTTTAGTTAAGAAGAATACATTACATAATGTTAATTAAAAGTATGTATGTGTTACCTTCAGACCTGCTTTTATTTCACCAGTATTAAAATCCTTTGAAACTAACAGAGGGGTTCAACTTCATATAATGTAGGATTATGTTACATTAGCATAATCTTTAATGAAATCCATATCCAATTTTCTGATTGGACAACAGCTTATGTTTCCTGATACAGCAAAATAATAGGTGCTAGATGTCTGCACATGGGTGTGAATGATGGACAACTTCCTCAGAACAAAAACGTAGGGGACGTAGTATCACTCTGGTTGGGTACCTACGTAATAAATATTAAGTACCTATTCACCTTGACGATACGCGTTTCGCATGAATAATTACACCGGTACATTATGGCTGTCTACGTTTTTCGTGACAAATTGATTGGGATAATAATATCATAAAATGAATTTTTAATCATGGTCAAAACTTGTAAACCGTGTACAGTTTTTAAAAGTAATATTACATGCAGGTTCATTCATAATGTAGGTATAATAAATGGCATATATGGAGCCCAAATTCACAGAAAAAAACCTTGGAATTTTTTTATTGAATGTCAACAAACAAATAGGGCACTTATCAGTTTATCGGTTTTAAAGGTATCCAATATCACATTCAACTGTGACTTCTGTGTAGCTAAGTAAAAGAAGTAGGTATTATAAATTCTGTTTCGCGTTTTCGTTATGCCTGAACCGCATGATAGCAGAACAATAACAGGGTTGCATGATTTAAATCACGATTTTTATTGCATGTTTTTTTTTATAAAAATCACTGATTTAAATCATTATACTAAAATGGAATTAATGCAACGCTGGGAGTGCATATTAATCAACTGTAATGTTCAAAACAATGTTATATTAGGTGTTCAGGTATGAAATTATATGAAATATTTTTTGCGAAAAAAATAAAATTGATACTTGTGAAAAGATATTCGTGTTTTTGTAATGGAAACAGACACCACTTAGGACGAGCTGTTTACATAATTTAACTTTTTTGGCTTGTTCCCAGTACTATACCTCAATTGTACCTAAATAAACATGTTTTCCGCATGAAAAACTAAGGCAATGATTGCAAAATCGAATAAAAATCAAAAAAATCAATATAAATGAAATAAATCACGATTTATTCAAAAAAATCTGTTTTTTTTTATTAAAATAAAAAAATCGTGATTTTTTTCCACCCTGAACAATAACGAGAAAATTTTACAAACAAGTCATTTTTAACTTAACACGGATTTCTATCTTGTACCCAGTAGCGAATTATCTACTAGATTACTTAAATATCATTGCAAATACGATACCACATGCGGTAACAGTATAGCCACGGTAGCGAAATAAGCTCATGTCTCATGTCGATAACGTGCGTATCGCCTCGCGGTGGTGGTGACGGGCTAGCGGGGTCGGGTGGCGGCGTCACCGCGTGGCTTGCGGCGGGTGACTCATCCGGTGGCTGGTTGCGTGATCTGACTGATCTCGTCGCGACTATAGACCGATAGATGCTTAGAGGTCCCGTTTCCCGTATTAATGCGCTAAGTTTTGATGCCAACCTTATAAAATCTAGATATGAACCATCACGTTAGATTCCCCTGGTCTGAACACCACCTTTGATAGTTGAAGTCATTGTATTGACAGTTTAACTACCCTCTTAGTTAGGTCGTCAACCTTTCAGGCCAATAAGTAGCAATCTATAAATTGTAGTGTAATGTAATCTGGGTTTCCCTAGGCTTCAAGTGTGTGAAATGCGAAGCCCTATACAACCGCAAGACTAGCTACCTAATACACCTAATACGCCACAGTTTGTTTACGCAAATATTCCTTATACAATACTTATACGTTTCTTTCCTTTTTCGTTGTCCTTCCTTGTTTGTTTAGGTTTCAGCTTGCCTTTGTTTAAATTTACCTACTTCAGAACATTGTTTTGATCCCAGATGATGGTAAAAATACTTTCTAATTATTTATTGACGCATCAGCATCGCAAAATCGAACTAAACGACGGGTAAACAATGTCGTTTCTATAACTGCTTAGTGCTTATGGCCAATCGAAGGAACAGGCACCGCGCTCGAAGGTCGACAAACTCCACGCAGCCAGACTATCAAGTCGTTTCCTTAATAGACTCCTCTCATTGTAGGTACTTTGTAGTTATACCGCTTCGACACTGTTCGACAAATTGGGTGATTTAAAAAACTTTTTTTATCAATTACCTACCACTTAGTAGTTCAATAACTTTTTATGGGGTACGATTTACGTTGGTCTATTGATAACGACTTCCGCGTTTCAACGTAGGTAGGTAGGTGTACCTATTTAGATTTCGACAAGTTTGGTAGGCCATACAGCGTTAGCCTGTCGGTCTTCAAGCCTCCAATTAGGCAGTACATTAACCATCATATTTGACAGCTGTTGCCAACCAAATTTCGTCGTAACACACTTTTGTAGAAGTTACAATGACTTAGGTAATCGGTACAACGCCGAGTTACCTAGCTTTCATAATAATTAACTCCTAACCTATTTCACCACACTTGCAGATTTTCTTATTCATCATTGATTTCGTAGTCCACGGATAAAATTACATCTGATGGAACCGGTTCCAGTCCAGCGTTAAATTCGTCTGACTGGACAGTCTGTTCTTGAGAAACTAGTTGTAAAAATTTTATTAGCTTGGTGGAACATTTATTTCCGTGAATATGTAGGTGATGATGTCAGCTAAACAAACAGGCCACCGAATGAATCGAATGTTTTATCCTAGACTATGTAGGCATCTCCTTGAATCTACAAGGTCCCCTGGGGCGATCGATAAGTAAAACTTCCTCTATTCCACGAATTATTTTACATAGACTGCCTAATAGACATACTTAGATACTTTTTGCTGTCTAGTGTCTAGACGAGTTAGACATCGATAAAGGTAATCTCATTATCTAACTTAGGTATTAATCGTAGACAACTCTACCCATTGGAAATACTCTTCCATCTGTCTCTGTATTCTTTACGAAATGAAACTAGTTCTATTCTAAGAGTGGGTGTTTATTGTTCAGGTCAGTGTTGCAGTGAAAGCTGGGCTAATGAATCGCTAATGCGTTCTGCTGCCCACTGAATGCCCACTGCTTCCGTTGCGGCGCCCCATTTTCGCAATCCTCAGGGACCGCTAATCGTTCAGCGAGGTTCATTGTTAGAATTGGAATGGTATTTCTGGTTTCATAATTAGAAGTCTTGCACAGCTATAAAAATACTGTAGCACGTTTAAGTTTGAGAGGAGTGGGTATTTCGAAGATCCATTCCAAAATAGCAGTTTTAATACTAAAACAACAAAAAAAACACGTTGCAAATCAAGACTTAAAAGAAGTGTGCCTACTGTTAAAATAAATCAAAACTATGCTAAAACTTTAGAGACAAAATACGTTAAAAGTGAATTTGTGCCTTGGAATCATAAGTCAAAGATGTCAAATGTTGTTGCACACAAGTCACACAACTATGTAATTTAATAATGTGTTTATGTGTACGCGAATGTTGAAGTAATATCGCAAGTACCTTATATGAACAACTTCATTCATCTGATTCATAATAATGCAGCTATGATAAGGTATATCGATAGGTACTTCATCCTTTACAATGAACTACTAACAAACGTCCTTATTGCTTCTAAGCGTAGGTTGCTCATTATCATAAGTATAACAGTATTTTATGTTACCTACCCATATCGACTTGAATAGGTAATGTATTGTATCCGTGATTTCTATTATAATTTACATAACAATTTATCGCCGTGATCAGTGACTCTTGTACTCTGTAGGATCTCATCTCATTGGACTAATATTCTAGATTAAATTAAATTGTATCATCATGGACAAAATTATACTCAATCTAGATGTGAATAGAAACTGCGCAATTCTTTGGGATAATATTTGCTGAATCGATAGATCGTCGTATTGCTATAATAAAGCAGACTCGCCCAAAGGACCTCTACATAGTGTTCTGCACAATATCGATACTTTTTTGCCAACATTGCTATGTTATGTTCAATTCAACTGATAGAAGTTGTAAATATGCCACTGCCCTTCACAGCATCGTCGATCTTCATTATACTTTCCGGTGCATTGATTGTTACATTTATTACAGTTTCAAAGACGAATTCTTGGCGATTGTTGAAACATATAGCAAACTGTACCTAGATTTTACTGGCTATTTTGTAACTTCATCATTTCATCCATAACGGCTAAGGCGTCTTCACTTCAAGGTGAATCAATTCGTCATGCGCTGCTTAGCTGTGTCTGTGAATGACATTAGTTATAGTTTGGGTGAGGATACAATACAACCTACGATGTATAGATTTTTTTTCACAAGTTACCAGAATTTAGATGCATCATCAGTAGTTGTTTTGTTAGAGGTTTCTTCATCGGAAACTGAAAAATAAAGCACTCTTAGTTCTTTCTTATTATCTAATTTTGGGAAACATTTCTGATTATCTTGAACTTTGAGGATTGCGCAAGAGTCTTTTGTCAATGCTTTTTTTTATCAAAGTGGTTGTTACATACATTTTAGGTACTTTGTTGCTAAATTAGATACTCATATTAATGGTACTCCAAAAATTATTACCATTATTTCACGGTATCTTGAAGTTTAAATTCATTATCGAACGGCATAAAAACTAGTTCAAACAACATTCCTCTCGTATGAATGCATAACCCAGTTTGAAGTGGTGATTAGCATTGAATAATTTGTATGGTAATTACTGTATGTGTCATCATTGTTGAACCCTATTGTCCAAAGTTCGGTAGATAGGCCCAATGAATGACGCAGTTTGTGACTCCTTTGGTCCCAGAATACAATAATATTTATAGAGCTACCAGTTACCACACAATTCTTAGTAGTACTCGTGCGTGCTACTAGAAATACCTACATTTGTAAATGTAAACAAACAATTTAAGTTTAACGACTTAACCTACCTATGTACACGTTGATACAGTTAATTCTGGAAAGTGATGATATCACTCAATTGAAATAAATATTATGTTTATCAGGATCGTGTTATCTGAATAAAATAGAACAAAATATTGTTTGTTTTTATTTATTTTTTGTCAATGGATGGATATTACTCCCACGTGCAAAGCAGAAGAGACGATCGAGTGTTTTAGTTTGCATAATTTCCACTAATTGTTGTGTTTTCGACTTCTGCCAAGAACGTACTACTGTTTGGCAGAGGGAGACCTATTAAATGTAAATTAACGACGATGACGGGAGCGCTAACAACACGAGCTGCATTGATAACCCGCGCTTTAGTTATGGTAATCTGATCGCATTCATTTAAAATTCTGGCTGCATCGCAAGGTGATTCTTTTCTGTTGTTGTTTACGGCTCAAAATACACATACGGCACAAAATATTAAGACACTCAAATTGCATCGCACCTTCACCACCCACGTAGAGCGTTGCACTGGACTGGACGGCGTGGGTGGATTTGGTTTTTATGAGATAAATCGTACTTTAGTTTGAGCTGCAGAATTAGCTTAATTCTTAGCAATATTTTAGACTTTGATGTGTACTTTTTATTACACATCTTTTAAGTATAAAATTGTATTTTTTGGGCCTAGAAATTACCAATAATTGTATCATCAGTTAGTTAGTTGATTGGATGGAAATATTAATCAAACGCAGCGTGGGACGTCCACCCACAAAGTGGACCGACGACATCTGAATGGTAGCAGGAAAGTGCTGGACGCAGGCCGCTACCAACCGGGTGACATGGAAAGCATTGGGGGAGGCCTATGTTTCTGCAGTGGAGGTCCTATGGCTGAGATGATGATGATGATTAATCAGACAGTTTGTAACTATGTAATATCCATTTTTCCACTTCGGAAATAAAGCTCGTCTCTAAATTATGCAGGTAATCAAAACCATCACTCAAATTGTTTTCTTTCTTTTCCAGGTTTAGCATTGCTGATCGCGGGTGGAGTTCAGTATTCTAACACACCTGCCTCAGACACGCCAGAAGGAGCCGACAATGGCCTGGGGACGCTTATCGCCGGAGCCGTCGTCCTTTGCTTGGGATTGCTCTTTGCAGGTGAGCTAATTGAAAAATAATTAAGTTGACCTCTTTTCTCGCTTATAGAAAGGCAGCGCTGCGAATCTCGAGAGCGCTTTTCTGTTTAGTTCAAAACTTTAATAACGATCTAGGTCACGTAGGTCCTCTCTACCGTTGCCAGTTTCTCTATTCTGTATTTCTGGGAAGAGCTTCTTAGAAAATAATATTTTCTTCAAGCAATTCTATTAGTTGTTGAGAGAAAGTTTTGAAATTATTGAAAAAAAAATCTCTTGGCTTGTGCTCTTTTTAATTTAACGCTTCTGAAAGGGCCACCTTGAGTGCACACTTTCGAACGCCCATTACGTTGTTGCGTAATATTATGAAGTGAAAGCCATTTTACATTCGTGTTAAAAGCATCCAATGCTAATAATGATACCTTCTTTTATTGTTCAACTTTTTATATTAAAGAAAATAATACAATGTCTTCCGCAAATACGTGCGCCAGTTCACTTCAAACCAAAAAGTTAATCGCTGTGAATGCAATTTCAGTCACTCACGTCTCGTGACTGTAGTTACATAACGTTACATAAATGGTAAAATAATAAAAACAAATATTATTTCCACATTCCTAAAAAAATCGTAAATTCAAAACAGCCTTGGCTACGATTGCGTTGGTTATGTCAACCCTCACCTTCAAATTTCTCTTATTATGAGTCTTGCATATAAAATTAGCAATTTTAATCAGAAACATTAATTTAGTTTAGCTGGCACATAACTCATAAGTAGTACTTTTCGTACATGACAATAATAAGATCCATCACTTCACTTCTCGTTAAAGAAACAAGGCCCGTATTAAAACTAAATTACATGTTAGTAGGTATGCACTGTAATTTAAATGAAGGACAGAATCAGTTCCTAAAAATAAATGGGAAATACAGGCGTATTTTACTGGAAAGGTAAAGGTCAGTGTGGCGAGGTCATCAGGTGTTTCCATTAAATTATCTGTTGACCGGTCACGGAACGGATTGGCACTGGCACTGCAGGCAAAATTTATGAACCACGCTAGGGGTTACCTTTTATGGCAAATCTAATTAGTAAATGGTTTATTCTTAAGCAACGAAACAATATTGGCTCAGAAATACTCAGAATAAGTAAACCCATTTAGTTCTTTCTTTATTATTATGTTTGCTGGATGTGATAATAATATTTTTTCTTCTAGGCCAAGAATAGTTTGCTACGTAGGTAATCTAACACAGTCTGTTGTCAATAATAAAATCAATCATTTAACAAATGAAAGAACGTTTAATTTTGCATAAGCAACAAGAAATTTTGCTTGCTGTTTGTTATAAATAAAAAGTTGAAATGCTGATGTTCATGCTGTTTACTAGAGTATCATTTTCATTGGTACGTTAACCGCAGTAATAACAGCGAATATACCTTTGAATACGGGAGTGACAGGAAGGCCCTTTCCCGTCATACGGTTGTTACGGCCGACGGAAACCTCGTATGCGTCTCTATTCCCAATCGGTTCCATGGGACTTGCGAGGCGCCACGGATGTGATGTACCGATAGTCGCATATTATATGGATGCGATACATTAATAATGGGGTTTCCGCTGCGAACGGAAATGTATGGGTATGGAGTACTCGTATCGTAACGACGATTATGGCATCCATCCATTATCCATTATTTACGTTGTGGACATTAATTTGGTATAATTAAATTCTCAAATGTTATGCAACAATTTTGTTCATTCATTAAATGGAACTAGGAATTGAACATAATATTCAATCTCTAAAAAAGACATTTGTTTTGTATTTTAAACTTTGAACTTTTCCTCCTATAGCCCCCTGACATCGAGTCGTCATTTGTTTTAAAGTGTAGGCGGTTAGGGCCGCTGGTCGTCCAGATGGGGCGTGGGCAAGAACACAAGGAGGTTGAATATTTCCTATAGCCTATTGACATTGAAAGTAATCCGATAGTACAGTCATTTGTTTTGAAGGTGTAGGCGGCTGCAGTCTGGTCGTCCAGACTTGGCATGAGTAAAGATATAAGTTGAACATTTTCTATAGCCTCTTGACATCGAAAGTAATTTAATAGTCATTCGTTTTAAGGTTTAAGCTATTATGATTGGTCCAAAATCAAATGGGGCAGGAGGTTGAACCCTCCTACAGTCTCTTAACATCGAAAGTAATTCAATCTATCTTTTTTATAGGTGTAGGCGGCTGGGCCTGCTGGTCATCCAGATGGGGCATGGGCAAAGAAGCGCCTGCCAGCGGTGCGGCCGCGCTGACGGCGCTCAATCCCTCCACCGACCCGCTGGTAGCGGCCCAATATGCGCCGGTGCGCGACGCGCCGCCTGCGCCTGATGACGAAATGCGCAACCTCATGGACAACAAGGAGTGGTAAGTTCTGTTTTATCTCTTGAGTTGAGAGGTTATAAGCGAGTTTCATCCCGAATCCGCTCAACCTCTCCTCCACTGATCCGCTGGTGGCGGCTCAGTACGCGCCGGTGCGCGACGCGCGCCGCCCGCGCCTGATGACGAGATGCGCAACCTCATGGACAACAAGGAGTGGTAAGTTCTGTTTTATCTCTTGAGTTGAGAGGTTATAAGCGAGTTTCATCCCGAATCCGCTCAACCTCTCCTCCACTGATCCGCTGGTAGCGGCCCGAAGCTGAAATCCTCAACCACAGAGGAACAGGCTGTCCGCCAGCGGTAAGTTTATTTTCATCGACGATGTGGAAGCCCTTAGCCTGATGGAAAGTATTGATCAGGCCGCTAGAAGCGAGTTTTACCCGGAATCAGCTCAAAGCCTCCACCGACCCACTGGTGGCCGCCCGCGCCTTATGATGAGTTGCGCAACCTTATGGACAAGGAGTGATTTTTTTTAAACCACAACGAGGAAGCCTTTGGTCTACAGTTCACACGATCAAAAGTGATGATCAGACCAGTGGAAGCGAGTTTCGCCCGGAATTCTCAACAACCACAGAGGAACTTGCTGTGAGCGATGCCTCCCGCGCTTCCGCGGTTACGATATGCGCAACCTCATGGGCAACAAGAGTAATAGGTAAGTTGAGGAAGCTCTTGGCCTACATCTCCTCAAATGATAGAATAGTGCTGATGAGGCCTGTTTCACCTGGAATCCTTAACACAGAAGAACTAGCCGTGCGCGCTAGCGACAACTTAATTACGTGAACAAGGTTGTTTTTATTTCAAGATTATGTTTTTCAAGCAGTCAAAAGTTGCGTGTGCCGCCTGGGCAGAGTTCACGTCGTGGTTAGATAAATTATAAATTTTAATGTGTATTGTTTCAATTTCCGACTCAATAGTACTATAGGTAGTTGCAGATTCTGATGAAGAATTAAATAGGACAGTTTGCACGTGATCTTTCCATAACGGTGATTCTGAAAATTATTTTGAAAACTAAGTAGGTGTAACTGTTTTACATGTTTCAACTGTTTACTTGTTGAAACTGTAATCAACGAGCTATTGTCACGAGTGGCAGGTGGTGTTAAAGTTCACGCGGAGTCCCATTGTCTCCTCGTGTTATTCAACGTTTTCCTAGCCGTGTGATCGTACTCCATAAGTTATTACTAACAGCGACTGTACACCTGTTTGAAAGTGTACTAGCAAGTACTTGGTCAATCTACATAACCACTTGGGTATTAATTCACTGGTCAAGTTTGAAATAAGGGTGGACTGTAGATCCTGTTTATTATACATTGGCAATTAATTTGTAGGCATGTCTTGTGCTCGATAAATAGGACAACCGACCGTCTGGTCGACTTCCCACTCGGACCACGATTTACGAAGCAGGTGGGCTAGCGGATTTTTAATCTCGGTTACCTTGTGTCTTTTTTATTCTATTGTCAATAATTTTATTGACCAGTTTCTTCGGCCACTTTTTCACAGCACCAGCCGATATGTTGTCCCAAAGTGGTGGTAGAACCAGTGGCGTAACTGTAGGGTGGCAGGGCTGGCAAAATGCCAGGGGCCCTAGCCCAAGACCCTAGTCGCACCGCCCCTACCCCCTCGCGATGCTTCAGGGCGATAGTTAGTTATAGATAGCTAAAAGGGCCTTATTACATAGTATTAAAGAATTTTAATTTGAAAATATAAATAAATAAATCTTTGGACAATTTCACACAGCGCCAGCTAGCCCCAAAGTAAGCAACTTAATGCTTGTGTTATGGGTGCTAGCTTAACGGATATACTACTTATATACTTTTTTTTTTAATACATAAATATTATACATAGTCACACCCAGACCCGTCACAGAAATTAAAATTAAAAAGTGCTTTAATTTATCGACTTTTTCTCTTGTTTCAGTTTGAGCAGCGCAGAGGAGAGCGACAAGATGTTGGACGGCCGGCCCTCCGTGGCGTAAGGCCGACAGAACAGATCCCCGAGCTTAGGCTAGTCCTAAAACAATGTCCCCCTAATTTGTGAACACGATCGAGTAGTAGTATAAGAACGGGAGCTGTGAGAGTATTGAATTTATTTTTGCAGCTAGATGTATCGGTTATAGGCTCTCGCCACGGCCAAAAGTACTTATAATATCGCTCTATCGTGTAACCGTGGTGTCCATAAGGTTAAGGTGTTGCATTTTAAGGTACAAAGTTTGAACACGTGTGTAATGGTAAGAGTAGACGAGAGTGCTTGTAAGATATTTTTTGTATCATGTACCCAATACCTTGCACTATTTGCCGATCATTTAAAAAAGAGGCAATCAAAACGTTTGATTAACTGGATACTTAATTTAAATTAGATACATAAGCACAAATTACTCGAAAATGTTATTATTTTAAAATTGTTCGAGCTAAACTTTTCGACGTAACTACCTATTTAATATTTATAGTGTCTAAAACTATTCGTAATTTCATACACCGTAGGTGTTGATGGTCTTTTTGCTTTGCAGAATCGTTTAAGCTTTTGGTAGTATTTGTCTTCATTGATTAATAAAAGTAATTAGTAAAAGACAAGTGGCCAAATTATCGTCCAGATTAGAATATATATACTTAAATGAGGATACTTATTGTATTTTATTAAGATTCTATACTACTTAACTAAATCTCTAGTTTTCTTGAAACTTCATACGATACATTTCGCATTCTAAAATAAGTAAAATAAGGTTAAGTATAACTTTCACATAAATAGCGATTGCAATAGTTTATTTGTTACAAAAAGACAAAATTACGATAAAGATAATAATTATAGTGCATAATCGATAAACTTGCACTATAATATTATGTATGTTATTCTCACTACACACTTCTCAACTATTTTATTTATTTTATATCAGACTTTGTCTGTTTTTTTCATCCATGGTTGTTAAAACACTTATTTTCAGTTAACTTTATTTGGATACCGTCCTTTTTATTAGATTTAAGGATCATCGTAGCTACCTATTTTTTTATAGTAAGGACAATTTAGTGGATATGACAAAGTTCGATGCATATTGACGGGGTTTACTTTATTTTATATTTTTTAAATGGACGTTAACACTGTCGCCCTTAACATCTGATATTTTTTTCTACGCATCTTCTCTTTTGCATTTCAATAATTTATCTCATTTCAACTTCAATCTCTAACTAATTATAAACTTAATACGAATTATTATTGCCCTCTAATAATGAAGAACTTGTTGTGAAATGCTTACTGAAAAATTAAATAGGTGTTCAGTTGTAATGTTATATGTATTTAAAATTACATTAATTTATTAGTTTATAAAGACAGCTCTCTTATTATTTTACTAAAAATAAGTTACACAACATACCTAAATAGGAGAGATTGCGCAGAGAAGTTTAATGGCTAGTTGATTAATTAAAAACGATAAAATCGCAATTTTCGAAGACGCGCTCGATTTTAGCGAGAGCGCAATTACAATTTATGCATAATATTGCAATCTTTTAATCACAAATAACATGCAATATATCAATATTATTACTAGTTTTACACAAAGTTTTATTTACTTGCGAAACTTGTATTATTATTTCTACATTTGATATTTATAAATTATTATTATGTAAGATTACATTTTCGAAACGGTTTTTTATGTTATTTCTAGCAATTTGAAACATATTTTATTATTCAATTATTTTTGTTATTGTGTGTAAACTGTACTTACTGGACATATTTCATGTTTTATTATAAAATAAAATGTAAGTCAGATGTGATCTCTGTTTTATTTCATAGATTCTACACTAAATGCCTTCAGCAAACCGTGAATCGGAGTTATACCCGATGCGAATTTGATATTTCACACCTGCCCATTATGTCGTTTCTTAGAGTTATTTTACTTATCGGAAGGAATAATAACTGAGATTTACAATGCCAGTTTTTGACATGTTTTCCTAGTTAAGATCCCTTGCTTCTTAATATGTAGTAAAACCAAAAAGGCATTTAAATCTATTGTTGAGGGTTGACCCCATGTCTCCCATAAACATTATGGTGGTGTAACTGCCTATCCATTATTTATAATTTTATTTACAGAATAAAAGAAAAGAAAGTAGTTAAGCAAAATATGTTATATTCATAAAAAAAATGTTATGGTCCTTGTTCTTAAGAGAAAGTTACATTTTATATACAATGTCACTGTAAATAAACTTAAAACTAATCAGTCTCTGTTGGAGCGACGCCACCAAGGAACTCCAGTCTCTTCTTCTTCAGCACAAATACTTACAGTAGGCCTGTGAACAAAAGCCATATTTTTGGAATATGTTTTCAATAGTTGAACCTCTAAAAATGATATGAAAGTATTTTATTTCTTACAAAGTAATAATATGAAAAACAATTTAAATTATACCAACCTGTATACTTGATTGTGAGGTAGTGTGGAAGTTAACAATGGGCAAGCAGTGGCTGGTGTCTCCTGCAATAAGGAACATACTATAAAATTGGTCTTAGATAGACTGAATTAATGTATGTGAGTGATTAAAAAAAAACCAAAAACATGTCTGTCTTAAGTTAGTGAGTGTTGTGACTGAAATTAAATGGTGTTAGATAAATATCTATTTAACTTTTCTTTTCTTTACATGATATCCAGTGATATTATGAAAATTATTCACCTGTATGGATTGCATGGGTATGTGCATATTCGCCCGGAGCTTTCTTTGTCGAATTTCCCTTCGAACACAGCACTGAACACCCAGCAAAACACCACAAACACATGAAGATAGACATCCTAAAAGCAAAATACATGTATTAGTTATTTACCAGTCACTGTCAAGTTATTAAAGTTATGGTAAGTAGATTTTCTACATGGCTTTTATTTTCTTACCTATATAAACTAATACACCAAGGTCTCCATTGCGGTTTGTGCGACGTAATACTATTCCAGCAATACATAATGAGATCCCAGTTAGTATACCTACTACAAATATCACCTGAAACAAAATTATACCATCTCAATGTATCTATGCAATAAATTATAAACAATAATGTATACTGTAGGAATAAAAAATAAGGAACTAAACCAAAAGCAACAATATTGAAAGTAATTTGTTACCTGTAAAATATAATAGCACACATATTCAAATCCAGGACAATGTCCACCACAAGCTCCAATGATTGGCACTTCAGGGCTGACTGATGGCACTGGTGGTATTGGAGACCGGTTCATAGTTCTTGGTTCAACTTCGCACAGCGGAAGTGAAAAGGCCGAGGCACAAGGAGGGAATGAGTATGCTTCAGTTGGAGGCCGCTGATTAATTTTATCTTTCTTCTTATAACTATGCCATGTTCCTGTGGTGTAAGGAGCTTGGTAAACAGGTGAAGGTGGCCCATAATCTCTCACTGAGGTATTGTAATAATGAGGTACCTGCAACAATAACAGTGATAGGTAATTTAAGATTATTTTGACAATTTGTAATTGTTTATACATAGTTTAGTAGTCTCACATGATAAGCATTATCAGAAGTTGAGCTATCTGTTCCTGGGACTTGATAAACAGTGTTATTTTCTTCGGCCCACGGATACTTCGCCCTTTGTTGTGCAGCAGTCATGAACTGCATTTCACTCCGTGGTATCATGGTAGTCTGGTACGGGTGCACGCTGCGAGGCGACAGTTGTTGTTTAAACATCTTCTCACTTATATGAGGACAATGTTACCTGAAAAACATCTACTTTAAAGAAAAATAGTCTTTTGAGAAAGATTTCACTCTATGTCACATTTAGTTCAGTATAGTACCTCATTTTAAATGGGTAAAGTTGAAGTATGGCCACCGGACCAGATTTTAACTGAATCTTCTGTATTTTACAATAAATTAATTCATTTTGTAAATAAATTCACGCTGAATAAAAATGGACGCACACGCAACTTTTTTTTCTCATTTTTTTCACGTCAGATTTGGTTTATCACTCACTCTATGAATCACTCACTCCAACCACAGATATGGATTAAAGTAGATACAGCAAGTTGCTAGTCAAAGCGTGCCATTCCGATATGTCCAAATGGACATACATGGTCGAGTGATGTTCATGTAATCCGATTACAACAATCGGATACGATGATTTTACGAGGACAGTAGTACGAACACGGTAGAGAGAAGAAATTATTTACGGATTGAGAATTGTAATTAACAGCAACGAGTAACAAATATGTAATTAATTAGAATAAAGTAGCAGTAGAAGAATTATAAAACAAGTTAGATCAGTGATCGCGGAAGACAGAGTGCACTGTATAACGTCGAAATATACAAATCAAGAAGTTAGGTCAGTGATCACAGTATTTTTTTTTTTATGTGGTAGGAGGCAAACGAGCAGACGGATCACCTGATGGTAAGTGATTACCGTCGCCCATAGAATACACTATTACTAGTCTATGTATACGACACCCGAGATTTTGTCGTTTAGAAATATCTTCAAAACTAGGTACCTGACTTAGCTTTATGAAAGAAAACGTATTGGAAAAACTACGCATTTTTACATTTATTAAAAATAAAAAGCTTGAGTAAAATAGTCTTTATTTTATGAAACTAGGTCATTTACTTACTAGGATATTTAAAAGTATGGAATTAAGTATGAATTACTAGTAGTACTATTTAACATAATGGAATAACGATCATTACTTTCATAAACATTAGGCACAACAAAAATATTATTTGCAAATTAATAATGTAGAATTGTAGAATAACGTCTTTCTTCTTTCTTTCTTTTCAGCCAAATGACGTCCACTGCTGGACAAAGGCCTCCCCCAAGGTTTTCCACAATGAACGGTCCTGCGCTGCCCGCATCCATCCATCCCACATAGCTCGTAGAGACGATGGCCGTTGGGGCAGAATAACGTCTACCGCTACAAAATTATTTTAATCTACAGTCAGACTAGCTATAAATTTAACAAAATATCAGTTTTATCGGAATTAATTAATTTTTGAATCGAGTCACACGATATCATTCGATGACTTTGCGAATGCAGTACGATGATACGATTACTTTTACGTTGCGGCAATCACTAAAATTCGCTAAAATGACACTAATGACGTTTAAAAAGTGGCACGCTCGGCTTCATACAATTTTTGACACATGTTGCATCTATCCATATCTGTGACTCCAACTCACTCGAATGAGTGAATGATTTTTATTGATTAAAATCAAAGATAGTGTAAGAGCGATTAAAGCAATGGCACTGCATGCATTCGACCACAGAGCACGTAATAATACATTCGACTGACTCCATAGATTCTGTATCAGCTCATTGACTGTCAAGTTTCTCAAATGTCAAAATTGTCAAATGCTGTCAAAATGTGGAAAAAGTGCGAACAATTCACGAAAATTGTTGTTTGTTTGCGCAATTAATTAATTCTCTGTGATTGATTGATTGTAGGTACATTGATTTAACAACTAAAACAATTCTGTCATTAGTGTTAACATGAATACTCACTAGGAAATGCAAAGCGAAATCTTAAATATTCCAAGGTGAGCTGATACCTAGACAATCTCGCTGTTTGAACTGAGTTGATTTACAATAATATTGGCAATGCCTATACGAGGAGGTGGGTAAACATTTTAGTCACCCATTAGAAATTCAGGACGATGGCTATGATGACGGAGGGGCATGTGCCGGACGATAGTGACCTGTCGGCACTCTCACCCTTCAGCTTCTGCAAAGATTTCATTCGCGGCTATTGCATTCGCGACAGTGCTTGCCGATTTATTCATGATATACCACCTCCAACTTTACTGAAAGACATGTTCCGGTTTTGTCACGACTTTCAAAATAAGGGATGCTTTAGAATTAATTGCAAGTTTATTCATTGCACTTTGGAACAACAAGAAAAATTTTTCAAAAATGGTGATTTCCCTCGTGACGTTCGCAGTATACCAGTGTGCCAGGCATACGTACGTGGGACATGTTTTAATTTGGAGTGTAAACTAGTACACCCTCCAGATGTTGTTGGTAGTGACAAATTGCCTTTATTATCTGTTCCACCACCATATAATGTACCACCGCCTCCCATAAGAGATGAAGATGGCCCACCGGATGCTAAGATAAGGAGACTATCAAGTTATGAACCGACTATTGAAAAACATGTTTTAGCAGCAACAAATTTATGCCCAAACTGTGAAAATTTAGAACATAAAGTAAAACTACTTCATGATAATATCAGAGTCTTGTTAAAAAAAATGGCTGACTTGTCAGAAAAGAATATTCAACTCACATCCATGAATGAATTTCTTCTTGTACAAACTGCTTCAATGAGAAACGACGTAATTACATCCCGCCATGGAACCTCAGCACCTGTGTCCCTGGCAACAGTCAGTGTGACCCCAGTCGTGAGCCTAGCTGGAGCCTTGCCTGCGCTGGTCCCTGCAGCCGCTCCTCCAAACATAGCATTGGCTCCTGCAGCATCCCGAGCTCAACTACTGACACCGGCCCCACAAATATTAACCGTGAGCACTACTCAGCAACTCATGGGTAATTCAGGAGCACTCATCGTTACCAGTGCCGGAGCCCAACAACTGATGCAAGTCAGCGATTCGGGTACCCTGATGGGAGGAGGACAGACAGTGGTGGCCGTGACGCCCGCTCAGTTGACGCTGGCCCCTCCGGCGCAACAGCTCATGAGCACCGGACCGCAGACGGCTGTCCAGCAGCTGGTCCAGCAATCGGCGTTGCAGCCGCAAGTAGTGCCCCAACATCAAGCGCCCCAGTTCGCGGCCCAGCAGAGTGCAGTGCAACACTTGGCGCAGCAGTCCGCCCAGCATTTGGCGGTTCAACAGTCCGCTCAGCATTTGGCTGCTCAGCAGTCGGCGCAGCACTTGGCCGCTCAGCAGAGCGCGCAGCACTTGGCGGTGCGGCAGTCCGCGCAGCACCTGGCGGCGGCGCAGCAGTCGGCGCAGCACCTGGCGGCGGCGCAGCAGTCGGCGCAGCACCTGGCGGCGGCGCAGCAGTCGGCGCAGCAGCAGCTGGTGCCCTCGGCCCAGCAGCTCGTCCACCAGACCTCCACTCAGCAGATCACTATTTCGAGCACGAGCCAACCGATGGCCTTGCCCAACTCTCAGGCTCAGCCCATGACATTCCCCATTATCTCTCAAAGTATATTGCCCCACTGAGATTTAATCGTATTTGTGTGTAATTCTAAAGATACGTTTAGGAATAGTCGCACTTGTGTTATTACTTGACATTTATAAACATTTTTTGTGGAAAATGTCTGATATGTAAGGTTGAAACTTAAAAGTGAATGCAGGCAAATACGAGAACAATTCTGGATTATAAGTGTGAGTTATTTAGTCTATGTTTAGTGTGTTTTCAATATAAAGATTTATAGTTCATTTATCAGTATTGTAATTCGTTACTATCATATGTGTGGATGATGGCTAATCAAGCTAAATAGTGTGGCTTCTTAGGCGGTTCTAAATAGTCTGATATCACATCAAACTATACATTTTAGTAGAAAAAGGGAATCTATTGCATTGAAATAAGATGCCACAGTGTTTAGCTTGGTTGTGTGTCGTCTGTATAATAATTTTGGTTAAAAATAAGAACATTAATGTAAAATATTTATCATCCAGAAGAGATGTGTCGTAAACAACATAAAAACGTTGCTCCACTCTTCTACCTGCTAAATACCTGTTGTCAGACACTTAAGTTTAATTAATTTGTTTATTGAGTTTAGTGTTAAAATGAAGTGTTTTAATTAAGTAGATTGGTAGCAATCGGGTAAGAATCTGATTACCTATGATTTAACGGATCTAAGAGCCTTTGCATACTTCAGATTTGTCACATTCTCGCCTCGCCTCTAGATCGCCAAACAAATCGTTAGTGTGTGAAGGCTAATAAATGATTGATGTTACGGCTCTACTAAGTTGATAGGATAATAATATTTTTTTAATGATTGAAACTTGTGTTTTTTAACTTATTCGTGTGCTATAGTTAAATGTATCTACTATTTCAATTTTAAGGGCCAAGTGTATACGATCTATGTAAATAATTTAACTAAATCTTCGATCGTACGAGTTCCGCGGAGAAAACTCGATTTAAACTTGTGAGCGCATAATTATCTGAAATGAAATCATGTTTGGACGATTGATCTAAGCAGGCTTGAATGAAATTTAAATGTGATTAGTGAGTGTTGCTTCAGAATATGGGCTCAGAGCCCCGATTACGGTAACTTTTAACGTCTACAATCCAGACGCGTTTCTGATTCTGCAATACGATTGGTCAAAACAGCTGACGTACGCTGTTGAACGACCAATCGTATCGCAGAATCGAGAAGCGTGTCTGGATTGTTGACGTTAAAAATTACCGTAATCGGGGCTCTGTTAGTATTGATTGTTGACCAATGAGTGTATCCCAACCAATGCGCGGACCACCACGCAGAATATCCGCGTACGATTTCAATTTCGCGGGGGATACATCGCCGCGGAATCATAATTGGCTTTGAGTAATTAGTCCTTAATCCTTATGATTACCGAAATTGTACGGAAGAGATGTACATGGACTTGATTTAAAAATTTATTTGATTTCCAAAAAAAAGTTTCCCTAAAGTTTATTATAGTATTTTTGCTTCAGAAAAGAAAAGGTTGGGAGCCGCAAGTGCGAAAGTTGGATAAATATTTTAGTATTTAAGATTTAAGTAACAGTAGAATTTTTGGTGTTACTGTAAGTTATATTCTTGATTAGAAAAACATTAAAAGTTGTTAAAAATAACTTTATCAAATAAATATTAAAAATATACATTTCAATGTTTTTAAATTCAATTGTTTACTAATAACTAAAAATCCGGTTATCTAAAATTGGAAAAATATTGATCCCCAAAAATATAGTGTTATCTAAGACTTAGATGTACTAAGGTATTAGGCACATTATTAGCGTAGTGATTTGAATTTGGCTTTTAAGAAACTGTAACTTATTTTTAATAATAAAGAGGATGTTCCAATATTTGTTTAATAATAGATAATCTTGATCATTAATTCCTCTAGTTAAAAAGGATGACGCTTGAGTTGTTCAGATGGCTTATTTCCATTGTCTTCCCTGATGTTACATTCATCATTTTTTTCGTATTTTAACAGTTTCCCTTGGATTCCAAGCACAAAATTTCCTTTATTATCAAAGGCTATTGCTGTCACTTGTCCTGGAAGGTTATCAGCATTACGGAGATCTTTTTCATTGATGCTGAAATAAGTAAGATTCTTACTGGCAACGAATACATGGTCATTATGTACAGATATTTGTGCGATGCCGTCATAATTCACTCTGCTGATGCAGTCTGGTCTCGTTTCATTAACTTTCAATACGCAGAGGCGTTCTTGTGCTATGTAGTAGAAGTTGTTCTTGTCATCAATAGCAAGCTCATTTAACGTTTCAGGGGTACGTAGTCGAGTTTTCTTGTCTCCGTCAAGACGATATAATTCCTCGAGGCCATTATTATGTTCGGTTATGTATTTGTTGCTGTCTTTATCAACAAATATCATGTCCAGTTTTACAGCACTGCTGGTGATGGGCGATGCGCTGTGGGTTTCGTAACTGTAGGTGTAAATCCCTTTACCAGTTCCGAAGTATACTTTGGTGTTTTTCTTGTCCACGGCAATGGAGTAGCTGAGCCCTTTTGGTAAACCTGAAGGTAAAAAAAAATTTTTTGTGTATAGGGTGATTAAATTTCATTTATTTGTAACTATCTATTTTCAAAAAACATGCATTGCGAATTTGCAACTGCGAGATTTTAACCCGTAACTAAACTATAACAATCTGAAAAACTTGAATTCATTTTTTTAATATCAGTTGGACGAAGCCACGGGCAAAAGGCTAGAAATGAAACAAAAGAAAAAAAAGATATCAAGATTAAATTCCATTCGTGTTATGCTTACCTTTAATTTTCTGTGATGATTTACTCTTAAATCTGATAATGTTGATGTTAAAAAAGAATCCCTCGTCGTTTCGCCCAGACTCCACGTAAAATAGATTCCCATACACATCGTAATGGGCATCAGTTGGATACACATCACCAATATGAAAGGTATCAGTCACGTTAAACCTGTCTTCGTTTATTTTCAAATCATGACCGCAACAATCGCGGGGAAGATCAAAAGCAAAACAACTGTGAATCAGCAATAATATAATTTCTAATATCATTTTTTAAGCTATTACAAAAGTTTAAAAAATAACTTAAAGCACTTGTACACTTTCACGTGAATTTACAAATAATGCCCAGATATAAATATGCAATCTATTTTATTGAGTAAAAGTCCATTAGTTTTAACTGGGCGCTATTAACCTTATATCTATGATATATGCTCATAATAAAAAATAATACCATTTTGCAACATTAAAATAATGATTAATTGTAATAAAATATTTCCAATAATGACACTTTATCATAAAGTCCATAACATTAAGATGATAAATTCAGACAATTTAAATATAAAAAAATAATTGCAGATTAATCTTGACCTATAATTTATAATTCTGTGCAACAAATTATGTAGTTCATGATAACATTAAATGATGTAAATGACGTAAACACCCACATTCACATTATGATATGTATAATTTATAAATTGTATAAAATAAATGTGTAACATGTTCTATTAGATAAAATTAGGCCTCATTACATTGTGGAGGTTATGAGGTTCTGTCACCAAGTAGAAAACATACAGACCAAAGTTCCTTAAAACAATAAATTGAGCTGCTCAAACATTTATTGCCGTTACTTTACCTATACTTTTATCAGTCACATAAGTGCTAATCGTAACTAACCGCGAAATAATACATGTCCACAAAAAATGGGCGCATCGAGTCGATTTTGTCCTAAAAGAAACTACACACTCATTTAACTGCCCAAACTAAAGCCGACTTATTCCCCTCACCCTTGAACTGTTAATGCCTAGGGGCGGCATATAATATACATACAGCATTACGCTTATAGTGCACCTTGCACAACCCGATCGAACTAACTGCACACCGCGCTGAAATGCGAGTGCGACCACAGAATAATAATAAGTACTACGTACAGAAGTTTTACTTCGCGAAGGTATTTAAAAAAATGCATGCTCAATGTCATTAACAATATGGTGTAATTTAGCCTGTCTCAAGAGTCAAGCACCATTTTGTTGACAAACGTCAGTGATCGGCACTGCGCCGAAGCTATAGGGCTGACTTCGGTAAAATGATGTGACGTGAGGTGCCAAACTGCGGAAAATGGCGGAGGAAATACATGATTTAGCATGAATTATCATGAATAATATTAACTACTTATTTACCTCTCAGTGTCTTGAGGCAACTTAAAAAAGTACATTCTGTGTTTTTATTATTATTTAGGTACACCATTTTCTTTATTTTCTTCCATCATACACAAGAATACGCGTGCGTGAGTCAATGTTCGCTCGTATGTGAGGCCTTGTCGAATAGTATCCTGTAGGTGGGCCATCGTACGTGTTTTGTTTTCGATGTAAACTCGCGGAGATGAACAGGCCTGGTGCGACTCTGATCTGATCTGTGTATTAACTAATCACTCGCTAAGCAGTTTCCATACTTGAGTATATTTGTTCACAGTCATTTAAGTTGTTCTCGTTGGGATGAACTTCTATTTGGCACTGCAAGTACGATGGCAGCCGCCCTTGTCTTTCGCCTTTGATTTTATGGATTTTCCATCGATGCCCTTGTAATATTTTTCTGAAATAATTTATTTAGCAATATAAAAACCATCTTAATGATTCGAAATTCATGTGATTAATATCCAACAATTTGGAAACTTACTTTGTATTAAACTTCTTAAAACAAACATCGCACTCCACTGTGCCTTGTCGTAAATGAATATCTTTTATATGCCTCTTCATGTCGTGTTGATATGAAAATGCCTTCTCGCAATAAGTACACTGAAAACAAAAACAGACATTCATCAAGCTGGATAGATCTTGAAGTCCAAAGTTTTGGATTTGTGTACATACTTGCACTGAAGTAATTAAATGCTAATTTTTTTATAAAAGCAACCATTTTATTTGTTTTGCTTGATTATGACGATTATAATACCAAATTATCAAGTAAAGAAGTTAATTTATTTGAAAAGCGATTTACGCTATTTCAGTGTAATTATCTTAAATTCTTGTTTCAGTGATATACAGGGGATTATTGCACATTCTGTATAAAGAATTAGCTAACATAAAAACCGATCGAGCTAACTCGCTGGAATGCAACTCTCCTCTCCCTCCCATTAACCCGCATACATCCCCGCAATCGCCCCGCTACGGTAATAATATCATACAGTATTGTAACTTCATATATAACAGACGAAACGAGAACTTTCTTTCGAAATTCAAATCTCGGTATGCGCTCGGTATGCAAAAGTCGGGGGTGTCGCGAATGTGCCGAATGGACGTCAATGGCCAAGTGTTAAAAATGACAAAACTGATTGAATTTGACTGACCGTCATTTACGGTCAAATTGGTCAAAAACTAGTCAAATTGTCATTTTCAGTCAGTTTGATTTGAAATGAAAATTATATTGTATTAAACCAGCTTTTCTTTGCCCACGACTTCGCCCGCCCGAAATTAAAGTAACAGATCATTATGATAATTAGTTTCAAAATGATCTATGTAGTTTTTACTAATCACAAAACAACACACATTTTAACCTATTCCATTCACAAAGTATTTTGTTTGTCTAACTAAATAAAAAATACAATTACAAAACTAGATAGAAATTTTAAGTAGGCAGATGTAATCAAACTGGGTACTGTAGGTGGGCAGCCCTATCGCATGTTGTCATACTGTGATGTACCGCGCGACTGTTGACATTTATTTCAAAAATATGGCCGAGTTGGAATACTGTATAGATAGTATTACCGTGGCCCCGCCTACCAGAGCGTCGATGTGTCGTCACGGCCAGGTGCGCACTTAACTCAACCGGGTGGTACGCAACTATTTTATATCACCTTAAACGGTCTCGTAGTGCTGTGCACGTGTCTCATGTGTTTCGCGAGGTTGCTAGAAGTCGTCGTCGCTTTGGGACACTGCGTGCACTTGAACGGCTTATCGGCCATATGCGACCTCTTGTGAACCTTCAGCAAGTCCATCGTACGGCCTTGATACGGGCATTCCTCGCATTTGAAGGGAAACACGTTTTCGTGAGTGGCCCTGTAATGAGAAAAGTAAGTATGTAACAAAAGATACAATGTGTTGTTAGATGGATAATGAATGGGGTGTCATAATCGTGTAACGATGGCATAATAATGTATAACGCCGGCGGTAACTCACCGCCGCAAAAACATGACAAAGAAAAAATTTCAATACACATCTGTGTTGATTTTCCCACACCAGCAACGTGGTGATGATTTCATGGACGCGGCGATGCGGTGTGATAGTTGGTAAATTTGTAGTTAATTGACACATGGTGATCGTGATTGATCTTAGAGGCCCCAGCACTAGCATAATAAGTCTCACTTGTACAAATGTCACATAAAAAGTAAGTTATAATAGTCATTCTTTAAAAAATAAAATGAAGTAATTTATTTACTGGGACATTCTATTATTATGCTTTAAAATTAGTTGGTAAAGATACTTACATATGAACCAAAAGACTTGCATTAGAACAGGCAGTTTTTCCACAGGTGTCACATAGAAACTTCTTTTTTGTCACCTCCCCTGATGGCTTTGCTACTTGTGACTGAGTTTGCAGAGAGCATTTGGATGCATGCTTGTTATATTCAGCCTGGTAAAGAAATATACTCAAATTATTATATTTGTACGTACATGAACAAATCTTTAGAATGAAGGCAGATTGAAACTGCAAATTGCAATTTTTACTTGTGTTCACAGTCACAAAAATAAAATGAAGAATAGTTAGTACTAACCATATTATCAAACTCTTTATTACATGTGGAACAACCCCATACTTCTGAATTGTCTTCAGAATAAGTTGGTGTGGAGGCATGGTAGGAGTCTTCACTGTCACCATTTATAGTCTTGTCTCTTTCATATCTACCATATTCTGTAGTAGCAAAAGTTCTTATGTTAATTATTTATTACAGGTGCAAAACAAAGTGGCATATCATATTCATAAAATATTGCACATGACAGTCAATGATAAAAATCCTTATCCATATTTACTAAAAACTATTCTGAGTTACACTATACATACTTGTTTTTCAGTCACATTTTTAATATGAATGAAAATTGATTAGCTTATTCTCTAGTTACTTTCACCTGCACTTAGGTAAAAGATTATATTAGTTACTTCTTTATAGAATTTCTATAGAAACATTTTTACCTTTCTTTTCATAGAGTTCTGTGATTTTAGCGTTACTTCTCTGACACAGTTCCCTGAACATAATGCAGCCATTGAGCAAGTCTAGACAACTTTGGCACATATGATTTGAATAATTTTCCATTTTGTATAACTGAAAAAAAAAAATGCTTTTTTTTATCAAAATAACAGGACTCCACTTCCACAGTTTATTAAGGAACCACAATAGGTATAATTTAATAGTTTCAGCATTAAAAATAAAATAAACAAAGAATTTAAGACAGTATACCTAGTAACTTTTACAAAAGATAAAGTGGCTGTAAAGTTCAATCAATTATTACAGTATTAAAATGTATGTATAACAATGAGTGATAAAAACTAGAATACTTACTGCAATTCCTGAAATGTTTTTAATATCTTCAGGAATGTTTGGATGAATGATATTGTTGAATATAGGTATTTCTCCGCTCTCTTCACTGCATATTCTGCATGGATTAACAATTTTTTTGATACAATGTCTGAAAAAAAAAAGTTTAACATGATTCTAAAGCTGAAATGGAGTTTTTACGAGTAGGTACAAGGGAAGATTTGAAGCCTATTGGCTTCATACTAGAATACCAAAACTGGCATAGTTGTTCTCTTTTGTAGTCACTTATGTAGTGGACTAGGACTGCTACTGTCTCCATTATAACGTAACAATATAATTTGTACACAAAGGTTGTTTCAATATCGTAAAACTTACGATTTCTTGACTTTCCTTTTCTTCTTTTTGTGAGATTTTTTTAATGCATTTGCTAATAGCATGGACTTGATTAATAACAGTGATGTCATTATAAATGCGTGTTTTTACAGCCCTAATTATTTTATTCGTCCATACAATATAAATTTGCTTTGAAAAAGTAAAAACAAAAATCCAACAAATACCAAAAACACCAAAGATAATTTTGACGTATAGATTTTTTAATTTTTGCCGCTAATAATAGGCAAAGGGATTATGTAACATAACGCAGTAATATCACAAAATCATGTTTTTACTTACAATGATCAAGTAAATTTATGATTACAGGATGTATATTTAAGAATTTCTTTGAATAAAAAAAAAGTTCATGACAGCAGCTTTGACTTTTGTTGACATTGACATTAGAGAGTTTTTGACAGCGTTGCTAGCTCTTGTTGTGTTGTGTGTAAAAAATGGAATTTATTGTTGTTCTATCCTAGGATAAAAGCTGTTAACGTTTTGTTTATTATCCTTTTACTTTATTTAAACAAAAATGGCAGTTTACGTGACAAAAGCTATGATGTCCAAGTTTCAGAAAACAGAATTTTGGCCTGTATCAATGGAAACCGATGCACAAGCGTCTACCAGTAATGACCACTGGCACAAAATTGCTTTCGAGAGGTAAAATAACAAGACGATGAAATTAATAACAGCAGCTAAGAAATAACTTATTAATCCTGTAACTTCTTATTACTGCAACAACTAACCTTACCCTCTAACCAAAATGCTGACCGAAGGCCCACAGTTATTACTGGTTAAATATAAAAAAATTAAAACTACCTATTATTTAGCAGGCATACAGTAATTTGCCAGTACCTAGTTCAATTAAATGCATAAACCTGTTTGGTATTATTCAGTCTGTCTTTTTAACACACAACACACACTCCAACTGAAATCATGAATATTTAATCTTTTTCCAGTAAAAAAAGTGGCGGCTTAGCAAGAGGACTGATATGCAGAGTCTGTGGGAGGAATGGTGTCATGCCGTTGACTGAAAGAATAAATGGTGTTGAAATCATGACTTGCATTGAAAGGATTACTAATGTGACAGTAAGTAACAAAGAAAAATTGATAGATGCATCCATAGTTACAACAAAAAGTTACTGATTTCATATTATGACAGTTTTCCCTGAATTATATTTATTCTTTTCAGATTGACCTTGAAGATTCACTGCCGAAATACATCTGCAATGATTGTCTGGAAGTGTTAAGGGCAGCAATTAATTTTAAGGAAACTTGTGAAATATCAGACAGAAAGTTTAGGAGAATATTAAATCCTATGGGTATACATCTGTCTACTGTTTTTATGTGAAAATTTCAGGGTTTAAGAATGTTGTTAAGATAATTTTATTTTTCAGGTGATCCTGCTCTCCATTCTTATCCATATTCTAAACATGACTTCCATATGATACTGAATCAGATGAAAGAGAAACGTCAAAGGGCTGAGGAAAAAAGAGAAAAACTACGTAAAAAACAAGAAAGAATAGAACAAAGAAAAGTGCCTAAAATAAAGCAGTTCAAATGCTCTCCATGCGACATGACATTTCCAAACAAGGTAAAACAGGTTTATGGTTTGTTTGAAATGCGTAGTTTGAGATGGTCCTAACTTAGATCTATCAAAAATAAGTGGTCACCAAAAATTTTATATGCACAGTTCTGCTAGTTAGGAAGTAGTTAAATTGCTGTGGAAATTTATATCTGCTTAATTTTCTTACAATTTTGCCTCAGCCCAAATTTTTAATATTTTTTGTGTCACTAAATGTAAAAATCAACTGAATTAATATAAGGTCAGATTGGATAAGATAACAAGTGTAAGGTAGCATAGGATACTTCTTAATTTATTTCAATTAGATTATTTTACAATATTGCTATTGCAATAGAAATCTATTTCTTTTTAGGAGAAGCTAACTCTACACAGACGCGAGCGGCAGTGCATGCGGCGCGCCTGCGACATCTGCGGGCAGCTCGTGGTCAGCATCCCGCAGCACATGCGCTACATCCACAAGCAGGTCGTGCAGCACAAGTGCCCCACCTGCGGCAAGGAGTTCCCCGTCATCGCCCGGCTCAAGAACCACATGTGAGTGGCTTATAGACGCGAGCGGCAGTGCATGCGGGCGGCTCGTGGTCAGCATCCCGCAGCACATGCGCTACATCCACAAGCAGGTCGTGCAGCACAAGTGCCCCACCTGCGGCAAGGAGTTCCCCGTCATCGCCCGGCTCAAGAACCACATGTGAGTGGCTTATAGACGCGAGCGGCAGTGCATGCGGGCGGCTCGTGGTCAGCATCCCGCAGCACATGCGCTACATCCACAAGCAGGTCGTGCAGCACAAGTGCCCCACCTGCGGCAAGGAGTTCCCCGTCATCGCCCGGCTCAAGAACCACATGTGAGTAGCAATGGAATCTCTGTAAACCTGTGAGCAGCTTGTATAAATAAATTGCAGTGACCTTGTTGAATGGATTGAATTGGCCTTAGGTGAATATTGGCACTGAACTAAACGGGTTATGTAGCCGTTGTCTTAGTAAAGCGACATGAAGCGACGCGACCTAATGCGATCAATATTTCACGCGATTTGTATCATACGTGACTAGCCACTATTTTATATCACAACGATTACTTGATATTATTTTTACATCGCATCGCTGACATAGCCCGACGGATTAGCAAGCTGAAGTGGCAATCGGCAGGGCACATAGTACGCAGAACTGACGGCCGATGGGGCAGCAAGGTTCTGGAATGGAGGCCGCGTACCGGAAAACGCAGCGTCAGACGTCCACCTACAAGGTGGACCGACGACATCGTAAAGGTAGCAGGGAAGCGCTGGACGCAAGCCGCTACCGATCGATCAACATGGAAAGCATTGGGGGAGCATCCATTCAGCAGTGGACGTCCTATGGCTGAAATGATGATGATGAATGATGAGAGTGACGCATGTATGTGTGTTATAACTGAATCATTTGCCTCCAGGCTGGTGCACACGGACACGTTCAACTTCTTCTGTGACCTGTGCCCGTACAAGTGCAAGCACAAGTACTACCTGGTGATGCACATGCGCACGCACACCGGCGAGAAGCCGTACAAGTGCGCGCAGTGCCCCGCCACCTTCGTCAACCCCTCCAACCGGAACAAGCACAAGCTTACGCACCAGGAGAAGCAGTTTAAGGTATAAAGCCTGGTCTGTGAGCATGTAGAATTTTGTCAAATGACCCCAAGCTACCCATCCTTATCGCTCGCGCGTAATTATATTGCTGTCGCAACTGTGTGACGGGCGCCCGCAGTGAGTGTGCGAGCGCGACAGCAACATAATTACGCGCAAGCGATAAGGATGGGTAGCTTGGGGTCATTGGACAAAATTCTACGTGCTCACAGACCAGACTATAGTTGATAACGCATCAGACTGTTTGTTGCGAAATCACCCCTATTACAACTGTATAATCTGCTATAGTTCTTAGCTTGACGACCCGGCGTCTGTACAAACACTTCTATCATATATTACAACACTTCTATCTATCACATATTAGTTGAGGCGAAATAGACAGAAAGCGCTTTTCAGTCAGACTGCGGATGACGTCAGCGTGGCGAGCGTATTTTATTTATTTTAAAAGGAAAACAATAGTGTATGCAACAGATACACTATATTGTTTTTCTATTATTTATTTATTTATTTATTTATTTATTTATTTATTTATTTATTTATTATTCATTATTGAGCAATTACATATTAGAAACACAAACTAATCTTAACTTGTATTGATCGCTTGAACTCTCGTTGCGCGACCTATTGAGCAACGATTTATCGGCCACCATAAACAAAAATGAGTATACCTTTGTCTGTTGTAACTTTTTAAAATAAAATCTCCGTAGGTATACAAATGCAATTTCCAATACGTCTCATAATACCGTTTGTTGCAGTGCGCGCTGTGCGAGAAAGTTTTCCGCACCAACACAGTGTTACGAGAACACCACGAGGCCATGCACATGAACATCAAGCACACCTGCAACTACTGCGGGAGAGACTTCTGCTACAAGTGAGAACTAGCTTTATTGCTGTTAAGATCTTTAGGGCTTTTCCAAACTAGCGTCTTTCGAGCGCACATCGTCTTGCCAGCGCCCGCGTGTTCGGGAACAAATAGACGACGTGCGCCAGCGCTCTGTACATCTGGCAGAAATTTTAATCTGCGCAGGCGCTGCAAAATGACGACACTCGAAAAGCGCCAGTGTGGGGGATCCCTTATACGAGTAGCTATTACCCGTGAATTATTTTATTGTAAGTTAGTTTAAATCGTTCTGTAAATTCTTAAATTAAATTAAATCAATTTATTTGTGATCTTAGATCGGACCTCCGCAAACATGAGATCAGAAACCACAACCGCACTAAGCGAGATTACGTAGGCGGCGAACCGACGTATAAGCAAGTAGAACGCTTGCAAAAGGTTCAAGAAACTCCAGAAGATATGGAAAAATGGGATCCGCAGAAGATGCAAGCGACCGCCAACAGAAATTGGCGGACAGAAGAGATCACCGTCACGCAGCTAATGCAAGGGACATACATTGAGCAAACCAAGGAATTCATACCGGCGAATAACTCGCTTTACTTCTCCGATATGTCGGGAATTATACAGCAGCAACCGCAAATGGGTAAGATTTTATTTTCTGTTTATTAGATTTTGTGTTTTTTTATTTCCTCTTGATTTTCTCGATCGTCTGTTAGCCAGTAGCTAACGTATCACGTAAGAACTAACGACAGCTATAGTCTGGTCCGTGAGCACGTAGAATTTTGTCCAATGACCCCAAGCTACCCATCCTTATTGCTCGCGCGTAATTATGTTGCTATCGCGCTCGCACACTCACTGCGGGTGCCAGTCGCACAGTCGCGACAGCAATATAATTATACGCGCGAGCGATAGTGATGGGTAGCTAGGGGTCATTGGACAAAATTCTACGTGCTCACGGACCAGGCTTTACACAGTTCACTGAGTGAGTGGTATGGAGCTTAATATTTGCGTTGTTGGTATCTGTGTTATTTTTTCTTCTTTATTTCTTTCTTCATAATATTTCACGCTACAATAAAATTTAAATTTTTGTAAAATGCATGTGCAATTGTGCATAGACGCTCCACTTCAGTATAAGTACATATGTAATTCAGTTTTGCCCTTTACAAATATCTTCATTCTTCAACGTAAAGTTCTTTCGTTATTATAAATCTTTAGCAACTTGAGCAGACTACGTTTTTTAGTTGGGGATGAGAATGTTCGCTGTGTTAGAAAAAAGTCTGTTGTTATTAAAAAAGTTTCCAATAAAGCATAGTTGTCTGTTTGCTACGTAAACGTGCACGTACATACTGAAGTTGTTTGCTTTGTTTCAGTGCAACAACAAACGGTGCAGTTGACGCTGTGAGTAGAGATCTTTTCATAATATTTTATTACCGTTCTTCCATTTTAAAACTCTAGATAGATTACGAAATTCATTTCGGGTCCGTTGTTAATTTATAAAATGAAATGACAAACCGCATATTTATTAAAAATTTACATGTCAAATGTTTGTGAAAATACAGCTTTTGAAAATAAAATTCCAGTCTCTCTTCATAAACTGCCAATAGTTTTATAACCTAAAGTATGTATTGTGACACATTTTTAGTATAATATGTCATAATAAAACGGCGTATATGTTGTCACATTATTATTTTAAATGGGTAAGTTTTTACATCCTTTTCTCGATGATTTTGTGAACCAGTGGTTTTGAGACATGGACTCTAAAAACGAAAGACCGAGGTTCGATTCATTCACACATGATTTATACAAAATGAAAAACTCTGTGTGTAACTAAAATTGCCGTATTGCTCGGAAATTATATGATTCCGTATTTGGGACAGCACGTTCGTTTTACCGTGTCGCTAATTAATCCCAGTAACTTAAAATTACTTTATAGGTAGGCCGGTTAAATGAGTCCTCGCCTGCGGAACGCGGGGACACAGGGGCGTGACGAAAACGGGGACTGTACGGGGTGCGGGCGGCAGGCGCATTCTTGTCAAAATTCATTTCGCTGGCGATGCGGCTAGCGATCGCTTGTGTTATTTGTTACGGACGCTTTGTGAGGGCTATACATGAGATTACATTTTTAAGATGAATCGAAAGATTTTCGGACAAAATTAATAGTCAGTGCAAGCAAATAGCTTTTAACGTTTATGAATATTTTAGAAAAAAAAACTGGATCCAAATTCTGATGAATATCAACAAGATATACCATTAAACAAAACCGTAGCAAACGTTACTGGACTATCGGAAAAGACTGTATCCAGAATTGTACAACAAGGAAAATTATTAAAAAAACAACGAAAAATTTAAATCACCGAAGAAATCGAAACAAAGCCGCAGGAAAAGGGTGGAAGTAGATGATTTCAAAAAAGCCGTGATAAGAAGAAAAGTTACTCAGTATTACACATTTAAAAAAAAAATACCAACTCTGAAATCCTTGAACGCTACCCTTAGAGAAGATAATGTATTATACTGCGGCAGAGAATATTTAAGATTATTATTACTTGACCTAGGTTTTACATTTCAAAAATGCGGATCTGAAAGGAAACTCCTTATTGAACAGTCAAATGGAGGTGGAAATATCTAAATACTGTTAAAAGTATCGTAGAGAAGGAAGACATATTTTATATCTTGATGAAACTTATGTCAATGCGTCTCATAACGTTTCAAAATGTTGGCAATCAAAGGATGAACACGGAGTATTGTCTCATATTGGTAAATCATCATACATTGTGGTGGCTACACTGGATTTGTAGATGGAGCACTTGTGATATTTAAATCCAAATGTAAAACAGGTGATTATCACGATACAATTAATTTCGTGAATTTCAGTAAATGGCTAAATGAAAAGCTGATGCCTAATATTCCACCAAATTCAGTAATAGTAATGGATAATGCAGCTTATCATTCGGTTAGTGTAGAAAAAAAGCCGACTATGGCCTCTACCAAGCCAGAAATGCAAGATTGGCTACGACGACATGAGGTGCCTTTTGATGATAAATTAAAAAAGGATGATTTATCCAAATTAATTAAAAGCCATTACAAGAGGACATATTATTATATAAAATTGATGAGTTATTGAAAGCAAAGGGCTATGAAGTGTTGCGTTTGCCTCCTTACCACCCAGACCTGAACCCAATTGAGTTGGTCTGAGGTGATATAAAAAGACAGCTAGCAGAAAAAAGTATCGACTCCAATTTGGACCAGAAAAAAATATGTTGGAAAATTTATTTGCTGAATATTCCGTAGAAAAGTGGGAGCATTGTAGCGGANACACGCAAAAACTAGCTCATCTGAGAATGGCCGTGGAAGCCTACAAAACGGCCATTTTGGAGACCCAAACTTCCGAATGCAATGGTTGCTTCAATGATTGGTTTCGTGTATGGAAAAATGTGTCAAATTTCGCGGAGAATACTTTAAAAAGCAATAAATACATTTTTAAATAGTAATGTTGTTTCACTTCCTTGATTCCCAAAATTTTCAGTGCCGCCCTCGTATTTTAAATTTAACTGACAAGACTTTAAATTTGACTGCATAAATAAATATACAGTCCGGTTCGTTAAACTGCTCGATCTTCTGACAATAATATTAGTATTTGAAAGAATTTGTGTATTCGAGGTCATGGTGGTATCCGCTGATAAAAAATACCGTCAGTTTTTAATATCAAAGTAATATTATCTCCCATTAAAATTGTTTTCAACAGTTTCCTTCATTTCCGTAAAATAAATTTAACCCAGAAGTTTTGATGAAATCTTCTTTCTTGACTTTTAAATGCTTCAGAATTTTCAAGCGAAACTTTATTTTTTTTCATTTGCATTGCCTTTGAGTGGTCAGAATCATCCCATTCATTTTTTAATTTCAAGTATTGAAATTATGTATTCAGTAAAAGTATGCCAATTTTCTTTAGTTTCTTACATAAATATCATTTAGTTAGACCGTAACATAAATCATTTAACGAGATAATGTGACTATGATAAAAATCTCAAAACTACTTAAGTATTGAAAATTGAAATTGTTAACAATACTGTTGTTAAGTTCACCGCATTATGGATAAGTTAACATCCGAAATCCGTAAAACTTTCTCAACCTCTTAATTTCAAATTCCCACGTTTACTTAACCCTTAACTCTCGAACCGAACCCTTTGTCCCCAGAATGGAGTGGCGCGACCGGCGGCCCGCCCGCCGAAGTGGTGCTGAGACTGCACCCGCCACCCTCAACCGCCCGCGGCAACGTGTCGCTAGCTGACATCGGTGTGTATAAGAGTAGGTTTCGTTTGTGTATTTATAGCTTCACTTCGTTTGTGTTTTTTATTGCTCCACTAGCTTTGGCCTGCGGCTTTCCTTGCTAGGATATCATAAGGGATAGGTATTTCATAAGGCCCGCCGATCAAAGTGGTGCTGCGACTGCACCCGCCACTCTCTACCGCCCGCGGGAATGTGTCGCTAGCTGACATCGGTGTGTATAAGAGTAGGTTTCGTTTGTTTTTATAGAAAGGATAGGATAAGGATAGGCTTTGGCTACTAAGCAAGGTACTCATCTAACCGTACACGGCATGTAACGTATCAGATACTGTATCAAGTAAGTACAAAGGCACGAGCCGGCTGCGAGCTGCTGGAAGGTTGGCTACGTTACATGCTACGTTACGTGCTACATGGCAGGTGAGTACCCTGCTCTAGGGTTTTGGTGTGTCATAAGGCCCACCCGCCGAAGTGGTGCTGGGACTGCACCCGGCACCCTCACCGTCCGCGGCAACGTGTCTTCTTTTTGTATGTTTAGTTCTAGTTGTCATAGATTTAGTTACGCTATATTAGAGATGCCAGCAAAATACAACGCAGAGCAGTTTCAAATATATTATAAATATATTTGCCTTGTTTTGAATAGAGTCTTGTTCTGAATAGAGTTTGACACAAAAACAGTAATTCGTTGGCAATGTTTGCTTTGGAACCGAGTTAATTATACAGGGTGCTTGCCAAGTTACATGCTTGGTAAGAAACCTAGCAAACTGAATTTAAAACGTTGGCAACTATCACAATTTAGTTCTTTCGTGTGTAAAATGTAGGTTATTTCTGTATTTAAACCAATTTTGGTCCCTAAGGTTACTCAATAGATGCTTTATCAATCTAACTTTTACTGGTTCACAATAAATTGTCGCCAAATATCATGCGAGTATTTCAATTTCTGATGAAAGCAAAGTAAGCATATTCTTCCTTATAAATACCTTCTTATTTATAAAGTAAATAAATCATGTTCAAGACATATTAAAATTACCAATATCAAATTGAAGATACGAAGGTATCTGTATCTCTCAAGGGCGTTTCTAAATAACCTCCTATTACATTACATAATATCACGTTCATTATTAAAGCAGTGACATACCGAGTATCCAATTGAATAGTTTCAATATCGTATTGTTAAAATCGATATGAATAGGCGTCGTTTGGTATCGATCATATTCGACATCGTTACACTCGTCTGGCCTCGATGTGTCCATGACATTTCAGCTGGAGAGCTGTAGCTAAGAAACTTGTAAGTTAACTTTATATTCATCATTTCAGCCATAGGACGTCCACTGCTGAACATAGGCCTCCTCCAATGCTTTCCATGTTGATCGATTGGTAGCGGCCTGCGTCCAGCGCTTCCCTGCTACCTTTACGATGTCGTCGTAACTTTATATTACTGTTTTCTAACATCAATCAGATGGTTTCTACGAAAAATCTTGAATAGGATACCCTCTTTTTTCGTATTTGGTTTCGTGATAATTATTATTTCCATTTCTCTACTGCTTAACTATAACTGTAGGGTAAAATTAACAACTTACCGTTCCATCGGATGGCGCCAAGTTCTCATATAATCTAGGAAAGTGGTCGTGTTAGTGTAATATAAAAATGTTCGTAAACGTAAGATCTAAAGAACAGTTTCCAGAAAAAGCTCACAAAAGTGTAAATAATAATATGTATTTTCATATCCCTGGCAAGATAAATGCTGTTTTACAACAAAAAGTAGAGCACTAGCCTTTTCTTTTTACCCCAGATCCTATTACATCTTTATATGTACTAAAATTCGTTCAAAGGTTTCGGTGTGACTAAAAATTATGCTTACAAAAGGGAGCATCTATCTCAAAGCATATATTATTAAAGACAAGTGAAATGATACTTTCTAAAACAAAACAAAAAAACATTCATGTTCCAATGTATGTATCAGTTAAAACTTCAAATGAGTTTTCTGGAAACACATACAACAGTCAAGTTTCAAAGAGCTGTAGTTCTGTCTTGATTGCGATACGACTGCGAACTTTGTCGCTTAATCTGCATGCCAAAGGTTGCAACAGACGTTGTAACTTTTTGATTTTCTACAAAATACTATATGAATGGACCTTTAAAATGAAATTAGTATAATATTGACACTTCGTTTTTTACAATCAAAGACTCAAAGACGTACAGAAAATATAAAAAAAGATAAAAAATTGTTTATTAAGAAAAAGACGCCTAATTTCAGAAAGAGTTAAAGCATCATCATTCAATGAAGCAGAAAACGATAACTTTATTTAGGAACGACGATTTATTATAGTAGGTAACTTACTTACCTGATTCCCAATACTTTTCTAATATTATTGAAGCTACGTAGAGTGGGAAATATTAAAGGCACGCTTTTCTTTAGATATAAGATTACCTTATCTTCATCTTGTCACATCCAGCTGCTTCTGAGAGCGACTTTTTGCTGTCACTCCGGACGCACAGTAAGTTGTATAGATTTTTTAATTTTATTTATCTTTTTTCCATCAGATGGCAGCGGCGTGGTGGTGAGGGCAGAGGAAGCCCTCATAGTTGCCTTCGTCCTCCTGCTGTGGGTGGCGGCCATAGCCCTGTTCTTCAACCGCTGGGGCAAGATCAGGTGCGTCTATAAGCTGTACGTAGTCCCTTGATTTTCTTCATGCACCCTTTAGGTTACTTAGGGGCACCCTCCACTTGCGTAAATGATACTTATAGGCAATACGAGTAAAGTTAGATTGATCTTGAAATTCAGCACGGTACATCACTAGCACTACGGAGTAAGTTTACGATTTTTTTTATTTTAATTATTTTGAATATGAAATACGGATTGTGTATTTATAGAAAGCATATTGTGTGCTTCTTGCTCAGTATCTTAAGATAGAAGATACTAATCTATTACTTAGCAATACAAATAACTTGGAATATCTTGAAGAGCCAGTGTTGATTAAATAAATAAATAAATATCCTGAGACATTTTACACTGCGCTTCTAGTCCCAAACTAAGCAAAGTTTGTACTATGGGTACTAGACAACGGATATAAACATACTTAAATACTTTTTTTTTGTAAATACATACTTGCTATACATAGAAAACACCCAGTCCAATACAAGATTAAAAGGAATTTGAAGATAGAATCAGAAAGGATTTACTTACATTGTAGAATTTAACCACATGAGTAGGTATTTAACACAGTTTTAAACCCACTTATAATAGGCATAATCTTATAGTCTAATCTAATAACTAGCTTGTTGACTCTACTAAAACTGTCAAAGCGACTGTAATAGATGTCGACATAACCAATTATTAGGCTCTGATCCCCAATCCCTTTAAACTTTCGATCATAGCAGGTACCCATATCATGCATACGAATACTATGATAATAGTATTTACCTAAATCATCCCACGCTATAATAACCACGCCAGTTAATTGTATTCCCTCAGTGCCGTGGGTACCCAGGATTGCAGACCGCTAATTATTCAAGCCCCTACTGGTTTCATTAGGACGCCACGCTGTAACCAATTAGAATCAGTCTCCTGTTAAACCGGGTATTTTGAGAACATTATACGCCTTTCATCTAAATTGTGTGTGAAAAATTACGAAAACATATTCTAATGAAAATTTTCTGTGAATAATATGTATATTCATTCAACCTGGAAGCCTTCACCACGAATATAACTTCATAAATCACATACAGAGTTTAGCTATTACAGATTGTTCTCCATACACTCCGTATTGCTATTTCACTTTACTAGAAGAATAGCTTTATAATGTACAAAAACGGAAGATTGACTTTTAAACATGGTTATTTTCAATTGAAAAAAGTTAGGGCTCAATTTTATGCTAGACTTGCAACTGCTTTTAGCATACGAGCTACAAAGACATTAACTATACGTACCTACTTTGACGAATTATTTATGTGAGACTATGAGTCAAAGTTTAGTGTAGATTTTTTAAAGCACTAAGCTTCAAAATGCCTATCACTAAAGTTTCTTATAGTCCTGAATGTAGATAATGAAATGATGAACTCCCCAGGATGCTAGAACCGTACCAGCCGAAGTTCCAGCAGCAGCATCGACAAAGTTGCGCGCTTGCAGAAAGCTCCGTCGTGGTCCCGCCCCATGTGAGTTAAAACATAGCAAGCAGTACCATTCGCTGATATCATCAAACTAAGTTTAAAAGTACCTGTCTCATGTTTAAGAAAGCTTAATTTACTCCACTATCTTTAGGTACATGTCTCACTGTGAGACATGGACACTGTGCTGTGTGTCCACTATCTTTACATATCTATATTACAGTGTAACATTACAAATTGTCTTTTAACCTAGTGGTGTGTCTTTAAATCTACTCCTGTTACAGAAAAGTAAAAATTTAATGTACGTTTTTTCATTAAAAATTACTGCTTATTTCATGTGGGCACCTTAATATTTTCGACACTTTTATCTTTTTGATCATATTAATCTGTGCTCTGTTATGCAGCACCGACCGTCACTAGCGCGAGGCTGCGTGTCATACGACTGCGGCGTGGCCTTTCCCTCCTACCAGCCGTGTGGGTACCTCTCGGCTCATCGACCTAGACAGGTATTTTGGGCTATTCTGTGTAATATTTCTTATATTCATGACTGGGGTGATTATATCTTGAGAACAGTATTCCTACCGTTCAAACTAGCATTTTCCAGCTCCTCATTGATACTCATCTTTTTCTAAAATGTAAAAAAAACTTTTCAGTTTTACATTATTTTACTATTGATTAAGATTTACCAACTACATAAAATATCATTTCACATGCATTGTTAGCTACCTTATAAGAGAGGAGGAGGTAAATACAGCATTCAAAGAAAGAAAGCTAATAAGCTAGAAGCTATTAAAAATGATTACCAAAAATTTATTTGATTAAAATACTGCACCTAGGATAAAAAAAAGATTATGCAGGCCATCGTTGCAAACCATGTCGTCTTTTCCAGAACTCCGTCTTCGTAGGCAGCATGGCTCTCATTCCAGAAAGTCCCCCGCGGCGCTCGCGCTCCGCCGCCGACTTACCAGCCCTAGTGCCCCCCCTAGACGTGACCCACTCCGTGACCTCCCGGTCTTCTCGAGCCGCCAGCCTGCACAGCGCAGTAGACCTTCGCGTCTGTGTACCCTCGCCCCGGACTTCCAGAGCTGCCAGTCTACATTCACAGGTGGATATGCCCGGGGCGGTCCAGGTCCATGTCAGAGGGTCGGGGAGCAACTTGAATAGACCGAGAAGTCCGAGGAGACTCACTATCACTAATGTTTAGTTTCGGCTACTTGAAATATCTTTGAAAATCTGTAAAATCCGTGGTATTAATGAAATTATGGCTAAAAGTCTTCTTTAAGTGTGAGTTGGAATACGGTGGCAACGACCATGCTACTGCATCCAAGGTAATTTGTTAATTGATGCAACTAGAAATGTTTGCGATAACTGCCGGATTCTGGATAGTTCTCACTGAGGCGAAGCTGTGCGGTTACGGTTTGAGGGCCCCCCCTAGATGTGTCCCACTCCGTGACCCCCCGGTCTTCTCGCGCCGCCAGCCTGCACAACGCAGTAGACCTTCGCGTCTGCGTACCCTCACCCCGGACTTCCAGAGCTGCCAGTCTACATTCGCAGGTGGATATGCCAGGAGCGGTCCAGGTCCATGTCAGAGGGTCGGGGAGCAACTTGAATAGACCGAGAAGTCCGAGGAGACTCACTATCACTAATGTTTAGTTTGGATTATTTCAATTATCTTTAAAATCTGTAAAATCCGTGGTATTAATGAAATTATGGTTAAAAGTCTTCTTTATGTGTGAGTTGGAATATGGCGGCCAACGACCATGCTACTTTATTTAAGAGTAATTTGTTAATTTGCAATGCAAAGTTTGCGATAACTGCGCTTACTGGGTAGTTCTCACTGAGGCGATAACTGTGCGGTTACGGTTTGAAGGACCCCCCTAGACGTGACCCACTCCGTGACCCCCGGTCTTCTCGCGCCGCCAGCCTGCACAGCGCAGTAGACCTTCGCGTCTGCGTACCCTCACCCCGGACTTCCAGAGCTGCCAGTCTACATTCACAGGTGGATATGCCAGGGGCGGTCCAGGTCCATGTCAGAGGGTCGGGGAGCAACTTGAATAGACCGAGAAGTCCGAAGAGACTCACTATCACTAATGTTTAGTTTGGGCTACTTGAACTGTCTTAGAAAATCTGTAAAATCCGTGGTATTCATGAAATTACGGCTAAAAGTCTTCTTTATGTGTGAGTTGGAATATGGTGGCAACGACCATGCTACTTTATTTAAGAGTAATTTGTTAATTTGCAATGCAAAGTTTGCGATAACTGCGCTTACTGGGTAGTTCTCACTGAGGCGATAACTGTGCGGTTACGGTTTGAGGGCCCCCTAGACGTGTCCCACTCCGTGACCCCCCGGTCTTCTCGCGCCGCCAGCCTGCACAGCGCAGTAGACCTTCGCGTCTGCGTACCCTCACCCCGGACTTCCAGAGCTGCCAGTCTACATTCACAGGTGGATATGCCAGGGGCGGTCCAGGTCCATGTCAGAGGCTCGGGGAGCAACTTGAATAGACCGAGAAGTCCGAGGAGACTCACAATCACTAATGTTTAGTTTGGGATGCTTGAACTATCTAAAAATTTGGAAAATCCGTGGAACTCATGAAATTATGGCTAAAAACCTTCGGGTAAAGTGTGGGTTTGGAATATGACGGCAACAATGTTACTGCATCCAAAAGTGATGCAACTAGGAATGTTTTTGGGATCAAGGTATTTCAAGTGCGATTATTGCAACTTTCCGGGTGATTCTCATTGGCGATGCACTGAGGCGGTAACCGTGCGGCTAAGTTTTGATGTAAAATGTCCGAGAACTGACCAGCAACCTCGCAATTATCGCTGTCTGAACCACACTTACTTACGGTGGTCCTCTGACGTCAGTTTTTAAATTCATACGCGCGCCATAATTAAAAAGTTTCCAAATTAGTACTTACATACAGAAGACTTTCTCGATAAATAATTTAAATTCATGAGGATGAACTTAAAACTACACAAAATCACAAAAAAGCTCACCGTCTATAAGTAAGTTAAACTGTAACTAAAGCAAAATGCAATTTTACTTTAAAGTTTGGTGTTAGAACTAGAAACCACTAAGTTAGTTAATTGTTTTAATAAATTAATATTTAATTGCTTCATGTCTAAATGGTTTAAGTTATTTCTTAAAGATATTTAAGAGATTTCTCTCGTAATTAATAGGAATATTATTTTAATTTTTATATTTAATTTATGAAATAAGTGTACAGCAAACTATTCGACTAAGTCTCACCATCGATATTATGTATTTTTCTTAATGCATGTATTTATGTGTAACTAAATTGTATAGAACTAGGATAAGCTCTATCTACCTTTCGATTTCCTGTAGAAAAACTTAGCGTCTTCTCTCTCTATCTTTGTCATATCTGTATAATGTAACTACAATCACGAGCAATAAGAATTGATACTCAAGACTTGAACTGAAAAACGCACACTGTTACTAGCTCGCTAGCAATAATAAGTTCCAAAAAATCGACGATGTCACGACTCTCCTTTGTTACAACTTTCAACAGACAAGCTTAATTCATGCGTCATAAAGTTGTAACTTAAGTAACAATGTTACGTATTATATGGCCAAAAATATTTTACTATAATCAAAGATTAACTCGACGAGGACTATTTGTAATCCATATGGGCCAAATGTACGAATTGCGTTATAGAAGTAAAGAAAGAGAGTTGGGCTAATATTTGCATCATAAAAAGTACAAATGGTGATAAGGTTACCACTTCATATCAAAGTCTCATTGCTCTGGAATGTACAAAATTAATATCAAATTAGTTTTCTATAGAGCGTCGGACGCTATTAGTCGTGTGGTGCTAATCTAAGGAACATTCTACTGTTAGTAACTAATATCTTATGGTAAGCAAAGGTTCTGTAGACAACATGCCTTATGTTGTATGAAGCTCAAAACTATTTTTGTTTTCTATTTTTTGGGTAAGTATCGTGGATAACTAGCTTTTTAACACTTCTATAAACTATGCTGAAAGTTAATGAGTTACTCTTTTTTGATTACACAATCAAAGAAAAGAGGTCAGAATTTATTTTAATGAATTGTTCAACAAAACTGCCACTACCATAGGAAAAGCGAGCGTTTACTAAATCTCAAATTCCGAGTATTTGCAGTCATAATTTGAACCTTACATCATTTGAAACAGGGATTAAATAAATCTGTACGCGGTTTTTAGCTGCAAAGCTAGTTAAATTTTCTGTGGTTTGAGAATTGAAAATACTGCATTTCACTAGTCCTTATTTGACCAACACATCGAAATAGATTCACTGAAATATGAAATCGAAATAATAAATACAGAAGAAGAAACTAAAATTTTACCAAAATGTTTATTGTAGATACAAAGGTACTTACGCTCAAAATACTCTAAGTATTTGATCCTACTTAACGGCCANAGAGTGAGCCCGCCGTAGGCTGGACTTTGGTCCAACACCGCGGTGGGCAACCCTCTAGTTGGGTTCGCCACTGATCGAGCGCCTTATGCGCTCGATACGGCCCGATCGCGAACGTCGGTCTGCGACCGACGATCGCCAAACGGCTAGAGTACCTTCTGTACTCGCCACTCTGCCCGGTGAAGCTGGAAAAGCTCCGCAAGCTACCAGCGCGCGTCCCTTCAAAAAAAAAAAAAAAAAATCTAGATGACGTTGTTGATTTTATTATTAATGTGCACGATGATTCAGATAATTTGGATGATGGCTGCTTTGAAAGTGAAGAATCAAGTTCTAGTGATATTGTTAAGGACATAAGTGATTGATTAATAATTTGGATACATCTTGCACACAATAAATTTTACATGAAATACGACATGAATTGTTTCATTAAAATTTTATAAAATAAATTATTTTCTTTATTATAAAATAAATTATTTTCTTTATTAAAAATAATTTATTTTCTTTATTAGAAAATAATTTATTTTACAAAATTTATCACCACCTGTTTACCGTTAACCACTTCACTGTGACGTCACATATCTTGAGAACTATCTAGTGAAATTTATCTCTTTTATATCATCCCCGCCCGCACCCCGCACGGTCCCCGTTCTCGTCCCGCCCCTGTGCCCCCGCGTTCCGCAGGCGAGGTCTCATTTAACCGGTCATACTATAGTAGTAGTAGCTTATAATAATGCCTTAGAAAAGCTTGAAGAAGATCATATTTTAACAATAAATTCTTGTTCTAGGCCGGAATTGGGGATGAAGAAGGATGAAGTCAAAATATACGAAACTCAGCAAGGAATTGGATATTTCTAAACTAGACAAATAGTTTTATAGTTACTAGTGTACACTATTGTTTGTTTTTTACCTAAATAAATATACACCAGTTCATTATATTTAGTGTAATATCAGAAATATATTATTTAGATAAATAATTTTCGTTTTTATTACCCCTTTAATTTTTGGTAGTTTCTAAGGCTGAGTTGCACCACCTATCTTTGACCGTAACTTTAACGATATCGGACGGAACCGGTGCTCTTTGTATGGAGATTGACAGATTTTTGACGTTTGTTATGGTAAGATGGTGCAATCCAGCCTAACGCCCGTATTCACAAACGAAAGCAGCAAATCGAACCACAGAATAATAATAAGTACTACGTACAGAAGTTTTACTTCGCGAAAGTATTTAAAAAATGTATGCTCAATGTCAATATGGTGTAATTTAGCCTGTCTCAAGAGTCAAGCACCATTTTGTTGACAAACGTCAGTGATCGGCACTGCGCCGAAGCTATAGGGCTGACTTCGGTAAAACGATGTGACGTGAGGTGCCAAACTGCGTAAAATGGCGGAGGAAATACATGATTTAGCATGAATTATCATGAATAATATTAACTACTTATTTACCTCTCAGTGTCTTGAGGCAACTTAAAAAAGTACATTCTGTGTTTTTATTATTATTTAGGCAGTTAAATACTGCACAGTAGGTACACCATTTTCTTTATTTTCTTCCATCATACACAAGAATACGAGTGCGTGAGTCAATGTTCGCTCGTATGTGAGGTCTTGTCGAATAGTATCCTGTAGGTGGGCCATCGTGCGTGTTTTGTTTTCGATGTAAACTCGCGGAGATGAATAGGCCTGATCGAACGAACAGCGTTGAATGAGCTCTGTGATTGGTTCATGCGTCACCCTGTGCGTCCACGCGCACTGTGAGACCTCATAGTAATGTTTGTGAATACGGGCGTAAGTATTTTTACAATTGCTTTGAAAATAATTATTTTATAATGATAGATAATAAATAATACCTACGCTTTTACGTTTTGACAAACTTGAATAGCATCAAATTACATCAAAAATCCTATATTCATCAGCCGTATTAAATCGGTTTTCTATATTTGCCATTCAAAGGCGGAATTTCCGGGAAAATATGCAAAAAATGATTTCCCATTCTAGCCGGAATTTACCTGAAAGACTTCCAGCTGTAAATACCCCGCTATTCAGTAAAATTTATGTCGCCGCGCTCCGTAATACTAAGGTGTAATAAAATTATTTCCGTTATTTTCATTCAAATCAGTTTCACAGGAAAACTTGGTAATATCGCTGAGCTTTTGATCTTATTTCACTGTTAAACTAACTGAAAATATTACGGCGGAAATTAAAATTTCAGTCTATTAATAATATTAATTTACGTTTGAACAAAATATAGGGCGGATGGTCACTAGAACGAATTAAATTATATTACAGTTGGGTCTTATTGCCGGGCCCGAACCAACTTTTATCGTTGTTGAAAACTATTCGTAGTGACTGGTCATCATAACGTTTAACTATTATCGTAAAACAACGGAACTAGGTCAGTCAGTGCATATGATAATGGGGTTAACCCCTATCTATTACGCTCTAAGGTCGTAAACCATTCTCTTTCATACCGAATTTGATTGCGGCAGCCAAACCTACTTGGCAAAGTTTCTTTCACCTATATACTCTGGATTTACTAGGAGATTAATGTAGGTAGGTTAGGTTTAAACTCATATCAAAGGAGAGTCATTATACGTAATAAACATAAAAATAAATGCTAAAACTTTGTATAATAAATAATAATAATACGATGTTAGGGACTTAATGTGGAGCAAAACGACATCTCGCGTCCTTCCTGACAAATAGCGGGCTTATCCCATTCATTTAGTAATTTAATCCTGTGTGAAATGAAAACATCACTCCCCCACAAGGCCTCATTGGGTATCCGTACGATATATTACGTAAGTTTGTATCTACTCACTTTATTAAACGAGCGGGGGACGACCCTAACTGGTTGGTTTTTCTCTTTTATCTTCAATGGAAAACCTACTTTATTAGGTTCCCATAGTAAATGAGGCGTGCAGACAATATAATGCCCTTTTCGATTCTTTTATTTAAAGCAGGGCTTTGGTACTATTAGCTATTTGATTATTTGAGGCAATAAATTGTAAGTCAATTTGGAATTGTAGAGACAGTGGTAGGTAAAGCCGAGCTGTTCTATTTATTATTTATTTATTTATTTATTTATTTATTTATTCATTTGCAATAACATATTCAGCACATACAGGTATACATGCATTCATACATTGACCCTGTAAGGGTGTAGCAAAGTTACATTTATTTAATACTAGTTAACATCTACGAATTAAATTAACATTTACGAATACATTAACAATTACGAATGCTTAATGGTAATAATTAGCCTTAATAATAATTACATTATTTCACGACATGACTGCGGTTTCGCTAGCTAAGATTTCGGGTTCTAAAAGAAAGGTGCCTATCTTAGCCCTTTGGGAACTGTCTCTATTCCCAGATAAAAAACAGCCTATCTATTGGATATTTAAGATTATAAAGTCCAAGTCGTCGACAACCTAGATTTTGAATGGGTGTATGAACAATTTCCGTGCTAACATGACCATTTTGAAAAGTAACCTACAATATTTTATTTGAGTAATTGCTCTATGTAATTTAGTACGTTTAAAGGTAAAATATACTAGTCTATCTACTTGATATGGACAGTCGCGTTTTCCACTTTCTACAAATCCTGGCATAGAATATAGGTAGGTACTCGTAGATGCTAATCTTAACTAATCGTGAATCCAAATTGGAAGCTTCGCAGTTTACTGATATTTGGCTAGCTTCCTATTCCGGTCATGTTCGTAATCTTGATTAGGTATATAGGTAACCATTTACTTCTAACGAGATTATAAAACTACCTTTCAACAATTAAGCCCCAACGTCAGCAGAACTAGCCGGGTAGACATATTTAAATAGGTAAAGACATTACAGATACATACTCGTATTTTCAAATAAAAATAATAAGTACATCGTACAGTTTAGGTGTTGGGCATACTTTATTTACATAGAGGCACGCGAATTCATGTTTTGCCCATATAAGCCTGCAAAATTAGCATTGCACAAGGTAAATCATAAACTAAACAAGTTGGTGGTTATAATTAAGAATGATATCTTACAACTAAGAGCCCTAATTTATGTTGAAATGTTAATTTATCTTTAATCCTTAACTCTCCCATTGCTGTAACCGATCTCCCCCACCATCAACTCTACTGAGTGTCCATTTAGGTGCTAACCGATGATTAATGATTCCATTGCCTTGGGATGGATGGTCTTAAGTGCAATTACCCCGGTTGCCTCTTAATTATGTAACATCTTGTGGTTGCCCTCATCGTGCCCTCATGTCAACCCAATGGACACATTATCACTACGCGCTATATTAACGTGGTTGTGGGGTGTCTTGTTGTGTCAGGCTCCAAATCAATCTAAGGCGTTAGCAAGCTTAGTGTCACGCCTTGCAAGACATTAAACTAGGATGTTATATAAAACGACAGCTAACACATACTATGTTGGGTATACCGTATACAAGCTTGAGCCATCCATCACTTGAACACTATGTACTGATTAAAAAAAAGGCTAGGCTTTCATGTTTCGTAAAAAGGTGATACGGGTTCGCCTCGTAAGCGGAATTTGATAGATAGGCTGGTCTTTAGTGTTAAAGTGATTTATAACTTGGCTCCCTGTATATTACCTGCTTACTTTTTCAACATTTTTTGTATTAGGTATTATTTTTTACAACCTTCGTTGGTGTTTTAGAATTTTGGCTTTTCTAATCCGATTACCTATATCTTCGTTTTATGACTACGTTCTTCCTCATTATTAGCTGAACTCGCAGCTTTGTTTATTATAAGTGAATTTAACATAATTAATTAATTTAATGACTTCATTACCTTTGTTCTTTAAGCGGGCTAAATTACAAGGCAACTATAAATAAAGGAACGTAGTTAGGTTCTTACGAGAATACTAAGAGAAAGAAATCGGTGTATAAGAAAGTAGAATAACAAATCCACCGAATTTAAGAACAGCCTAACCTAACTTTACACCGGTAAATAACGTGGGTTTCATTAACAATAGAAGTCGTATAATTTACATTCCGTACACGGTAATCCAAATTCCAATATTTACGAGTAAAAAGTATTGGAATCTGCGAGTGTATGAATAGGAGATTATCTTGTTTTTATGGTCATAGCCTGGCGGATGCTTTGTAGTGTAAATGTGCTGTGGTTGGAACTAATACGTGAAACTGCCCTCTAGGAAAAGCGTCGATTTATTTATTGCGAGGGCACTGATTGAATGGGGCCGGCGTATAATGTGTGGTGAATGTTTCATAAACGTTTATCTTGGACGAAGTAAAGAAAAAGTAAGAGAAGACACGATAATCCTATGTAGGTCAGATACAAGCACTGAAATATTTAGAGGGCGGTTTAGGGCTCGTATTTCATTAACAAATTCAAGGCTTAATTGTCTGGTTTAAATGAAATTCAAACATTTGTGGGCTTCAATATATTCTTTAGTTTATTATGTTCCAAAATATAGGCTTAGTCATTATTTTGTGCCCAAATAAATCTTAATATACCGTGAGTAACTTTTATGATGTGTTACAAGTTAAATCGCCTGGAAGCCTGATGCCCTCGTTTGCAAAAACATGGCGTAAACGTAAGGGGCGCGGGCGGCAGCCCATTTCGTCTAAGCGCCTAGTGTCGCCACTAACAGCTTTTAAATTTCCGCATCAACTCTGCACTCTTTATCGCTTGCGTAAAATGCGGTCAGGGCTTTTACGGTACGCCTTGAAAATAAAAACTAACGGATCTGTTTGTTTTGAAGGATAATTTTAACCAATTTTGTTTGTGGTCCATTTTATGGTAGGGAATTGGTAATTAGATAAGATAAGAAAAACTTTATTTGTCACAAAAAGAAAATCAAAAAAGAACAAAGGGAATTAAAACTACATTTACACGCATATTTTTTGTGCCAAAAAAGCGCCCGGTCAGCATGGTCATGGCTTACAATTTGGCCTTTGAAAAGCTTTTTTATTCGTCCCAATGTAACTTAGTTTAAACGAAAACAGTTTTTCTCCTAGATGCTGTGAATAAAAGTGCACAGACGGCAACGAAACTCAAAAACTGTGCGCTTCACGTCAGGGACTATCTAAATCTTGTATCCGGGCTTTATCGACCTCTGCGGTGTTGGGGCGGATTGCTACATAGTACGACACCAGTTACAGTTGCCTCGACTCGCGAAGAGAATAATAAATGTTCTCAATTCTAACCCACTAACAAATGAGAACAATTCTCAGGGAATTTGTATGCAAGAAGTAGGCACTTTGTACGTGTAAGAAATACTAGGACAGTTTAATGAATAGACGCTAATTAAATAACACCAGCTTTGTTGCGGAAAGTAAACGCGAGTTACAGCCAACAAAAAGTTTTAAGGTCTCGCTTAAAAGCACACGCGGAGCGGAAAATGAGTCAGTGCGAACATTTTTCCTGCACATCGTTCAGGAGTATATTAGAGTAGGTATGTTTTAAAGATAAGGTAACATAGAAATGTTTCTAATTTTGTTACAAAGTAGAACCAGCTTACGGTGTTAAATCGGATTAAAAACTGAAACGGAGTCAAAAGATAAGTATTATATTACGTACCTTCTTAAGTAGATACTACCTACGCTTTACAGGTTAAGGTGAGCGGCTGTGCGTAATGGCGGCTAAGGAATTATAAAAACTTATTAAAAAGTCGATATCGCCTTTTAACCTTTTTAGAACCTACATTATTTTAACATATGGCGTTTTTAACGTTGTTGTTCGGGACTGAACCTTAGGAAGTTAATGTTTATAAGGTTTCATTATCGGAGATGGGGAGTAACCTGATAGTATGCGAGCCCGATAAAGTTTTCTTGTTCAGAACTGTTGGTTAGCTTCAATTACTTGTGTTAGCTGTTAACATATCTTAATATAAACTGATCCTTGAACAGAAATCGAACACATAAAATTTTCCTGAAGATATAAAGGTTTTTTATTGGCCACAAAACATTTTCTTGGTAAATCTCCAAAACTAATTCACTTGATTGCTCTATGCTGGTTTTGGTGCTGAATCTGACCTTCAAACTTACAGACTGTCAAAATTTATGACACAGCCAGCTCTAAAATTGGGAACCACTCGGATCCAGAGTTGGCTCTATTAAAATTTCATATTCCTGATTCCTGAACAGAGAGTTGTCAAAGTTTAGCCGTTTTGGCTAAACTGCCTAGGTAACAAATTGCTTGACAGCTTTACAAATTGCTTGTTTTTCTAGATGGCTGGGCGCTGGCGTTTTGACGGTAAGTGTTCTTCCCTGATGAATTGCGGTTTGCGAGATAAATGGGCTTGAGCAACTACTTTAACAATACAACGTCTTCTATATTTGACGTTGATATCTGTGTATTGTATGAAATTATTAGGAATTACAACAAATCATGCTATATTTAATTAAAATCCTCATTTGACTTTTCGGTAAGTAATTAAATATTTGGTCACTGTATTGTTTCAATAACAATAACTTCAGACTGCGTAGCTAAGATATATTATTCACATTTATTTTATTAACAGGTATAATACTTAATTACTATTTTCAGTAAAAAGCATCTTTTCGATTGACCTACACATAACATTTTTTAAAAGCCTAACTGGCCTAACACCGAAAAACAATTTTAAACGCGTCTCAAATTATTAACAATAGTCGAGGTCTCCCCACGATAATCTTGTACAGGATAATCCGTTAATTAAATCACAGCCTATATAAATCAGTTGTTAATTCAAACCTGCCTCACCCACCGTTCCGTTTAGTAGCCCTGTCACGAGTTCCCAAACTGGGAACAATAAACACTGAAACTTCACACGAGCCGTTACCCATCTCGTACCAAATTGGACTGAAGTAACGTTGAAATATCATGAAAATCCGGTTCCGAAACACGCGCTATTGAAAACGGCTATATCTACCATTCTTCGATACCTAATTGAGATCTTTTTCTCGTGAATGCAAGACGCAAATTGAACGCACAGTGTTGAATAGAGCTCTATGATTGGTTAGTGTCACAGTGTCACCCTGTGCGTCCACGCGTACTGTGAGACCTCATAGTAATGTTTGTGAATACGGGCGATAATCTATCATAAGGGGGACTTGGGTCGGGTCCCATGTACCTGTAAGGGTAAGACCGTCCTAAGTATCATCTTAGGTCAAGTCTTAGGAAAATTAATACAGCTAGATCCTTGCTTAGTCTACTGTCTATGAATATTAATCAGCCAATTAATACAAAAAGCAATTAACTCGTAGTAGTTAAGCTAATGAGTATAACTTTTCAGTATTGTCTTGTCTGAGGTCGCTCTATTTATTTTAATGATTAGTTTAGCACGTTAGTGTTAATATTAAATAGGTAAATGTAGATCAAAGGTACACCTACGCTAAAATGAGTAAAATTATTCCTTTGATATTTTACCTTTTCTGTCAGCCTAACAAATTATGGTTCAAAAAAACTTTGAAGCTTAGGTCACTGAGAGAATTCAGTCTCTCTCACAGTCAATATGAAATGTTTGTATGAACCAAAATGTTTACTGGCGCAGACTATACTACAATAATCAACAACAATATAATAGTCCGGAACAGTCTGGAATGACAAGAGGTATGTCAAGCCCGTGTAACTCTGCGAGAACACCGGTATCGCTATTTGCACAAAGGCATACTTCTGCAAAGGAATTAAAAAACCACGCACAGCGAATGCGCAACAAAAGAGTAACTGCAAATATTTCACTTTTGTATTGAGTAACAACAATGCTTTTTCCAAAGAAACGGCAAGTTCGTTCCCGTTATTCGTTGGTAAGTGGAGCGGTAATAGCATTGTTAGAAATATACTGCAATCTATTTCCTGAAGACATCCTTTCTATTTCCGTTCCCTCCCAGTAATCACGATAGTGAGTTAGTAATAATTTTTCAGATGATAAAAGTATTGAATACTTAAAGAATAGGTAACTGTTATAAGTTTTTAATCGACATTTCAAAGTTTTGACCATACTCTCATTCAGAAAGATAAAAATAAAATATGACTAAAATCTTAGATGCGATGTTAACGAATAAGCCTTCTATCTGACTTTTGCGATTAAAATTTACCTACTTTGCTCTTATGCCTCGTAAGGCAGGCATGTTACGACTCCTTGACGTAGGTATTTCGTTTGTTTTCTTCTTCACTTTTAGCGCGTGTTTACTTCGTGGCCCGGTGTTACAAATGTCACGTACGGGGCACCCCCCGCGCGTATCAGTAGCAATATTCGGTATATGAATATTATTTACAGGCGATATTGCGGATATTACGGAGGTAATCATATAAATTTTCTGCAGATACATCCGTGAGATAAACATTTGTATTTGTAGTACTAGCAAGGTTGTTTGACTGGTGATATAACACAAGAGGAAAAGGCTGACAGCGATAAGTGGGCAACGTAACGAACGGATTTTCCCTAGAGTCATCTCGGTTTTCCAGCGTTATTGTTTGTTTCTTGTTTAATTGTTCATATCAGTCCTTTATCCAGGCCTATGTACAGGAAAATACGAATTAATACCACTTGTTTACACGTAGTATTCTTCCACGTGTTTCAATTATCGCTCGCTGCAATCCAATTCGGCGTCGAAATCAACGTCAATTGTCTCGGTGGACAGTTGCGGTGCAAAATGGTTTTAATTGGATTTTTTGTTCCATTTGATGTCACGTTGTTAAAACATTGAGTAAAATATGTCCAGCAACTGATACTATTTGTAGATAGAGCACAATAACAATATTGTTTCATTTGCCATTCATTAACGTACCACACTAAATTTTGCATACTTCATTGAAAACTACTACGCGTGCTACGGTGACTACGCCGTAGTAGACTACGAGTATTTAATACTTGTAACAGTGTAACTAGGATACATTTTGTATGTAGAATCACAGAATACAAATAAGTAGGTGTAGAATTAAAATAAATCAGACTAGGTACATACCTACTTCCATGGCATGTTTATTTCAAGTAATTTTATGTACCAACGAGTGTACTTTAACGGTGTTGATCTTAAATTTTCCATTTGCTCGCGTTCTGTACCTCGTGCTTTGGCTGGTCGCATATTACGATTGGTCGTAACATGTTTACGTTGCGCCATTTCATTATTCCGAGCTTTTTTACGGTGATGTTTATTTACCGTACATGATATAAATCGCGGATTTTTCACCGGCTATAGTACCTAGTTCATATTCATCAACCTCTAAGTAGGTACCTACACTCATCTCACATTTAATTTAACACCTAATAGGTGTTTTTTAATTAAGGGTAAATGTGTCTTATTTCCAAGTAGCGTAATAAGGCGGATAATATAACGTTACCATAACGTACGGATTTGTTCAGCAAAGGAATTAATTCCCAGAGATAGGATTACTGGATAACTCGAGAAAAAGTTATGGCCTGCATGCTCACTTTGAGGATTTCCTGCTATTTTGCTTAATCCGTGGACATTTGTTAGGAATTAAAATCATGTTAGTAAATACCTATCTATAAAGAAAAAAAGTCACGAAGACTCTTCGTGACTTTTTTCTTTGGGAAATGATGATGGGGTACAGGGATAATAAAACAATTTCGTATCAAGCCAATCATACTCATATTATAATTGCGAAAGTTTATAAGGATGCAATGGATGTACTTATATGTTTATTACTCTTTAAGTGTATGTTACGAGATTGGATTATAGAATCCTATTAACCACAAATCCAGACCTCACATTTGCATCGATATTTCAACTCTGCGGTTTTTAAATTACAATACGACTTTACAAATATTTTCCGAGGTTTAACACTGAATATAGATTGCCTGATTTATTTTAACCATTGAACCCATAAAAAGTTCCGAAGATCAGCAAAACATAAACGAAGCGAAGGAATTTACTGAACCACCGTTTAATTAAAAGAAAATATAAAGGTTTCCCAAAATAACTATGGTGCTGTTGAACCTTTATTATTGTTGCCTTTTACATCAAAGGGATTTATTTTATACGCTTAGCAACACTGGTTTTAGTATAGGTAACAGTGAATTTAACACGATTTTAACACAATTTCAAGATTTGGAGTGGTGGAGTATGTCACAAACGGGCTTGCAATCTGAAACGATATGCTAAACTAGATAATTTGATATCAAGAAGAAACTTACTCGTAACTATAATAAATTAGTTAAATTTAATCTGTGATTGGTTTTAAATGTAAATTCTATGAAACACAGGCTAGGAACTGTGCTTCAGATTAAATCAAGATTTAGGCTTTCCGATTGTGGCCCTCAAAATTATTCTCAAGTGCGAATTTACAAATCGATTCAAGCCTGTGATTGTTCTAAATATCGACACGATCTGAATCTGCTTGTGTAAATGGGACGAGTTTTGAATCTGCATGTATTTAAATGGGTCGAGTTTATGAATATGAGCCAGATAACCCAATTTATATTTACCATAACTTCTTTACTGTTCCATAAATGTATGTTCTTTATGGTGACATAACCGCTGAAGCAAAGCCGAAGACTTTATAGCACTCTCTTAAGATATGAGAGAAGTTTGTGTCATATTCGATGAAGGACATAAAATGAAAACGGCGTATCAGCCTTCTAAGCAAATAACCAAACTCTTACACTAAATATATTCTTCCTCAAAACACAATAAAGCGACCGTTATTTGTCAGATAAGCGTATCTCTAAGTAGAATCCATTCTTCTTGTAGAGACAAATTGTTATGAGATATTGATTATAGTTCAACAGATGTAGTAGATGTAATAACGAAAAAAACACTGAAGAAAATGCAAAAAAGTTTTTCTTTATTAAAAAAAAAATTCATAACTTGAATTTTTTATTCTATTAAAAGTGAATGGCTGTATTGATTGGTCTTTTTTCAATAGCTATTCAATAAATTTAAATAATGACTTGCCATTAAATGTACGAAATAAACTTAATACAAAGGATACTTAACACAATACAACACATGGGTCAATAAACATCCTTTATTCTAACTTGATAACAGCGGGATTCGTGAACTATTGCGGTGTACATTTGCGAGCGCGGCATTCAACCCGCACCCGCGGCCCTTCGCATAACTCATACTATGCCCTTAAGGTCTTCCAGAATTGTTAAGTGGCTTTCGAGAAGCTTCTGTTTTCGGCAGCTAAGTGATCTTCGCAAAGTTACTAATTCGACTTGGTAAAGTATTTCATGAACAATACGTAACATGAGTTAAATATTTTTTGTTTTACTTAGTAACAATAATTTGTTCTGTCTGAAATATTTACAAAAGATGTAAACTTGTTACAAAATATACTCGTAATTTACAAAATTTGAATAGTTAAACAAATTCGAGTTATTTAGGTAATTCTAGCTCTATCTTTTTAGGCAAAAAAATATATTGACATAAAAAAAAAACCGCCTCCAAAAAACCTACACTGAAAAGTTGAAAAATAATTACTAATTACCTACTTATTTATTAGGACGAATTAATATTTATGTAGGTATACCATGAGTGATACTTCTGGAGTCGGTGCCAAGATTATGAAACATGTAAAGTTTGCCTGCACCGACTCCAAAAGTATCAATCATGGTATACCTACATAAATATTAATTCGTCCTAATAAATAAGTAGGTAATTAGTAATTATTTTTCTACTTTTCAGTGTAGGTTTTTTGGAGGCGGTATTTTTTTTTTTATAAAATTTTACTTATTTCTTGCTTTTTAGTTAACTAATTATTACCTTGATGTTACCACTGAAGGTAGGCAGTACATTGAGACCATATTCTTCATGTCTACTGTAAAATAATATTCCCTACAAAATACAGGTTACCATATAGGAAACCTAAAAAGACCTTAAACCGTCAGCCCACCTTAAAAACATGAAAGAATACAACTGTTGGTCTATTTGTAACTATAATATTTAAAGAATTATCCTCCAACTCCTAAGCATTAAGGAGTTGTACCTACCATGACCAGTTCATCATGATGAGATGATGAATATCTGATGTAACCACTTGAATAATTTTAGAAACTATACTTATCTATTTAAAAGAATTATCTTCCAACTCCTAAGCATTAAGGAGTTTTACCTTCTATCATCAGCTCATCAATATGAAATGATGATTTCCAGGAGCAAATACTTCAATAACTTAAGAAAAAGTTTGATAAACGATATTCGTGCCTATAAAATTTGAGGGTGTTTCATTGTTGTGTTGGAATTTCCTAACTTGGTGACAATGGGACCACCTCAGAAGTGTACCCTATCGAACAAAAAAAGAATTTTGAAAATCGGTCCACAATTGACGGAGTAATCGGTGAACATACATAGAAAAAAAAAATACATACAGTCGAACATATAACCTCCTCCTTTTTTGAAGTCGGTTAAAAATAGATAGGCTGTTTGCGTCATACCGCTTGAATTATGAAGTTATATTTTCGCTTTGTTGGAATCCAGTTAATTGTATTTCACACGCGTCATCCGGCGCCGCAGGGAAACTTCATAAATGGGAACTATTTCAGTGCTTGTTGCGTGAATTCAATTTAGAGCGCTTTTCTAAATTGGAGTTGAACGTGTCGACAAAAGCGTCAAAAACTTTTAACAGTAGGTAACTATTCTTCTTTTAGAGCTAAATCGTTTTTCTTAGCTTATCCTGCTGATTTTATTCCCAGGCTGGGTTTTAGGGGTCTCTACCAAACTTGAAAGTTGGTTAAAGCCTCGCTCAAAGTATTGTGAGACTTTACGAACTTAGTTAAATAGGTAATACATATTTTGCGAGTAAGTTACTTCAACCACAGCTTCAACTACTAACTTACGTAATAGGTAAATAAATACTTTGTCAACTTACGGATACCACGGATACTATTAAGCCATGTAAAGAAATAAAATTATAAATTGTTTGCTATACTATAAAATAAATGCTACATAGTATCAGAACATAAAGAGTAATATTATAGTTGTTCTGAAATATCGGCTCTTATAAACTTTAAAGATTCATGATTCATGTGGAATCTGTAAGGTAATTGAATTATGAATCTTATTAAAAAAAATTCTAATTAGCATGCTCACGAAATTAGAAAAACTTTATAAATGAACCGATCGTCGTTTACCCCTTTAATTAGACAACAGAAGCTATTTAGAAATTGTCATAGTATTGACGAGGGTTCGACAGTAAATTATTCTTCCTTGAAGCAAAAATAAGCCGGAGATATGGGTCCCATTACGGAGTCAGGTGGCGGCCTCAAGCACGATCCAATATCCAATAGATTATAGTTATTTATTTTCCTCTGATGTCAGCTTCTATCCCGAAATTTTATCTTTGACGTGTTATTCACACGATTTTCTCTTGTCTATTCTATTTGATATATCTATTTGAGAAGCTTTGATCAAATCTTATCTTAACATCCATTTTCACAAAATCACTGAATTGTAACTTAGTAAATTAAGGTTCTACAAGCACCTTTGATTCAAAAATGTTCAACGCCTACAATTTCAATTACAAACAGCGGAACAATTAGTGAAATATTTGTCTGACAGTAAGTAGAACGTAGAGCAATAATTAACTTCAGAAACAGACTTCTACAAGTAAATCTTGTTTCCGTGTTTCCATTAAGAAGTCAATTTAAATTGTGCCCCTGGTTTTACAAATGAAAACGGTATAAAGTAATTTAAAATGCAAAAATATTACTACAACGAAGCTCAGCATTTCCACGTTAGTTTTAGTTTTACATTATTTTTTACGGACCAAGTTAATTTTCAAACAAATATTGTTGGTGAACGTAGTACGACGACTTAATTATTTGCCCGTAATTATTATAATAATATCGTCTTGGACGAATAAGAATATCGTTAATATCGTAGTAGGTATCCCAGTGTTACAAGTTGATATAAAATTTAATAATTTCGAATGTCCTACTTACTGTAAAAATACAGCTTTATTAAGATTGTATGCTTATTTTATCTAGATATTACACTGGTGACCCATTTGCACTAAGTGGCCGTGATACATGCTGTTAGATACAGCTTTGAAAGTGCTATACCCAGTGGCGGATTAACGTATAAGCACTACAAGCACGTGCTTGGGGCCCCTGTTCTCCAGGGGCCTCCATCCTCTGCTGGCGCGCCAGCGTTTCATTTCATACCTACATTTTATAGAGATTTAGCCTATGTTACTCGTAAGTAATGTAGCTTTCAAATGGTGAAAGAATTTTTAAAAACGGTCCAGTAGTTTTTGAGCCTATTCATTACAACCAAACAAACAAAGTTTTCCTCTTTATAATATTATATAGTGTAGATAAAGTAAAGCGCGTTTTCCCAAATATACAAGTGGCGTTTAAAGAAAGAAAGAAAGAAAAATTTATTACGATGAACATCACATACATGACAGAGAAAAATACAGAAATGGCACATAAATATTACAAGGAAATAAAAAGTGAACTGAGCAGTGAGCAGTGTTATCCTGTCGCAACATAGTCCAGTCATTATAGTAAGTTCACCTCGGAATTCGAGATACCCAGCTGTAAGTCTGTAAATACGTGTATATTGACACCCTAAAAGTTGTCTCAAAACCTACATATGGTAGGGTGTAAGCAACTATTAAATTTCAAGGTCAACGGTCACAAAAATCGGTTTTTTGCGCTTTTTTTAGAAATATCTCATTTTCTGTGGGTTTTTTGCTATTTGTATTAATTATCAATATTGTAGAATACTAAATTCTCTACAAATTTTGTTTAAAAACTTTTTTTATACGGTGAACCGTTTTCGAGATAGAGGGCGGAGAGCGCGCGGTCACTGCATCACTTTAGGTCTACTTAAGCGGTTTAGATTTTTCATACAAAAGGATTTTCCCGCTAATTCCTGTGGGAATTTCGGGAATTCCTTGTTGTAACTAAGCTTTGAGTTTACTAAGGTACCNGTATGTTCCTTATAGAAACAAAAACTACTCGACGGATTTTAACGAAACTTGGTACAATTATTCTTCATACACCTGGGCAGGTTATAGTTTACTTAGGAATTCCCACGGGAACAGGAATTAGCGGGAAAATCCTTTTGTATGAAAAATCTAAACGCTTAACGGAAGTTAGACGCTTGAAATTTGGCATGTAGGTACCTTAGTAAACTTAAAGCTTATTTACAACAAGTAATTACCGAAATTCCCACGGGAATTAGCGGGAAAATCCTTTTGTATGAAAAACCTAAACCGCTTAAGTTGACCTGAAGTGATGCAGTGACCGCGCGCTCTCCGCCCTCTATCTCGAAAACGGTTCACCGTATAAAAAATTTTTTTAAACAAAATTTGTAGAGAATTTAGTATTCTACAATATTGATAATAAATACAAATAGCAAAAAACCCATAGGAAATGAGATATTTCCAAAAAAAGCGCAAAAAACCGATTTTTGTGACCTTTGACCTTAAAATTTAATAGTTGCTTACACCCTACCATATGTAGGTTTTGAGACAACTTTTAGGGTGACAATATACAAGTATTTACAGACTTACAGCTGGGTATCTCTAATTCCGAGATTCTTACCTAATTTAAGCTTAAATGACTGGACTAACAGCGATGCCCATCGCAATGGGATTCCACTCAGCATATGCCGTGGCCCACGCTGGGGAAGGCCACGACGCTGGTTTTCAGTGGGCCCCATGCCGAGTGGAAGTCACGGACACTAACCTAAACTGCATATCAACAAGGCCGTTTAAATCCTACTAATATTATAAATGCGAAAGTTTGGATGTCATGATGTCTGGATGTTTGGATGTCTGGACGTTTGTTACTCTTTCACGCAAAAACTACTGAACGGATTTTGTTGAAACTTTACAGTATTACTGTTTATAACCCACATTAACATATAGGCTATAATTTATGACGATCTGTGACATACTAAATTTCACATAGGCATTAAAAAAAAACAAGAAAATCTTCTCCCGGTGACGATCTTTTTACTCGTGTTGCCACAAATCTTCACTTTTTCCAAAATTTTTTTTTGTTATTCATTTTGGAATCCTTACTAAATGCGCCAAATTATGACTTCACTTGCCATACTCGCGTAGTACAATTTTTTTTCAGTACAGTCAGTTTAAACTAGGCAAAATTTTTATTTTAAATTTTTTTTTGGGAATATCGTATTTTTTTCATCTAAGCTGGAGCAGCTGGTTTCGTAATTTTGATAACAATTTAGAGAAGCATTATTCAGGGTTACATAAAAAAAAATTAGAAAAAGTGAACCCGCAGAGAACAAAAAACCGTCCAGACAAGCTTAATTATTTAGCATTAATGTGTATTGAGGCAGACATACTTCGTCGGATAAATTTCGACGATGTAATCTCGGAGTTTGCTCTGATTAAGGCAAGGAAAATAATGTTTTAAGTTTTACATTTCACCTACTACACTTTCTATTTTGATGAACTTTCATTTTATACTTTATACCTTCCATTCCATTCCTTCCATTTCCATTTAAGCAATAGAGGGCCTACACAGGCTCTGTGCTTAAGGCCTCGGATACTCTTAATCCGCCACTGGCTATACCGTATACGCCAGACTTAGCAAAGGCCCTCACACCGTCTAGACTGCTGACGTTGCTGCCAATTTTCACTCAATAGCAGCTGCCTGAAACTCAAGAGACCAACGCAATTAATGGTCTTGAGCCGTGACAAAAGCCCTTTCATCTCCTGGTCTCCGCAAGGCAGTCAAAGAGCTGTGTGTAAACAAATGTAGCTTTATCGCCTCCCACAAAGTGGCAATCATGAATCATGATTGATTAAACTACAAGGGTCATACTAACGACTTAAATGAACGAGAACCTCCCATTGTGTAAGGAATGATTGAAATCATTGAATCTGATAGATTACCCTCATTTGAGAATAAACGGTAATGTCAGTAATTTAAAGAGGATAATGCGCTTTCGGTAATAGCTGCTCGTTTTTCACCTCTATAGCTATTACCTTTTCTAGATAAATTCTTTTATTTTTCTTCTAATTCTGGCGACATTCGAATTCGACGAACTGTGAAGTGGACTGAGTAAAAATAGAGTTCGAGTGTGCGGATTATTTCGGAGACCAAAAATAGTTGGGTGTTTTTGCCCGGGTCGTTTTTGGGGAAACAGGATCCGGTCCATTAGGTCGCCCCAAGTGGCGCAAATAAAAGTCTCACTCGACCCGATCCTTAGATTATACGTAACCATCAATCTCGGGCCTTGGCTTTCAGGATTTCGTATAAGAAATAGGCTAATTAACCTGATTTCAGCAAAATTGTCTAACCGCCCAAAAAACTTTAGGTAACCCGAAAAATGATAGCACAATTTGATTATGAAAAAAGTTTTAATTTCTTTAATGAACCTTTGGAGGTCATAGCCTTGGTCTGTCTTTACTCAACATAAATTCATTAGAACAGAATTTACCAGATTTTTTGTTGATATTTTAATTAAGTAATTTATGTTGCGAAATGTTCGATAAATCAATCTCGCTCTACTATGCACAAACTCCCGGCACTTTCTCGGGAACCTGACCCTATTTAATTATACGCGTACCTTCCCGAATGTACTGGAAAATTGGAAGTCATTTTACGAACCATATTTACGAGGAAATAGTCTGCTTAGCAAACGCATGAATGAATTTAACGCTGTAGTGCAAAATATTAGAGCATTATTAAAATGTTGGCGTTTACTGCACTGCTATTTTTACTGGTTAACTGTACTGGAAAATGGTCAGTTACTTTGCACATAGTACACGATGATACAATCGAGAATAGGGACCGTTTTTCTTGGTTGCAGTAAAGAAAGGTAATTTGTTCTGGGCTTCTGCAGTCCAAGTAGCTATTTTTCTGCGAAGATCGAGGTTATTTATTTTTATTATTTCAAAGTAAGGTTTATTTTTGCATTCATTCTTGTTTTTAAAGATTAAAAAAACGTAATCCGTAAAAAAAACGCAAAAATGTAATCCGTAATCACATTAGACTTCACGTCAACATTAAAAACTATGTTAAACGCATGTTATACGATGAAAGAGTTGAACGATGATATTATCTGACGAAGGCGGTAATCAATAACTTCGAAATCCCAAATCGCAATCGACGCATAGAGTAAGAGCAACATTTAAAATACAAACAGCCTAGCTGCCCTTAATATTAAAACCAAGACAAAAGTGAAAAGGCACTATAAGTACTACCTACTGATCATCATTTTCAGGTACCTAATTAATAAATAATAAAGAAATACTTATAGATAATACCTTAACAAGCTGAAAGAATATTACGACATTATTGTGTACAATGTGACGGTTTCTGATCTGCTTAAGCAGTCCTCTCTCTGTGAAGCCGTCATGTGTGTCAGCAGAGAGACCATTAGGCCGCCGAAACGAAAATCCCCTCGACCTGATTCCCAGATAATGCATAACCATCAATCTCTTCAGACAGATACAGCATTTTCGAAACGAAGCATTGGTTGCTATTATATTTACAACACATCATAAATAAACTCTGAAAAGCTTGACAACGTTGTTAAAATAACTATTTAAAAAGTTTAATAGATGATGTTTTTGGAGACTAGTTCAGTGGCTAATAAAACTTTAAGTATCAATCTTTTTTTATTGCTAATTCCACTCACTTAGCTGATATCCACGCGTTTTACCTGAAGCACAGAATATCCTGAAGTAATAGAATCATTCACATTACTGCTATTGAATGAAACTTAGTTTACCAGTTTTACCTTTTATAGGTTTGTATACGCCCCTAAAGGTAAATTTGACTCGTGACCTCTCCAAAGTTGAGGGCATGAGGCGTCACAGTCACTTAGAAGTAAAATAAACATGTACGATGTAAAGTTTGACGGCTTACTCGCCCATTCATAAAGTTTAATGGAGTCGAAACTCAAGTACGATCAAGATATTAAAGCATCTGTTTGTATAAGGATGTAGCCTAACGATGTGCCCCCGTTTTCGTCCTCCGATCAAGATTTCTAAGATTTTCGAATTGGAACTCAAAATATTTACTTTAATTTAATAATTAAATAAGGGCCGGTCGTTAGGAAAATTCTCTGGAAGTGGGCTGAAACGATAGTAAAATAAATGCTAATTTGTGTTGTAGGTACACATTTAATGATTGGTGTGACACAAATATTTGTGAATTATGATAATACTTACATAAATGTATAATAATACTAGCTTTTGCCCGCGGCTTCGCCCGCGTGAAATTTAGTTTGTCACAGATCGTCGTAACTTATTCTGGGTTATAAATACTGTAAAGTTTCATCAAAATCCGTTCAGCAGTTTTTGCGTGAAAGAGTAACAAACATCCATCCAGACATCCAAACTTTCGCATTTAAAATATTAGTAGGATAACAACCCTTAATGATAATAACTTGAAGAAAATACTTTTTGTTGACTGAAACTTGAGTACCTACTATAATTATTACAAGGTAATGATTAAATTTTAGACTAAGCGTTAGCTTAGGTATACTTAAGTTAAGTGTAGGATCAAAGTGATTCAGGGCAAAGGTATTTAGGTTGAATAGGGTTGAATTGACGCTAGCTTAGTGTATAATTTCAATTTAAAGGTAAATTGCTATCAGGTTACTCGAACAACTTTTTAGGCTTCAGCGTTTGAGTAAGAGTAGGCGCACACCGTCGATTTTTCGTCGGCCGATAGTTTAGTCGGGCAGTTGATCAGTATGGGCATGTATGGGAGTGCGCACACTACGCCGATTCGATTTGGCCGATTCTTCATACAAATTAAAATCGGGCACAACTATCGGCCAACTAAAAATCAACGGTGTGCGCCTACTCTAATAGTAGGTACTAGACAACAATAAAAAACGGTGAACGTAAACGGTAAAACATCGTGCGCTATAATATTCAATCATTCTTTTAATCATTGAGTTTTTGGCGTTGCATTTACCTAACTGCTGAAATCCGTAACTTACTAAATAATAGCTAAACACGAAAGTAACTTTAACCCTCTGTTACTTTTTCACGCAGAAACTACTGAACATAGTTTGATAGCCAGGGAGAACAGGATAGTTTTTATCCCGCTTCTTGAAGTGTGGACACGCACGATATACCTACTCTTCTTTCACACAGGTGAAAATTTAGGTATAAAAAGCTATTATATTACAATAATATTACTGAGAACTATCGGTAAGTAACATTTTCTCGTGAACGTAAGCCATTAGTGCAAAACTGCAAAGACGTTAGGACAAGTGCATTAGGATGGGACGGAAGTACGGAACCTTCTGACATCGGGAAAAGAGCAAAGTGAAAAGCGCCTCATTTCTGTTTTATTTTTGCTCGACGAGTTGACATTTCATTTCCCTGTGACGCCTCTTAGCACAGAATGCATAATACCCTGGCACTTGAGACTAGTCAAAAATGTTGGTTATTGAAGGCCTATACTAATAAAAAAGTTACACGCTTGTTGAGCACTGCACTGTTTTAATGTCATTTCCATACTAAACGTTACTTTAAAACACTGTTCAACCAGCGTGTAATTTTTATTAGTAAGGGGGTTACTTTTCTTTACGAAAATCTCATTACAAATAATATAGATGAGTAACCTTTTGTCCTATTTATTTTAATAGTTATGACTATATCACCTATAGTCAAAAGTAATATCACCTATGGGTGATATTACTTTTACGTGCTCTATAAATTGATTTTAAGTATGTATATTGTATATGCATGAATAATTAACCAATTTCAATCTCTGTTTACGTACTTGATACGTACGTTACGAGCTCGCAGAATGGCACTCTGGAAAATTAATTTCGCCTACATTACCCGAAATATTTTCCTAATTGGCCGTAGTTAGGGGAACATTTCCCGATAATTGCCCTTTCCCAGCCTCTCAGCTAGAACGAAAAACATTTATATTTTACAAACCTTTTACCTTCGTGTTTTTAATTAAAAGTTACAGCCAAGTCTCTGACCGTGAGACTAGTCTCAGATGTCTCTATGAAGCCATAAATTAAGGTTGCTTCATCCGAAAAATTATGGTAATATCATTTATAAAAAGCCCGTGGGAATGAGAAACGAGCGAGTAAAGATATAACCAGCGAACGGTGCGGTTAAATACCGCCATTTCGCCTGAAAGTAGAGGCTGTAACGAATCTAATCAACAAAGTTGAGGTTCAGCCTTAAATCGATTGTGTTAACTCCTAAGTAAACCTTACTTGGGAAGTTCAAAGTCAATGGACTGTACACAACTTAATTTAGACGAAATACGAAGTAATCAATACAGCTAGCATTACAACGACTTTTATTTTACACGAATGACTATTTCAGCATATTTTACTATCAGTAATTAAAATTAAGTTGGGTAGAGTGGGTGGCTGCGGTTATATTTGCACAGGCGTGTTAGGATTATATTATCTTTGGAAGTGTATTAAATATTAAAAAGTTAACTGTTTCCGGTAGAACGCTCTTCCCTCTTCCGGCTATGTACGAACAAGATGTGTCTGTGTAAGAACCCGAATAATAAATGCTTATCTCGCTAACTATCGGTCTTTTCATTAAAGAAACACAAGTTCTGATAGGTTATGGGCCCAGACGCCCGTTAGTTAGAGTTAGGGAAAGTTTTAATTGTAGATTATTCGGGAAAAAGCGGATTTGTGAAATATAAAAATGGCGATGTCAAGTAGTAACACGCCGCTACCGCAATTGAGTGCAGGGGCATACGACAACTGGGTTTTCAGGATAAAATGCATACTCGCAGAAAAAGGTCTAACAGAAGTTTTGGATATAAAGAAAATAGTAGACTGTGATGAGAAGATGAAACTCATGGATGCAAAAGCGAGAAGTATCATCGTCCAAAGCGTGACAGACCAACACTTAAACCTGATAAAAGAAAGCACAAGCGCGAAAGAAATGTTAGAAGTTTTGAAAAACACATTCCAACGAAACACGGTCATATCAAAAATATGCCTAAGAAGAAAGTTATTGACTTTGAAACATACAGGAAAATTAGAAGAATATTTCGCCAATTTCGACAATCTTATAAGAGAATTAGAAGTGTCAGGAGAGAAAATTGCAGAAAATGAAAAAATCAGCTACCTCTTAACTGGATTGGGAGAGGAATTCAACGCAATAATAACAGCAATGGAAAGAAGCTTGTGGAATGCAGCAAAGAGGATACTGCGTTACCTAAAGGGAACTGAAAACAGAGAACTTACCTATATGAAGAAAGAAGATAACACTAACACTTATTCTATTTCAGCCTTTTCAGATGCAGACTGGGCCAGTAATAAATCTGACAGAAAAAGTGTCAGTGGCATGGTCATTTATCACAGAGGAAATCCTATATCATGGTCATCCAGGAAACAGCAAGCTGTCGCCCTTTCAACTGCGGAAGCAGAGTATGTCGCCGCCGCTATGACTGTGAGCGAGCTATTATTTGTGAGGGGACTTGCAATCGATTTTCAAGACAAAAGTGATGCAGTGTTATATGTGGACAATCAAAGTGCGATTAAAATGGTGATGAACAGTGAAAACACTCGACATTCGAAGCACATAGACATTAAATTTCATTTCGTGAAAGACATAGTTTGTAATAATATTGTAAGTGTCAAATATGTAAGTACAAACGAAAATACGTCAGATATTTTGACTAAATCACTGTGTAATATCAAGTTCAGTTATTTTCGTGAGAAGTTATTAGTTTTGTAGTGATTTCATTTAAAGTTTTGTTTACATTAATAGAACAGTGTGAAGTGAGTTGCATGTGTCACTAGTTGTCATTAATGTCAGTTTCTGAAATGTCAAATTCTTTTTTTTTAATGTTGCCATACTAAAACATAAGTGGAATATTGTTATTAGAAGTTTTTATTAGTAGATAAAAATTATTTTGTTTTGCAATTAAAAGTTAAAGCCTAACTTGTAATTGAGAGGGAGTGTTAGGATTATATTATCTTTGGAAGTGTATTAAATATTAAAAAGTTAACTGTTTCCGGTAGAACGCTCTTCCCTCTTCCGGCTATGTACGAACAAGATGTGTCTGTGTAAGAACCCGAATAATAAATGCTTATCTCGCTAACTATCGGTCTTTTCATTAAAGAAACACAAGTTCTGATAAGGCGAGGATTATAATTCTAGGCTAAAACATTATTCAGTTCTATCATTATGAAGTTTGTATTTGAAGTAGAATACTAATCATGGATTGAGCGCGTGGACCTTGTGGTGCGGCCTGCATCAAGCGCCTTAATGCTACCTTTATCAGGTCGTCGGTCCAACCTTATGGGTGGACGTCCCACGCTGCGTTTTCCGACAAATAACGCCTATGTCAAGACCATAAAAAGCCACAAAGTTAAGTAAAGTGTTAAGCTTGATATTCTGTACCTATAGAGGTTTACTAATACGAGTGCCTATTTTAGTACACACTGGTGCTATTGATTCAAACGTTACAAAACAAATGTCAAATCCCGACAACACACTACTCTTAGATTCCGCGTTCGCCCAGAAGGGCGCGGGTACTCACACAGCTATTAAAGCCTCAGCGCCGAGAGCACTTGACCTTTTCACTTTTCGCCCCATGAATATGTAAGTGGAACGATCGCAAACTTCCATCAATAGCTTTCGATGTAAACTCTAATTCCCAATGCTCAATAAAACCACGATTTAAACATAAACGTTTATGCTCAAAGTGAAAGTTAACAAAAATTCAAGATTTCCGCTGTAGAGCGGTAAGTATTAATAGAGAGTAGGTTTACCTAGTCAATAGCACTTACTTATGTAGATATTTAATTCTAGTCTAGTTTGAACTGAATTTTTTGAGTTCTCGGCGCCCTCGCTCTCAAACCCATAAACCTCACAACATTTCAAAAGATTCACGCTGAATTTCAGGACATCTAGTCTCTGAGAGTACCCTCAATGTTTACGCCTCGAAAACTTTTAGGTCTGTTTTATGTAACTATGTTCAAGTATCAATTTACATTCAAGCAAAATTCAAGCCAATGATTGATTCAAATATTGAAGTTCAAACATCACTGGTTTGAATCTAGCTAAAGTTTGAATTGAGTTTCGTGATCAGTTTCATGATACGGACTTTATACAGTGTGTCCGGGCATGTAGTGATCAAACTTTAAGGGCGTAATCTATGGACAATTTTATCGATGAAAATACTTCAAATTTGGGGCCTGACCCATTTCTCGAAAAATTACATCGATTTAAGTTTTTAATTTTTAGTTTACACCTCTTCTTTAAAAAACAAGTGAAAGCGTGGGTAGCTTAACATTAGTAGGCAAATATTTTATATCATGCGATAGCCAATAAAATTATCTATTAGTAGAAGAAGAAAGCAGACACAAGTTTCATACATTTTATGGGAGTAAGAATGGATTTAATTAGAAAAATACATTACTTTTTTCACTTCTTTTTCAGTTATTTTCCAACACAAGAAAAACCAGGTCGTTAAGGTATGTTTTATTTGCATTGTATTATTAGTATTTGAGCTATTCTACAAAACGAATGTAAATTTATTAGTCTACGTCTATTAGTTTCGACGTAATTGTTGAACAAAGATACCCCTTCCCAGCGGTTTCCATAGCGCACGCGACATGCGAAAATACACTGCCTGAAAGAATCACACAACCTATTCCGATTACTATGGAAACAGCTGGGAAGGGGTATCTTTGTTCAACAATTACGTCGAAACTAATAGACGTAGACTAATAAATTTACATTCGTTTTGTAGAATAGCTCAAATACTAAAAATACAATGCAAATAAAACATACCTTAACGACCTGGTTTTTCTTGTGTTGGAAAATAACTGAAAAAGAAGTGAAAAAAGTAATGTATTTTTCAAATTAAATCCATTCTTACTCCCATAAAATGTATGAAACTTGTATCTGCTTTCTTCTTATACTAATAGATAATTTTATTAGCTATCGCATGATATAAAATATTTGCCTATTAATGTTAAGCTACCCACACTTTCACTTGTTTTTTAAAGAAGAGGTGTAAACTAAAAATTAAAAACTTAAATCGATGTAATTTTGCGAGAAATGGGTCAAGCCCCAAATTTGAAGTATTTTCATCGATAAAATTGTCCATAGATTACGCCCTTAAAGTTTGATCACTACATGCCCGGACACACTGTATAATGTAGTTTTAACTTACCTACTTATCTTACAAGAAAATATTGCTGTGCGGCGTGAATTATAAAACTATCTTTCTCCAAATATGTATTAAAATTCACCAAATTACAGGCAAGAATCTATGCTTACGTGCTAATTCAATTTCAAGCGTTCCGTAATACGAGAAATTGTAGATACAAATTCAATTTAATAGTACGAGTAGTACTATCTTACTGAATACTGATAAGTATTAAGTGTTCGTACTGCTGTAATCGCATCAGCAAACATAATTGTGATTGAGATCCTATTGCAGATGACGTATTTGGCGACACATGGCAAGCTCAGCCTGTGATCGCATAGATAACTCACACCAGCGGACTGACACATTTAATATCGGAGCCGCCTGAGGTTAGTAAATATTAATCTACTGACCAAGGGCCGATTTATTCTGTATTCAAGTATCCGAACCCTTATACCCACCTTACCAAATACAATGAAGTTCTACTCTTGATTTCTACTCAGTAAGCATGTTGTGCTTTAGTTTTGTTGCTATCTCTATCCAGACCCCTCTAGACAAAGTAAGATTCGTCATGACAAATCAATTTCGTGTTCGCGCCACAGAGCGAAATAGTACAAAAATTTTCGAAGCGATTTCCCAATTTAAACTGTCACGAATTTTCCTTTTATACAGAATGGCAAGAATGGTGAATTTTCCTTTTATACGTAATTATTATGTGGATCTACGTAAAACAAGGAACCAAGCAAGCAATGTCGGGGACAAATGCCAGAGTCGCAATTCGGAAACTCCGGCTTTTAAATCGAATTACTGGCTGTTTATTTGATTTTTACATCCCGCTTCCTGGGCCGGAATGTCGGAGACATGTTGTTGATTTTATGAGGTGCGACGAATAAAATTCGTCCTGTTCAAAGCAATGAAAATGTTTTATGCGGAGGTACCGGGACTTAGGGCGAAAGTCCTAAATACGATTCAGATTTATTGTTATGTGCTTGTCGTTAAGTTTCAAAGGTGTAATAAAAGTAACTTATATAGGTACCGATTGTTTTTTTATTTGGAATTAAATTCAATTGTTTTAGCAGCTTATACATAATGTAAGAAAACTAAAGAAATCGCACGTCCTACCTAATAACTTATACAAACACTAATGTACTCGTATTTATCGAGCTCGATATATCATGTGACATAACTATTCGATGTAATCTAGAGTAGTATCCATAATTTATGTACGGAAGTCTATGGCGCTGATTCACTACAGTTGGCCCAGTTTTGCCGCGCAGCCCGTGTTTATACATTTACGTCCTCTCTTTATAGTACCTACATTATACAGTATACACGCTTGTGATTAAGCCTAGTTTCTATTTTGTTTTAGAGTTCACAAATAAATCACTAACATAGCCTTCTGCTATATTACCTACGCTTTTCATTAGCTTATTTACACGTCAGTAATTAATGTAATTATTTACGTTACCGTGCGGGCAGCGTCCAACAAAATTAAAGGATTAAAGCTTCATGTTAGAAATTTAATCATATAGACTGACATGGGCGTGGTGTTTTGAGTTAAGCCTATTACGTTAATTTATGTAAATTCAGGTTACAATAATAATTAGTACATTATCTTTGTTAGACTAAAATAACAAAATGAATGTTGAAGATATACTTTATCTGTTCTTCTTTTCTCCTCGAAAAGTGTTAAAATAACGTACAGGCAAATAGGGGAACAAACAAAAAGTCTCGACTCAAATTGAGTTTAGCTGAAGGCGGGTGAAGTGCGCCGAAGATGCCGAAAGTAAACAATCGAAGGAAAGTATACGGCATTGGGAATAATAAATGGCTCCTTTTTGTTTGTAGCTTGTCCTCGCTGCTTAGTGGAACCTTACACTCAAAATAGATTGCTTATTTTCTACATTCCATGGGTTTATTCATCCCGATTTGAGATTGATGGAATGAAGCGTTGATTATCTCTGACACATTCATTTCTGATGCCAATTGTGTTGTTGTTTGTCCCTGAATAAGATTAGGTAAAGCAACGCCCACCACCCACACATAAACACGAGATCAGCACCAGACATTCTATTCTTGCTTATTTTCCCTTCAGCGTCAAGGATCTGTTTATGTTTTGATTATTTTGCCCAGATACTACGGAAATAAACAATCTCTGGGTTGACTATGCAGTGTCACTATTTGTAGGAAATAAACGTAGTAAACTAGGCGCCTATATCTATATCAATGTAGAGTCGCACTCTGACGCGTCGGAATAAGTAAATTGGCACGTGACTCTAGTACAAAGAAGTGAAATGATCAAAAGCAGAACGCTGAGTGCTTACACTGACAGCAGTTTACGACGTTGGCACGAGAACATGCTCCATTTTACGACGACATTGTAGGAACTGCCTGTAAAACTCGGAATATGGAAAAACAAAAGAATCCCAAATACACGACCGCGCGGCGGTACGGTTTTTACCAATTAAAATAATACTCACTCGTATTTTCTTTAGATTTTATATTAATTAACGTAAAATGAAAAGGATGTTAAACATAAATTCGACTCAAGTCACTTTGGAAATTAATTAGATGGAAAGATGTTTTCTTCTTCTATTGATGGTCTTCTTTTAGATTTTAGTAAGCTTTTACGGCGCTGCAAACTGCAATACTGAAATGACGTCAACATCTAAAACGAGGTCTGAATTTAATTAAATTTTCGCTATTGACGTAAAAACTATTCAAGACTTTTTTGGCAAGGTAATTGGGCTCCATAAACGTGTCTTATGTTAAGAGTAGTAGAAATAATTCTCATTTTCAGGTAAGCTGCCGGGCTATATCCAGTTTACCTGATAAATAAAAAATGATTCAATTCCGCACTTCAGACTTAAAGCCGCCGGTTTTTACGTAACTGATTATGGTAGGATCTATAGTCCTTACATGACCCATGTCAAACGCCTATGGCAGTTTATAAAGTCTGACAACATTTTAGCTCACACGAGGGTCATTAAGTACATAAATATACCTTATAAAGCATAACCAACAATCACCACACCAAATGTATAAAAATGTATACTTACTTAAGTACTATACAACTTAGACTTAGAAATTCCTTTGGGAAAAATAAGTAAGATTTTATTACATTTAATATTAATATCACAAAAACGAGTTCTCAAAGTGGACAAGAATAAGATACTTATTCACATAACAGAATACTCGCAGAAATTTATTGAGAGGCATTAGCATAGAAGTGAAATAGTTTCACAGAATTTTTATTTATGTTTTGCCCAGACTCATGACCTTCATTTCACGACTTTTCTTGTGTTAATGTATTATACTTAGATACGTAGCTGAATAGAGGACGTCCAATGCAGAACTCATAATTCTTAGAAGAGATGAAAAGAATTTAAATGATTCATATAAAATCGTCGACGTAGACAACTTAATTTTTACGGAGAGTCCTAATTTATTTCTTGATTCAGTCTACAGAGTAAAAGTTTTTTTGAATTATGTTTGTAATCTTACGCCGATCCAGGTGTTTTTTCACAACAGCTACATTTTAAGCTGTAAATCTTCGTCGATAGGGCGACCTTGTCCAGCCCAGATGTCACCTCCTTTATTGTGTATAAAGATTAAGATTTAGTTTAAAGAAGAACACGAACTCACAAAAGAGTTCCACGAATTTGCTTTCTTCTATATGCAAGACTTCATATGCACCAATTTAGTGGCAGTTAAAAGTCAGGCCAGCATAGCAGAATCAACAATCTGCCGCTGAAGTTCACGCTACGAGCGGATGTTAACTAAGTTACGGCTAACATACCAAGGTACAACAACGGTGTCTAAAAGTGTTCGTTGCCGGCGAAACTTTCAGCACGCTGCACGGAACTCTGCGATTGCAACTTAAACTACTCACTCGTATTAGTTAGGTAACAGTTTGCCAACTGCCAATTAATTGGGTGAATTTATACCTGCAAAAATATCTTGAAGTTGGAAATGTGTGTGGTCTTTTTATCTTACGAATTTCAGGAAGCAACTGTGACTGCGAAGTGTAATGTGTCCGAAAGGGCTTATTGCCTATCAACCTGGAAAGTAACATAGGGTTTTATTTGCGTCATGACAGCGGTGCCCACAGCAGCCCACAGTATAATTATTATTATGATGTAGGTGATAAATGATGAATGCTGTGGCAACTTATATTGTGATGTAGCGCATTCTTCTTGCAGAGCAGATTCAATAAAAAATATTACTCACGTAATCTAGATGTTACATATTAATACGAGTATGCCCCATCGCATAATTCCCGAGGCGTATGAAATCAAAACCTCCATCAATCGGATTATTACTTTACCTAATATTGAATCAAACCACGGAATTTAATCTGTTACGAACATAATATGATTACATTCTAATTTAATGTAGGTAATCGATATTCACGTACGATGTACCTATGTATGTAAAACAATGTGAATATTTGTTTCAGCAATCCAACATCGGCTCCAACAGTGTACAAAAGGTAATAAAAGACATTGAATAAAACTGGCACGTGACAAAACGTGTCTTAACAGTGTATAGGATTTGTGGCTTTCCGGTTCGATGAAATTTCAGGTAGTATAAGTATGTGGGTAGGAACTTACAATATTACTGGCTCCATCAGAGGGGAGTAAGTAAGTGTGCTTATTAATTTGTAGGACCTTTTAATGAGTCTCGTGAAGTACTGTCGCATAATAAAACTTGATCAAGATCTTATTTATTTGATCAACAGCTTAATTAATTTCGAATTAGTTCAGCAAACAGTAGCGATTAATCATTGGACAAATTTAAGTAAGTTTTCGTGTTTCAGATGCATTAATTGATGTGTCAATTATGGACAAATTAATTACTCCGCCCGTTAATCTCAGTATCGTAAACTTTATTTTAAACTTTTTATATCTAAGTGGGTTCAACTGAGTTTTCCAGACGGAAACAAAATTCTTTTTACACCTTCAAAGAATGCTGTACAACAGTCGTAAGCGCCCCCTGAGCGTCCACGATTCCTACGGGTAATATAATACTTTTATCGGAAAACTTTTCCCCGATATCTGCCTGGAGCGAGCCAGCTAACTATCCTACGGAAACATTTTTTTTTCCATTCATAATGAAATGGAAATTGTTGCAATGTAGTTACGAGAAGCCGCCTAATAACGGACTAAGGTATTGCTATATAATTTCTGAATTTTGAATTGTTATTTTAAAAAATATCAAGTGTGACGAGCTAATAATTTACAAAGTGCATACTTTACTCATAAGTAGGTTCTACGACACGTTGCAGAAACTGGGAAAGGCGGTCGAACTACTCTCGGTCTCAATGGCTCTTCAATCACAAACTTCCCGCAGTTTGTGATTGAATAGCCATTATATTTTTCATTACCTATATATTTTTTTATAAATAAAAGCGAAAGCTAGGTCTCTTATTCACTAACTGACTAATGAAGACGAAATCTCTAAAGGTCACAAAATCGAAGTGACAATAAAATTATTAAAATGAACTCGCCGTAATTTTAAGGAAAAAAGTCTTGGCATGGGAATGTAATGATCTTTATTCATGAGACTAGATATCTAAGAGCCTGCATTGAATATACGATGGAGCGTACTAATAGCATTCTCGAGACGGGGCCTTATTAAAAGGTAATTTACGGAGCATTAGCCAAATTGCTAGATAATTTGAGACAAAGGCGGGCAGGTGTTGCCTAATGAGCAAAATTATATAAATAAGATCTTCATTTATTTGTTTTTGCTCTCTCGGTGTGCAGGTCTGAGAATTAAAAGCAAAGTTTCGGCCCTGGCGGGTCGGCAAACTTTACCTGGGGACCCGAGTTAGTGATGCTTGGGCACCTCTTATTTTAATGACCGCGGCGAACTTACTCCAACTATTGTTCAGCATTTGCCAAAGCTATTGAGATCGTTGGAAATTTTAGTTAACTTTTCTCAACGTTGCTTTGCGACTCTCTATTATTTCAGTTAGAGGTAAGATTTATATCAGTAAACTAAGTTGTAATTTAATTGAAATCATTTAATTCATGCTTCCATAGAAATACAAACTATACACATTAAATATTATTATACGAGCATGTAGTTAAAGTTTTTTTTACAAAATTAAGGCAAACGGTAATTCTGAAAATGTTTTCGGTTACATTTAATATCAAATACTAATGTAAAGCGAGCGTTTTATATATTTTCCTGACTTTTATGTCTATAGATCCAACAAATTAATTTTGAAACATTTGGTTCCGAAGTTAAAGCAAATCAAACAAATAACATGTTTGAGGTTGCTCGGTCCCTGCAGAGTTCTAAACACTTATTGCCGAGTGGTTTCACACTGTGGGCATGTATCTGACTTTCGAGACACATACTTAAAACAACGTCAATTACAACTGTTTATATGTTTGTAAAATTGTTAATTTGTTTATCTGAATTCGTGCTCCATTTGCTTGAGCTTTTCATGAATAGGTATTGTTACAAGTGACACGCAATTTTCTCCTGTATTCAGCTTTATTAAATGGGCAAGCTTATTTGAATTCAATTTATTTTTTCGTTCATTAACGCTGGCTCGCTCAGAATGTTGGAGATATTTATATTCCTCGCTTATGTAAATGAATGTTACGCCAAGTTTCACTTCAAAAAGATTTAACAAAACAAAGCAGATGTTCTGAATTGTTTTCGTTCTTATTCTTGCAAAGATCCGTAATGAACTAGACGTGAATAAACTCAGACATAATGATGTAACATGTGAAACGTTTTAAAATAAAATAGAGATCATATTTCAAATAATAGGTATTATTAGGTATATTAATTTAAACCTACTTACATTGTATTATTTTACTTTTTTTCGCTCTATTTATTTTACAAAGTTTGGCATAATATCTCTATAGTCTAGACCAGAACACAAAGTTCCACAGAGCCCAATGTTACCCGCTCTTGTTGCAAAAAGCTGTGGCAAATCTCGGCGACAGTCCGGGGCGTGACACATATTAAATCAGTATTGTAGCCAACGTGCAATTTGCGGAACCCGAATCTGGCGGGCGGCCAGCCCCTAGAACAAACAATCACTTACGGAATGCTCGAGACAAAAATTCAAAATACTTATCTCAAAAGCGGAGGACTACTAACTTGGTAAATTAAAAAGCAATCCAATATCCGGCGTGCTCAAAGTTTCAGATCAGCGCAAACGTTTGTTGTTTAAATTGTTTCACTGACTTTTTGGTACTCACGGATTTTGATTTTCCCATTTTAATGATGTTTTGAACACTTTCTGGTATCTATGGATACTATATGAGTAAAATCTGAAGTTGGTACTATAAAATAAGTTAACTTTACCTATTTACTACACGATGAACGATGTTTATACCCTCTATGTATCGACAGACTTTGTCGGATACACGGTGTAGATGTCTTTTTCTCCTTTCCACGCCATCGATCAAAGAAACATCTGAAACAACGATCGACACGCTAAAACTAAATTATGCGGTAGGTCGGCACCGGGAGCCCGTCACGTTCTTATTTCCTCGCGCTACGAGGTCGATTTTTATTAATATCGAGTGACAAATGAAGTAGTCACCTGTAGATTTATAACACGTGACTGTGCCACCCTGGCACTGTGCCAGTAGGCCCGTAATACCAACTGTTATTACGAAATTATGCTCCTTATTTTTCTATTTGTAAAAATGCATTCATTTTTCATTGCATGAGTCAAGAAAGATAAGAATTTTTCACAACTAATTGGATAAAATATTCACCATTTATTTTAAGAAGAAGAAGCTAAGAGGTATTCGGGTGTGACAAATTAAAAATCCAGATTAACAGAATCAAGGTATGACAGAATCCATTCAACATTGAGCTCTCTCAGTATTATTTTTATTTTAAAATACTATGCTTTGGTTATTAATGGACATAGACAATTCGATGTCATTATACATTGCCCAAAATGAACCAATCTTCGGTAATGTGATAGATTTTTCAGCCAACTAAAACGATTTACCCTTTATATCTGTCGTTAAATAACTGATTTTGAGTTTTGTAATAAGAGTTGGTATTGCAGCCCGGGGCGGATCCACGGTGGGCACAATTATACGGACCCCTGACCTGGAAGTAATCGCCCTGAGCTATTTAGCTCAGCACTTATTGGTTATACGATGTAGCCTGTTAAGTACAACGTCAATATTATTAATAAGTTATGTGATTGATCTACATAACTACGCACTCCTGCTGTGGTAATGGTTTGCCGATATTGGCAATTTTCTTTTCTTTCTAATAGAAAAGAAAATTGGTTAATAGATCTTATAACTGGTAGGTAATACAAGGTAGGTAATATTATAGGCCGCTTTTCTAATATTGCAGATGCCCATGGTCGCCCAGCGACCCTAGTCCGTTTTTCCCTTAGTTATAAAAATACTTATCCTTTGACATATTCTTTAAAGGTCATGAAGCCTTAACTTGGTTGAAGCTACATGGGTATTTTTATTCTTAACCCTCCCAAGGGTTAGGGTTCTTTCATTGTTCCAGGTGTATTTTGCCAGGTGTTAGGTATGAAAACTTATCCAAACCAAAGCTGGTTGTCAACCATACATCTTACGTGACCTTAATCCATCTAAGCCCAGCCATCATCTCAATATCTTCCGACTAACAGGTTGGCAGTCTGCCCACTGGTCAACTGGCCCACTAGACTCAGACAAGACTGCCAAACTGACTCAATATTAAACCATTGAGGATTTTCTGTCCCGATCAAGAGCCCCCATTTCCCTTTGTGAGCTTGTGTTCATTTGCCCCACGTTTTGTTCTGCGTATTACCTACTCCAAAATGGTGACCAACCTAGTTGATGCTTAAGCATTCTCTAAATTCATAAGAAGCATTTCTATGCATAGGATTTCACAGTACGTTGATACATTTGTATATGCTTGCTCATTTAACCTTTAGTTCCGTCTTAGTACAATAGATTTGTAAATGAAACATGCTGTATTGTCCCTATAACTAGTAGAAACTGTGCAGTTGATTAGGAAACGAAATGAGGTCTCGGCGGGACAAGCGCCATTCACAGCGATACAGAGCGCGCACAAAAGCCTTTTGAGCCCACTTCGGGTCGAACTACGGATTTCTACGACGTAGGCACAGCCGCTAATATAACTTCAAATTCAAGATTTGGCTTTGTTGTGATTTCACTTCCTCTATTCTAAACTGAAAAATGAAATGAAATATTTTCAGACAGGCATAAATAAGGCCGAGTTGCACCACCTTATAACAATAACAATAGGTAACTTGTACTTTTTGTATGGAATTTGACAGATTTTTGACGTTTGTCATAGTTATAGTAAAATGATTGATGGTACATAACAGCATGATATAGAAAAAAGAAGTTCGCGTCAAGTATTACAAAACACAATATCGAGTACTACATTCCATCGTATCTATTAAAGAGTTAATTGTAGCATTAGGAGAGTTTTAAAAAGAACAATTATTAACATTTTTTACCAGTCAAGTACTTAAACCAGGTCAACCTAAAACTCAAAGCAATGTAAGTGTGACGTAAAAGTTGTTAAAAACGTAGCACCTTCATTTGAAGCAAAAAGTTATGTGCCATTTTTACCGCAGCTTCCTGAACGAGCAAAGCTCGCTTGGATTTGACCGTCGTTAATACATTATAGCTGCGAATAATCAGGGCTGTGAAAAATGAGCACAGCATACTATAAGCACTTTGTAACTTACAAACGATAAAGCTTCAATGAACTCAATTAAGTGCCTGGAAGAAAAGTACTCTTTCCTAATAAAACGAATTAAATGAATTATGGATTCCAATAAAGAGTTCTTGAAAGGTCCTTTTCAGTAATAAAGTGCTCTTAAGTATAAAATAACTGGCGGGTTAATGCGTCTAAAATTGTGAATTGAGCCTTTGAAAGCGGACTAAGCCGGTATGAACGGGGCGATTTATTTTTACTATTTTGCTTTAAATAATTTCATTGTGTTGTTTCATATCGATGTGGCGATTGACCAAATCTTCTTTTGATGTGGTTAAGTATAAACGCCCCATTAAGTAATTATCACGCTTGCTGTGGGCGTCGTTACACGAAACTAATCGTACTCGTTCATTTTACACGGACAAACATTTTGGGTTACTACATGGTGGGGCTTTGGCTGACTTCGAATACGAATAAAAGTAATTAAGAATTGAAAATAACATAAATGGCCAGATCTAATAGACAAGGAGTAAAGCCTTTGGATATCCACTGCTGAAAGAAGAAAGTATCGATAAAAAGCAATTTAACTTATCAATATAAATAAACTTCTGTTTTTCCTCATTTGGATAAAAAGTTTCGAAGTTTCAGGTGCCGCCTTTTGCATAATATCGAGCCGCTCTTAGATTAGAGATGATTCGGTGCTTTATAAAAGAGCCATTCGCGTTCCATATCGAGTTGAGGCGACGATGATAAATTCAGAGCACGTTTTCATTACGTGGTAATGAAAATGTCAAGCGCAAGTCCATCCGACCGACTGTCAGAGGATTTGTACCGTTTCCTGCAATGTTTCCAATTACATTTATACAAATACCGACGTGCCATTCGTTTGGCATTTGTAATGCTATGAACATTTCCCGTTAATTAAAATAAATGAATTTACAATTTGCACTGGAGTTCAAAGCAGAATGCAATTACTTTGTACTAAAATTTTGTAAATCCAACCGCATTTGGCTATGAACAGCTTAACCTCATTTCAACCACTAGGAAATGCATTTGGAAATTGCTTGCTTTTATGAGCTATAAATGCAATTATCAATGTACACAGACTTACACCTGCTATACTACACTCGTAGCCCGTAGCACAACAACCGTAGAGTAGATGCTACGGATACGGCGAAGTTAGTCGTAGCTACGGCGTAGCATCGGAGCCGTCGTGGTTTCCGCTTTGTGCCGTGTTGACATGCGCCGTGACTGTTTGTGTGAAACACAGAACAAAACACACACTAGCTATTTTATACTACTAGTACTATTATTATATTACTAGTATTAGTAGGTACTAGGTGTACCTTGAAGTAATAAGGTTCTATAAATACTGAAGAGGGCAACAAACTTTAAAGAAATATTATTTGTATAATAACCTGAGCGTTGCAAAATTCTTAATTTGTTTTATTGCTTAAAAAACTCAACTAAAGCAAATTGACCAAATTATTCAAATGAGAAATAAGAGTGATTTCGATTTCATGAAAGAAAGATCAACGAACACATCTCTGGCTAACGTTTGAGAAATGAAATTCGTCGCTCTTACATGTCTGACTTTGGTGTCTTAATTAAATTTTACCTTCACTTTTTGGTCAAGAAATAACTTGGTTTTAACAAAAAAGCTGTATAATGGCTTAAAGCGTCGCGTCGGCTTTATTACGACGCATACGCTAGAACGTTTAACACATATTTGTTAATTCATTACCATTAACAATACTCAGTGTTTTGAAAATACTTCTTTTACATATGAAATGAGACAAAGTAACAATACAAATGTTTATACTATAGATACAGAGGTGAGTGAACTTAGCATTGCATTGCAAATGAACATTTTCACAGCTGGTGTCGGACTCTTGTTGTTTGCTTTTTGCCAGCACTCGCGTGTCAATAAATCCCAAATCTGGGAATTTCGTTTAATTTCCACAACTCAATTATTCCAGTTTTATTAAACGTTTGCCGCTATTGGAGAATTCCTCGAAAATATTATTTGTATTTATTGTATAAAGAGCTAATATCGATCGAATTAATTATCATTCGAAATGTGTTTGGAAAAGGCACTTCATCGATGTTTTTCTACTTTCCAATCTATTCCAATCATTGACTGTTTACTCTAGTCTAAGAGCTGTCTGTTATCTCAAGGGAAATACGTATCTGAACATTCTGCGATGGAGAAGGCAAATATTAGTGTTGACCTACTCCGATATTAATTAATTAAGACGACGATTCGGAAGCACTAAAATCACTATTACGCTATCAATATTAATTAAGTTGTTGATACGAGAACGTTTCTTAGAAAAAGGTATGAATGTTATTAATTGAATGTGTTTTAATGTAAGCTGAAATACATTAGCGAACTAGGTACGTATTCGCGATTTAAATAAGGTAGACTTTTGACTACAGATCGTATCCATTGCAGGCAGCAGCTTAGGAATAGCAGCGGAGGGATATTTCTCTATGTTTTTATCAATTTAGGTTATCAAGATAAATTGAACTTCATTTTTGCTTTCATGCCTCTTCGAGGTAAAGACGACCACAAGTTTTTGGGCAAATAAAATTAAAATCTCATATTTAACATGTGGTGACCGTTCGCGAGATACATCTCGGCTTAGTCACACAAGAATACATAGTATAGAGTGAATATAAGGCTAGGTTATGGACGTGATTCGTACCCTTGGCGCTTGTCGCGTGACACTCAATCGTGTCGCCTGCCTCGAATGCTTAGCCCAAAGCCATTTTACTTTCTTCCAGCTTTTGCCCGTAATCCGCTTGTACTCGTATTTCGGACGCAATGACAAAGTACGGTCAAAACATCTACGGTACTGTAAAAATCTACGGTACTGATAAAACTGATTTTTACCTATGTACGAGTATGTCCATAATGATTCACTTAACTTTTTCTACATCTTTAAGCCGTATTCACTTAAATCTAGAATTTGGTTGCCGATTTAAGGGCCTTTTTATGCTTTAGAAGTTCTATGGAAAAGTCTGATCATTAAGGCAGCGTTTGAAAGAATCTCATCAACTTGACCTTTTTCATCAATTAGGTCACAGCGCTGGTTTTTACGACTAACTCTTAATTTAACATAATAGCTTTGGTCCAAACTGAACATCCATTTAAAATTGATGGTTTTTTGAAATTGAATGAGTTGCGGAGATTTAAATTCATTTAATTTGTTTCATAATAAACTTCGCCCCTTTATTATAAAAGAGTGAGAGATAAACTGGAACAGGATTTTAAATAATCAGAATTTTATACTCCCAGCTGAAATCACACAAAGAATTTTAACTTCCGATGTTATTATTTTTATATATTATTATCACAAAAGAAATAACATTCTTTCAAGTGAGAAATAAGGCATTATACTTCGCAACTTATTTTAAAGATGCTTTCTACCTGATAAACGTCGCTAAAACGGTTTTATTTCGCCATTATTTCTAAAAACCAGAAGACGGCGTCCAACTCACCGCAAGTTCATTATCATGTAAACCATGTCGTGGATTTTTTCCGAAATACCTCGCACGTTGCTCCACTTTGCATGTAAATTGGCAAATCCACACAATGGGAACTCGTGAAGACTTTACCGAGCTCCCAATTGTTGACAACACTGGCTTGGTAATACACTTATTTTGCCTTAGTTACATGCACATGCCATTTATTTATTTATTTATTTATTTACACTTTTGCACATACAACTGTACAGTGTACAGTCATTTGTAATTACATGCTTCACAAGCATGAGAGTATAATTAATGCCACACTTGGAATTAATTGCTTCATATGACAATGGTTATTGTATTCAATACCGACTTGATTTGCATGTTAATATCAATTATCACAAGCTATACATAATCTTTACTGTATGTACATATATACAACGTGTCCCAAAATTCAAGGATAAGCCGGCGCCGCAGGGTGGACCTAGTCATGACTGCTTTAGGAAAAATAAGAAAAAAAATCTATCTCAATTATTTTTTAAGTTACACAATAAATTATGAAATTCGTCGAAAATTGACACCCCTTATGATATTTTACATTACCACGACTACAATTTTTCAAATACTTAGCTTTTTTTGTTTGTATCGGCAACTTAAGTAGTGCTGCTGTCCACCCCAATTCTTAAAACCCTCAGAATCCTTGCAGTTTTTACACAAAAGTTAATCAAAATATGATATTTCCTTAAAATTTTGTATGATTTTTACTTACACTCCACTTTGACTCGTCGTTTTGTAAAAAAACAGTATGAACACTACTGCGGCAAGTTTTTTATAAAGTTGACGCAACTATCCAAGATTACGAAATGGTATAATACTCTAAGAAAACTAGTCGCAAAAAAGATATGAGTACCATTTTTACAAGCATTTCGCTTGTAAGTTAGTACGAGATAAATCTTGCAACTGAATTTAAAACCAGTTCTCCTTAACCAATTGAGCTGAAATTTGGTATACTTGTGTAAGTACGATGACAATGCAATATTATGGTACCATTGAGCTGGATGGAGTATGGAGGTGGCCATCTTTTCAATGTCATACATCAAACTTTTATAACAATCTTTAATTAAATGCTCAGTAGCTCCGGAATCTATTATGAATTTAATACAATTTTTACCAATACCTTGCATGTCATAATTCCCTTCATTTGCTCCGAAAGCCGTGAATGCCCATTGCTCCTTCTCCTCTTTTTCCTCGGTGTTCACAGCGCAGGTTGCTCTTCCCCGTCCTCGCATCCTTGGTCTCCTTTGCCATGATCTTCCTCGGGTTCCACGTCCTCGATTTCCTCGGTAGTTCCGCACCTGGTAGTTGTCCTTGTCCTTGGTGGTCGGGCATTCATAAGACTTGTGTCCCTTCTTTCCACATGTGTAGCATGAGAATGCTTGCTCCGGTGTCACTTCCTTGTCAGCAAATTTTATCTCCGTATCCAACAATCTTGACTTGATGAAGTCTATTCCCAAGCTGGTGTTCGTCGACATAGTCTCAATAGAGGTTATTATGGCGTCGTATTCCGGTGGCATAGCAGCCAGTAAATAGCATACTTGCTCTTCTTCATCAATGATAGTGCCGATTCCATTTAGGTCTCCTATGATTCCATCAAATTTCATAAAGAAATCTTGAAGTTTTGTGCCTGATGGACATTTTAGGTTTATTAGTTTCCTTCTCAAGTGCAGTTTATTTATCATACTTTTTCTCTCAAGTAGATTTTCTAACGCTGTTAACATGTCTAAAGCGCTTTCACAGTTCTTTACCGTCTCTAAATACTTGTCGTCTAGACATTGCACGATGGCGCATTTCGCCCTCATGTCCTTCTGTGCGAATTCTTTATCATCTTCCTTTCGGTATTTCACACTTATGGTGTTATGTAGTTCTCTTTCTCTGAGGATCATTTCCAGTCTGAATTTCCAATTTGAGAACGATTCTCCTTCCCGCAGGATAGGTAGATTATGCAGTTTCTCCATGTGGCGTCACTTAGGTTATACTTGACAAAACTTGTTTTCTGCTTATTTCCACTTGCAAACGTTATGCGCACTTTATTTGGCGCAGTGGAAGCGTGCTGTTGGGATTTCTACTAGCGAAGGACGAGTAATTTACTTAGAGTTTTGAACTTTTTCAGGAGCACAATGAAACAATACTTTTGACCGCAGCCATCTTTTTTTTTTTATTATCGTTCATAGACAACAGAGTAACACCAAAATCCACACTTTGGCCATAGACACATAACGTTCAGAAATAATTAACTTTTAAATATTCAACAGTATATACAACCGTGTGCCATAGTAGAGTTGTTTGCGTCTCAATTTGCAACAGTCTGGAACTGGAATCTGGAACTAGCTAGCTTAATATACAGGAACGTTTTAATCATGGAAACGAGTGCATTGTACGCCAACGCGACGGTCCCACGAGAGCGGAATAAACAAGACCGCTATTAAAGATAACTAGTGAATGACTATATCCAGCCAGGCCCTCTTCTAATTATGACAATAACGGCGAACAAAATGTAATCGGAGAGTTTATACGGATGAAAGATTCTAACTTAGGCTGAGTTGCACCATCTTACTTTAACTTTGACAAACGTCAAAAATCTGTCAAACTCCATACAAAAAGCACCGGTTATTGTAATTGTTACGGTTAAAATAAGGTGGTGCAACTCAGCCTTAGTTTTCCAAGGTTGTTAGGGACGAACACTAGTCTCTAGAGAAGTGAAACGGTTTTATTAATGTCAGATCTGTACTATGAGTTTCGTATCGGATGACATCTCTGGGCGGTTACTTAATTCTAGCTTTGCTCTTGAGAGGACTGAAGCTAGATGCTTTGTACAAGATAAGCATGTTTCACGATTCTTCTCACTCAGCCAAAAATCTTGTATTTTTAATTGTACCAAAAACATTGAACTGTTGCAGATAATAATAACTCCTTACACCACATGAATACTACTAACCAAACAGGCTGTGGGGTAGTGGAAAATCGTTAACTAAGTTAAGGATCTACGTAACTAATTTTAGTAGATTATGAGATGAGCAGAAACCAATTAACAACAAGACCCGCGAAGGTTGTAGTTGACAAACTAACACGTATGAGTATATCGAAGTGATTTGAAGTTATTTTAGGCATATGTGACACAACTTTTATTCCCAAAAGCTTACCCAGTAAGTAGTAGGTACTTAGGTTGTTATAAATTTTTGTTTACATTTTCCATTTTCTAATAAGTCGTCACAGCATTCCGGGAAATAACACCAATTTCAAGTTAAAGTACACAACAAGGTAAAGTATTATTAATAGGTACTTTCACTTAACTTTATTTATTGAAATTCAATTCCATGTCAAAGTGAATTGCTTTTCTTTGTAAAGTAAACGACTTTAAAGGCCTCCTTTTGTCATTAAGTGAGCTGGAAGCCTTTTATTTTAACCATCTGTAAATTTTACCTCTCTCATCTTCACAATTTTAAAGATTGGTCCAATTAAAATTTAAATGAGATTTCAGATACTTTGCTATTTTATTATATTAAAAATAAAAAGGCATAAGAAAATTACATTATTTTATGCAAAAAATAAGATCTTGAAGATCGTGTCAACAACAGAGCTGAGAAATTAGGCTGTCACAGCAAAAAGTACCTTGGAAATAGACTATCCATCACTGGTTTAGGCAATTCAATTGGGCAGGACACAATAACGGTGTAATGTTGAGCCCAAACCCTCGTCAGACACACCGAAGTTGCCCGTCCGGCGGGAGTTGACACGTTTAAAATCAATAATATACTATGTCAGCGGTTACTTGATTCGCGTAAACCCTAGAAACACGAAATAAAAAGGTTTGCTACATCAAAACTGCTTGCTTGTTATTTTGTGCCGCGGGAACAGTATAACGTATAATAAGACAAGGGAATTCGGTCCTGAAAAAGAAAATGTACAACATATTTTGTTTTATAAACATGATATCCTACCCCGTTGTTTGATGTTATATTTTACTAAACCCTTGTTAAATTAAAACGTACCTAATGATATGTGTCGAGAGATATATGCGGGCATTATACCAGTCAAAGGCAATGTAATTATTTTTTACTTATTTATTATAAATAACGTATTATAAGAAGTAGTATTTAGAATTTAATATTTCAGAAAAATACTTTTAGTATCTACAGGGATTTATAGAGCATCATACTCACAGATATTTTGTAATAGGAAACTACCTAATTCATATTTTGTCTCACGACATAAACACTCAAGTTAATAGGTAGGTACCTACTTGTTAGGTTACGATTAGGTTACGTTATGATTCTCTGATCATTAGACTCTGATTGCTCGATGGCGGGCATGTCGCCTGGCAGATTGCCAAAGCCAAACGTTTTCAGTCAGTTTCAGCCTCGGACTTCAGTATTGGCGGGAAATACAATACCAAAACCAATATTGGGTTCGTCTTTGTGTAACTAGTTGGACTTATTAGTAGGTGGCTGGTTTATTATTTTGTTATACATATTTCTACACTAGGTACTCGTCCAGAGGAACAATACAAATAATATTTACCCTTTGATTAAACAGCATCCTTTCTATGGTGCAGTCTTTCAAGATCATCAATCTTATTGAAATTGAAATTATTTATTTGCAGAATGTGGTACATTAGATGTTACATAATGAAATGGAGCAGAACACATTTGCCAGATTCTTAACTTTTCTTCAAGAAAAAGGGTTCTGACGTCTACAAATTACAGTTATGTAATTGTAATTTAGTTACAGTGGCAAAAAGTTCGACGGCCAACTGTAACTAAAGTTCGATGAAAAGTTTTAAGCATCTGAACAAAGGGTCGACTTTATGAAACCTTTGAAAGACAATCTCAGGCCGAAACATAGATCAATTATGAAGCTACTGGCCTCAAAGTTGGGTGATCTCAGATAAAGTTACTTTCACTGGCCGTGCATCTGAAAGATATGAACTGATATGAGATTAATTGATATGTTTTATTTAACTTACTACACCTACTTAGTAAAGTTTTTTTATTATAACCTCTAGTACTCTATTTTGAAAACTGAAACCTTTTCTACGAGATACTTTTGTGTAACCTCTACCTAAACGGATAAAATAGGATAAAACTGTAACTTTCAACTTTGGACGCCTCAGAACTAGATAAGTGGTAGGATTGGCGGAGAATTCTTCAGAATTCTATGATGGAATACGGAAAATACTAAGTCGCGTATTTTGTTTGTAGAACAGAGTTCATTTTCCTCGTGGTTTACCTACTGACATTTTATAGTATTTCAAAGTATTTAGGTATAAATGTACCTGCACTAAAGATAGGTAATTCACAAAATAGACCATAAATCTTTAGGTAATTCATAAACGTCCGCGAATATTCAAGTTTATTCAGCCTAGGAAGTTCGTCTGACACCTGTAAATCTCGCCCCGGTTTGGGATTGAATCATCCAAGCGGCTCGTTTTGGCGGAGCACCAATCCACAGTTTTCCCGTTTAAATTAAAATTTACCACGCCTCACTTACCTGCTTAAACATATAATTTGAATATTCAATGATGGCGTAAACTGGACCTGTGTACATTTTAGATATTAAAAAAAAAATTTTAAAAAGACCTCAAGGGACTGGTTTTTTGAGACAAGATTGTCCAATTGTGCTTTTCCTTTTTTTATTTCATTCTTTTTACCTACTTAGGGCTGATTTTTCAATCGTCGTTAAAAGATATGAATGTGACGACTGAAAAATCTGCCGTAAATTGACAGTTTTGCGTGGTGTGCAATAACTAAATTAGGTAAGTTGTAACCTTGACTATATCGATAAAACATTTTCATGCGCAGTATATCCAAGCCCAAAAGAATGTAAACTCGTACAAATATACTCGTCCCTTTGGTAATAAAAGACGTTTACAGCAATGCTGACTCGTTTTTTCAAGGCGGCCTCTCTTGCAACGTCCGCACTGTAGAAAATAAACAGAGAAGAAAATGTTGGTGGGAATCTCAGACCTACTGATCGGATTCTGATTAACAGACGGCTGTACTGTTGTGTTCTCCATTATCCAGTTTTTTATCCCAAGTTTTATTTAAATCCAGCCGGGTCTGATTGGTAACAAATAATACAATTCCAGAGAAATTGTATGTCTTTTATGAGATGTAGCATTGTAAGAGTAGGCGCACACCGTTGATTTTTCGTCGGCCGATAGTTTAGTCGGGCTGTTGATCAGTATGGGCATGTATGGGAGTGCGCACACTACGCCGATTCGATGGCCGGTGACCTGTAACACAGGTATTCATTTACCTAGCTCAGGCTCCGGTCTCACACACTCATTAATGAGTTTTCTTTAATGTATTGCATCCTGTATTTTTGTGTGAGAAATAAATAAATCATTATCATTATTATCATTATCATTAAAATGATATAAGATGCTGTTCTATTTATTTGTAATGCTGTTCTATATACAGGGTGGCCCAGAAGAAAATTCACTTTTGAAAATTCAAGGAAACGAAAACTGTAAATTTTTGTAGAACTTTGACTATAGCAATTTAAAGGAAATTTTATGCAATTTTTTCTTAAATTTACTTTCTTTTATAAATTTGATCATACATGTGATTCCCTTGATTCCCTTACATTCGGTCAACATACATCAAAATTTTGGAAAACTTTCGTTAGAGTTACTTCAAAATGGATTCAGGTTGGATGAATGCTGCAGAGTTTTTGGATTATTAGAGAATACTCTACTCATAAGGTAACCCCACAAAAACAAGTCTGCTGGAATGAGATTAGCGCTTCTTAGAGGCAGTGAGATTTTACCCCTGCTTAATTGGTTTGTTGCATTGAAAGGATGATTAATTTTTGAGAGCGTTATACTAGTAGGCTGAAAAGCTTTTTGATTTCAAAGTTGCAAGATTCGCAAGGCTATGACAGGAGCACTTGGTTTTATCAAGATGGGGCTACGTGTCACACTTCAGATGAGAGCATTTAAACGGTAAGAGACATGTTCCGACAAAAAAATAATTTCAGGCAGGGGTGACATCTCTTGGCCACCAGGAAGCCCTGATCTCACTCCAGAAAATTCTTTTTTGTGGTGTTACCTTAAGAATAGAGTATACTTTTATAATCCAACAACCATGCAGCAATTGAAGCTGAATATTCGGCAAAAAATTGAAAATTGGTTTTGAGGCTATTCTAACGAACGCATTTCAGGATTTTGATGTATGTTGATCGAATGTTGTAAGCGTTAAGGAAATCTCCTGGGCGATGTAATTTAATAAAAGTAAATTTAAAAATAAATTGCATTTAATTTCCTTTAAATTGCAATAGTTAAAGTTCTACAAAAATGTACAGTTTTCGTTTCCTTGAATTTTCAAAAGTGAACTTTCTTCTGGAGCGTGCTATGCTCGGAGTTTCCCTGCGTGATCGAATCAGAAATGAGGAGATCCGTAGGAGAACCAGAGTGACTGACATAGCCCGCAGAATCGCTAAAATCAAGTGGCAGTGGGCGGGGCACATAGCTCGAAGAGCTGATGGCCGCTGGGGCAGGAAAGTTCTTGAGTGGCGACCACGAGCTGGAAGACGTAGCGAGGGCAGGCCTCCCACTAGGTGGACCGACGATCTGGTGAAGGTCGCGGGAAGTACCTGGATGCAAGCGGCGCAGGACCGGTCTTTGTGGAAATCCTTGGAGGAGGCCTTTGTCCAGCAGTGGACGTCTTTCGGCTGAAACGAACGAACGAACGAACGAACTTTCTTCTGGGCCACCCTGTACATAAATGATCAGGAATCATTTGTGATTAACAAGTTATTCAGATTATAAATTAAACTTATTTTAAATTGTGTTCAGATTTTTTAACCGACGATGCTGATATCCATCAATAATAAAGATTTAAAGATTTGGCCGATTCTTCATACAATTTTAAATTGGGCACAACTATTGGCCAACTAAAAATCAACGGTGTGCGCCTACTCTAAATATTATATTGACCAAAGACTTTCATCGCAGCAAGATCACATAGTATCCAATCTGTCCCCTTTTGTGCAGGGACTTGCTGGTTGTACCCTGCGGCCACACATTATGATGCTTTCAAAGCGATGAAAAAGTTTATTTTCAACTACCATTACACATAATAAGACTTTCATCTTCTCTTAGAGATAGATCTAGGTAATTTGCGTGAAGAAATGAGTCAATTAAGCACAAGGTACTTACACGTCATGATTATACTACTTTTAATTAGGTACTTCAAGCCGTAAATTGCTACTGCTAAACTTTTAAGTTCCTTCCAAGAATTCAAAGTTGGCATCATACAAAAGCGACGTGCCATAAGTTTGTAATTACGCAGATAATCACAGTTGCTGCGCTGGAAAACTAAATACCTCAGTTTTAGTTTCTTGAAATTCGTTCGCGACGCTATATTTTTTGTACAAAAATAAACTTTAGTTTCATAAAACGGGATAAATGTTTAGTTGCCTAGTTTTTTGGCCGACGCAGCAAAATACTCTCGGTTATCTGGCCAGTAAAGTTAAACTGGCCATTCTGGCCAAAAGGTCTAAAAATGTTACCTACCCAATACTAGGGTTGATATTGAAATGGGGGAAAACGTCGATTGGTTCGTTTACCCTTAACTTATGTACGCATAAAAATATAACGCTGGGGGGCGGCGAGAAGTGCGAGTTACATAGAACTGCGTGCAGGTTTTGTACATTTTCCATTTGCAGAGTGACTGGTTCCCGATCACATGATGACTATTCAATATTGAAGCAAATTGGAGTATCAATATTTGACAACTTTGCAATACCTAACTCTATTAGTCCACTTTTTAATAAAGTGGACTAATCGGGCAAAGCGGATGCGAGAGGGCATAGTTCTCGGGGCTGCACCGCAAGAATGTCGTCGCTACGAGCCGGGCGCCGGCGGTCGCTTACAGGATTCCATAATATTGAGCTGGACAGCCACCGAGACCTCTGCCCCGCAAACTAATTCCGGCTTCGCTCTCCAACACACACACATACTGAGACCTACAAATAAACAGAGACCATAGCACCAAATTCGCAATCCTAAGTGCTATCTCTGGGTAAGCATTCGTGAAATAAAATGTTAGCTGTAAAACATTAACTACTTTAGTCAACCTGAACACATACATTTCAATACCTTTTTTTGAATACATAAAAAACGTAATATGAATACTTAGCTATTGCCTGCGACACAAAGTAAACGCTTTCAATCGTCGAGACCCAGCATTTGAACGTGACACAATTGCACATCAAATAACCAAAAAAGGCACACGGGGTTAAAAGGTTTTTCCCATTTTCAACACTGATATTTATCCAGCAAGACGTGTCAAAATGAACGCTAGAAATTTCAGCAAGCAAGCGTATGGTGGGTGGGGTCCAGTGCAAAGTTTATGTGTTCTGTATTAAGTCATTCCATCTCGCTTCAATGAAGTGCATAATACAACCTGCTCCGCTGCCAACACATAAACCTAAACAGTAACTCTCTCAGTCTCGCTAATATACAAATAATTTATCCAGAAACAAAACTAGGTCTGAACAACAATAATTTTAAGTGGTAAAATGCTTTGTTCGTAGTTTCCAGAATAAACATAGAGATGTTTTATATTTCAGATCCCCTTTTAATCTAAAAGCTTTCTGTGTAAGTTTCATTTTTCTTATTCTATTGGCACTCGCTCCTTGTTTAACTGAAGTTTCGTGAGCAACTTAGCCAAGTCGAGAAATTTTGAGTAAGTCATTTAAATTTTCAATTTACATTATAGTTACCGTGTAGACGACATTCTAAAACGTTGTAAGACGACGTTTGACAAAGAAAACAAATAGGTACAAGACGGCTTTGTAAGAAGAAGATACTTTAAGCTTAGGTGTAGGTATGTGTTGTACCTAAAATACAATAAACTTCGAAAAACGTGAATACGATACGATACGAGACCTTCCCGAATTTACTTGACATTTTTAGGGTTTCTAATTTTATCGGCAGATTTATTATTCAGCTACGACGACACAGGTTTTTCATTGTTTACCTGTCAACAAAACACAAATTCATTATTAATTTTACTTTATTAACAAACGTTATCCGTGTTTGTTCGGAGTTTACTTGAGCCTGAGTTGTTCTACCGAATGAAAACAGCGATGTGTGTAAATTATGCGCACATGAATTTACTTTTATTAGCTTTCACACTTTACACCAAAGTTCGTAATTAACAGGCGCCTCAGTCTTGCTTTAGAAAATAGTAATTACGATGAACGTGTTCTTTGGAAATGGAAAGAATTTACGAGCGTAAGCTTTTTTAGTGGTTCAGTATATTTATCACACTTGGTCGTTGAGTGTAGCTTTAACTTCTAGCTAGAACACTTGAAAAATTGTCTTTCTCTAGGGAACGTTTCTGAACCATGCGTTGCCCGTGGCCCTCTGCTTAGTTCTAATGGTAGTGTCACGGGTGATTTAGTTATTGTAGTCCACTGCAATCCTTTTTTGTGGTTTTACCTAAGGAGAGCACGTGTAAGTTACGTTTTGACCTATATAAAATACAAATGATCACACAGCTAAGTCGAAGGTTTTATGCTGACTATTCCCTAGTTGGCCTATAGAGTCGGCACCACCCTACCTACCACATTACCTACTTGTCACATTACTTACATGCTTAAATCCAGACCCCAAATGATCAAGTGATTTCGGGTCGGAATCGAACGTTGTTGTGGTCGCTGCCGCTAATTCCGTTTTAGTGGGGTCAGGTCAGGCGCCGAGTTCCTTACGGAGGATTATCCGATAAAAAATTAATGAAGCAAGAATAGTAGACAGATCTCTTGCGGATTTAACAAGAGCATGCCGCAATTTGTTCGCGACACGCTTCCTATTTATCTATGCGCCATCTATTTATGCGCCATTTCATTATGCCACATGTCTGTTTGTTTTACGCGTCATAATTTCCGAGCTCCATCCTAAATAAATAACTTCCTACATATACCTTTTAGTAAAGCTAAATACATTTTGATTAATTATTTCGTAATAGAAGTAACTAATTAATTATATATTAGACACATTTCATAGGAAATTTATACATTTCCTAAACAGCAATCGGAAATGTAAGGGAGAGTCCGCTAATTTGGACCAGTTTTTTTCAATCCCATTTTACACATAGTTTTCTTTTGTTTTTGCTAATGTCCATGGTATATAATAAAAGATACATTATTCAACTTACTATTTCATAAGTATTAATTAACATGATTGTTGTATATTTAGCAGAAATCAACAAAGTACGAAATCAGAGCTTCGGTCCAATTTGGCCAACCGGTTCGATAATTTGTACCACAGGGTTACTAAATTGGATTTCAATAAATTTCAAGCCTTTAAAAAAACTATGGCAAAATATTATACGATACATTCTTAACAAATTAGGAAACGAAGAGAAACAGTAGTTAATAACATAGACAATCGATATTGTTTTACACGTTATCACGATTTTGAGTACAAGTTTTGTAATTCCAATTATCGTAACGCACACTTGTACCTAATCTACTTTGCCAGTCTTCTGCTTTCATTTATTGTTAGTCAAACATAACTACGCTATTATAACTTCAAAATATGATTTACTAAAAAAAAATTCAAAATCCTTTGGTAAAGTTCCATACAATTTGATGTGGTACAATTTAGCCGACTAGGTGATAGTGCTTTTAAAAAATCGGTAAAAAATATAGCTTATAAATACCGAAAAATGTTTCAAATAATTGTAATCCACACTAATTTACGCTTCTAAATAATATATTAGAAACACCCTGTGATTAAATTTAACAAAATTACAATCTGAACATGTATTGTCAAAAGTTACTTGAAAACAATGAAAAAATACTTTTCAAAATAAAACACACGTGTTTGTTGTCACGGCAAAAACCACATGGCCGATATTAATTGATTTTAGTTGTGTATCGCTGAGTGTTGCAATTACAGACATTCAATAAATACTTTACGAAATATGAGGGTGGTACAATTTACCCGGCGGTACAATATACCGAACTCTCCCCTAATTAATTCATAATAAGACGGCTAAGTACCTAATTATTATTATTATTCCACAGTATACTTTCAGTAATATTGAAATAAACACAAAATGAAGTCATTAATTATTCAAATGCGAAACAGAAAGAGGAAAAAGAAAGAGCGGTAATCAATAAAATGTTGAAGACTCCCTGAATATATTTATCGGACGTAGGTTCATGTCTGGATTTTTATTATTCACTTTCCGAGTTTATCAGGCCCGACTCTAGACGGGCTGAAATATTACGTTTCCTATTTCACGTAGTTGTTGTGACGTCAGCGGAAAAATGTGTGCCGTTTTATTAATTTACAGGATTTCGCACGCGACTTCACGCGGATTTTTCATTACGGGAGACGAGAAATCGTTCCTCAGGAATAAACATACACAATATAAGTAATATAAACGTCTCTAGTACCTACCTATATCTTTTCTTGTTTTACCTTTGATTGATAAAGTTATCTTACATTATTTTGAATTTTTCTGCCTACAATCCTCAAAGGACACAAAACGTAACGTTTCTCATACCTAAGCATTGATCTCCTGGCACCCATAATCTTAAATTCCTTAAAGTTATTAATGAAGCGATCATCGCTTAAGAATAATATAACTTTGGCGATCTCTACATCCCCTTGGGACCCCTAAATTTCTCGGTGCGTCACCTTCACCCGTCATTTTACGTAAATGCTGGTATTATTTTAAGCCTTATGGATGTTTATGGGATCTGTCGTAAATTTTTAGGGCTTAATGAAAGTACAAAGCTATTGTAGAGACAATCGTCGTCTCCCTCAGAGGTCACAGGCGCTTATCGACTGAAATTCTTCAATTGGTTCTATTGTCAGAATACCACGGATTAGGCAATAACCCACAGATTAAATGGGTGACATGGGTTGCCATTTGGCACTTATGATCACTTGCTTTATGTAATGAAACAAGCAAATTAACTCTTGAACGTGGCGTGATATCGCATCGCGTATATCCCTGTAGAAGTAGGTAGATATTTAGTCTAATTACACCATAATTGAGATATACATAAGTGTAATTTCTCTAAGTACCTTAATTTAGTTAATTTACTCTGATTGGGATAACATAGACGTGTAAGATAATCTACTAAAGAGCGCGTGTGCTCTACCGTCGGAAACTTGGTTTCTCGTCCACAATAGTCTTCGGTCTTCCAAACGAAAACAGTTAACAAAGGCAAATTAGTAAAATCTATCTAATCTAGACTTTTCGAAAGAAAAACTGTTTTATATTTATTAATCACAAATTGCAAATACAGCTTAGTTTTTGAGTTTTTATAAGCAAGCGTAAAGAAAGAACTCATTATTATGATCCCCATAATTATAATGAAAAACATTATAGCCATAATTTAAACCAGGCAGAATTTATTGTATTCCCTGGAGAACGATACTCACATAGCATTTAATATTATCCTTTCAGTCGAAAAGCTATGCAAATGGCTTTTATGCAGGGTTAATGGTAATAAGTAAGTATCCTTCAAATAATATTACTTTATGGCTAAGATAAATCATCACGTTTATTGTCAGAATACACCCGATACGTTAATTAGGCTAAGTGAATGACGCTGTAATTAAAAGGATTTTGAGAGACGAGTTATTTATTTATGATAATTAAATCACGAAAAGAGGGTGAAAACAGCAGAACGTGCCTGTCCGCGAATATTAATTAATGTAGATGAACTAAAAGACACGCTCATAAAGAAGACTGATGACGGCTACCGCTGCAGCATACATTAAACTGACTGGAACAAACCTGAGCCATTGAGAAGATAAATACTATATTGTCATGGTGGATAAACATGGTATCGATTCGATACCTTCAGCTGGAAGTGTGATAACTTCAGCTGGAACGTTTAATAAATAGAATTTTCATAATTAAAGCAATTGCTCTGAAAACTACAAACATAGTTTAAACTAATCTAAGTAATAACATATAAGATTTTATAGCATATCGTCGCCTTAAAGTGACTGAAAACCTCGGGAATTACTTATGCATTTCGGTCCATCTAACAGAATAATAACAGTTTTGGATTAAAAGCCTGAAAATGACTTCTTTTACACAAAAGAGGTTTTCACTCTGGTTATGTTTTGTACCAATTAATATTTTACCTCTTACCATATGTAAATTAATTATCTATTATATAAAAGAAAGTCGTGTTAGTTACTCCACTTATAACTCAAGAACGGCTGAACTGATTTAGCTGAAAATTGTCAGGGAGGTAGTTTAGAGCCAGGAGAAGGACATGGGATTTTACTCCCGTTATTTATTGCCATTAAGGCGGAACAAAGTTCGCCGGGTCAGCTAGTTATTTATAAAACCTATGTTGAGCTTAAAAGCATTCTGGTTTTAGGACCACAAACAATAAGTACATTAGCATTTAAAGTGGTTCCCTGCCGATTTTAATTGGGAAAGCCAGTAATGCAGCGCCAACCGGGGAACATAGCCAAACTGCAGGTTAATAGCCACTAACTCAACATTATATTGGTTTAAAAGTCATAAAGAGCAGTCTTCCTACGTTTATTATACTATTGTACGTAATAATATTAGCTGGGCACAGCCTCTGAAAAATTTTTATACACACAATCTTATTTCTAAGTTATTTAATTATTGACAAAGATTACAAAATGGGGATGATATAAACGCAGAGAATCCATAAATCAACATCATTTTGGGAAGTAGATCCCGATCATAATCTTGTCAAGACTGACAGATTGGTGAGATTTTCTGATATTTTATTTTCATAATTCTTTTGACTTTGGCCATTCATAAATTTTGAACTAACTCGTTTTCGACAAAATTACCTATTCTTCTGCAGTTCGATTCTTTACATGTTTTACACACCCTGAAGTATTAGTGCTCAATATTTTTACATCCTGTGTACCTACTACTGAATAGCCCCCCAGGTTCAACATTTTATCTTTTTCATTATGCAGATATTACCATGAATTCATCATCACAAGACACGAAGGCACGTAAAATACAACCTAGTAAAATTTTAATAACACCTCGAGAAATCTCAAGAGTGCACACTGCATTACGCAGTCAGTTCTAATAATTAAAAAGTTCGTCGAAACTTTCCTTGCAGCAGTATTGACTGCTACTGAATTTGAAAGTAATATAAGTAGGTGTTACTTTAGTCTACAGAATTTTATTAGCTAGATACTAGATAGAATTACTACGTATCGACCACAATAAGTACGGAACTGCATAAAAATACTGTATTAAAATGTAAGTAATTCCCTAATTTACCTACATTAATTTCCTAAATCCCCTTTAGTCTTTAGTTATACCATATACTCGTAATCTATGCATGGACTAAACGAAGTAAATCTTTGCATTATGATTTAATTTTCTTAATCCTGCCAGTATTTCAGTAAGTCAAACCAAAAACCCAGCTAATTAGTCGATGCAAATGCCATCTTCAGCTAAACAACTTTCTTAACTCCCCAAAATCAACCCTTTCCGTTACGACTTACTTCCGCGTTGAAATGTTTAAATTCCGCTTTATCACGTCACGAAGCTTTGTGCGTATCGTACAGAATAAAAGTTGGGGGTTCAAAAACATGGAAACATCCCGACGGAGCAGGCGAGGCTCCGGGCGCGGCGGGATCCCGGGAGTCGGCCGCCGTCAGTACGTTCCCGGCGCGCGTCCCGGTCGGACCGTGTCGTCCCTTCGCGAACACATCGCCAACTTCTCGGAAAAACCGGACAATGGGAGTAAATCGGAACGCTCCGGCTGATGGCTCTGCGTAGCATGTGAAGTGATACGTCGAGCCAGGCCCGGACTGAGGTCGCACGCGGCCGGTACAGTGGGACCCACCTGGAGGATTAACGTGTTGATTCTTTCAGGGTAATGCGTACGCTGTTATTTATAAGCTTAATTAAGAATGGCATGTATTTAAATGATCTTTTTAAATTAGCAAAAACGGCAAATAAAAAAATCTAAATGGTCATCTATTTTAATGATTGATCCTCTTTCTTTGAGACATAAAATAAATGAAATCGATCGATATTTTAACCTCTTTTGAACTACGCAAAAAAATTTGAGATGTAAAAATTATATCTGATCGTTACTTGTTGGTCCTCAAAAATAAAAGAAATGAGCACCAAATATTCAATATTGTGATACTTTTTTAAATAATTCGATTTGTATAAATTATTTTTTGTCTATATCAAATAATCTTCAAAATAATTATGTTATGGTACTTATTTTTATTAAGTTGTAGTCAAAGGATGGAAACTATTTAAAGGCACTTGATGTTTAAAGATTTTTTTTATTAAAAAAGCATACTTAACACGTTCACACTGCGTTATCGGGTCGAATTGACCTTAGGTGCTGGATGCGTTGGTGCGGGATGATATATTCGGTCTTTTCAGTAGTACGAAATATAAATATTGTTTTGCAATTGTTTCGTCAAACACAGTAAATATTTGAAAAAAAAAACTTATCAGGTCCATACGACCCGATGTCGCACTAAAAGTAAACAAATATCGTTTAGTGCTTTTATCGTGTCTAATCGACCCGTTGACAGATGACTTTATGGTCACTGATCACGGTCGAGATCGGTATACTAAGAGAAAATCAACCTTGCGATTTGAAAAAAATAAAGAGGTAAAAATTATGATGTCGGGTTCAGGGATGTCAGAAGTAAGAAATTATTTTACATAGCGCCTCTAGTCCCAAACTAAGCAAAGCTTGTAATTTAAACAAACATGGCAATGTACCATTCTGCTTGCTTATTGGCCGCTAAGCCCTTGGCCAACTCAGTAACCAATGACGGACGATTGTCACTCAACCACAAAGTACCGCGTAAATTAAAAGATATTTTTTAATTAAAAATATTAACCAATAATATTTTTTGTTAGATCAAATATATTTTAAAGTTAAGTTATACATAGATCGAAATGTATTTATTAGGTGATCAATATTAAAAGGCAAACTTGATATAAAAATCATCAAATTAACAAAATTAAAGATCAATAACTAAAAAAGAGGATCAAATATTATTTTTGTTTACCAAATATTAAAAGAGTATATTAAACATGAATATTATGTTACCTTTAATGAAGATCATTCATAATTTATCCGTAGATCAACTAATATAGACCCAATAATTAATATAAAGATAAAATATAATAAAAAACATCATTTATTTTTAAAAGTGCACATACAAAAAAGATCAATTAGTTTTTAGAGGATCAAATAATATTGTCCCATTAAGAATATTTTAACATAAATCTGCATTAAGGAAATCGTAACGAACTAATTAAATCAGATCCTCGGGGTAAAGGCAACATTTTCAATTAAATATTTATAAGTACAAATTAAAATTTCCCAATTGCTAAAACATCTAAAACAAAAATATACTAGCACTTGAAAAAACAGCTAGTACCAGCATTGGAAAGAATTAACCCGTTCATTCTTCTACATTATTTAAATTAGATTTTGGGTAAAATAACATGTGAACTTAATTACATATGGCTAAGGGAGGCAGAACATGTTTACTTTTCTTAAGGCAGTATGATTAATTACACTCATGAAAGAACACCGTTTTCCTGACACCCTTATAAATTAATAAGAAATATTTAAAGGCTTAATTTTCCACGTCTCGCTGGTAATTAAAGCTTTTGAAATGTTGTTTTCTTACAACAATGCCATTCACGAAAATTTGATGAATCAGGTTTCTAATTGAAATTCAAAAGCGTGGTTACTCGACCTATAATTAATTTATACATTTATACAGGAAGTGAAAGAGGGCTAAACGCAACATTTTAGCACTTTATGTATGGCTGAACTCAGCCCCTTTCAAGATAATCGTAATTTACTGCTTTTTCGAAGACAAGATTTATGGGTATTGTACCTAGTTCGGCAGAATCTCAAATACTGAACAATGTTTTTGTACTCTATCTGATCTCACAAACATCTTTTAACAAAAGTAAGATGTTTATTCTAGTCCTATGGCTGAGATGATAATGATGATGATGAAGATGTTTATTGACATTATTTATGTCCGTAGTGACTGTTATGTTATGCCTATTATAAACATAATAATTGATTTTATAATATCAAAAACAATCGTTGCAAATAAAAAATACTTCACATTATCGGTAAACCCTCTATTTACGAGTATGTTATACGAGTAAGCACATAACTTAAATGCAATTCAATTTATTCAACAGTATTCTAAATGGCAAATGCGAGGAATTTGCCGTGTTCCTACATCAAGCAAACATTTCCATTATGTTATACAGTTCCACATGACGCTACCTTGCTCGTTGAAATTCAAAGATAAGCGTGCAGTTCAGGAATTCCCTGAACACAGCATAATTGGAAAGATAAAGATATTTACATAATAATGCACTGGCTTCACTTAATACTCGCACATTGGTTCTTGCTGCAATTACCTGCACTTATGATATCAGAATTAAAATCTAAGTTAGTAGTAGGGTTGCACTGCCTTGCTTATCTATTTAAGATAATTATGCATTTATGCAGCGCGTTTCCCATGATGTTATTATTTCTAAGCATACGTAATTGTAATGCTTTCAAATGTACTGATTCTTCAGCTACTTTTTTACACGCTAAGACTTCGCCTTTGATACCTACCACTAAGGGTATACCCACAGGAGGTATTACCCCTATCGGCTCTATCGATATCAATAGTGACGTCGCAAGCTCAGTTGACTGTTACAAAAAGACGGCCGAAGAAGCTTTCTCCATTTGACCACGCGACGGGACTAAGTCGTAGTCTCAAGGGACTCACAAGATGATATAGCTTAGGAAACTATGCGAAGGGTCTGAGTGTCGATGTTTTTGAAACTTGAGACTCTACCCACCGTCAAAGGCGGCCGTGGTTAGCATAGATGTACTTTATAACTATTTTATAGAGTTCAAAATTAGCTTGTCAACTAACTAGCTGCTGCCTGCGTAATTTTATTTCCACGCACGCGTATCCTGTTTCAAAAACCTTTATCTATATCTAAAGGCAATGAGTTATATTATCGCTCTTACAAACTTCATCTCTAATTTCATCCCTAAGGCCCAGAACAGACGGTGAAACGCAACTGCAACGAAACTGGTTACTTTTGAGTTGCATCTAAGTTTCTGCCATAGCGTCCGTTGAGAGACCACACATGACGCGACCAGTTTGAAACTTTCAGTTTCAGTTTCATTCATCAGAATCTTCAGATAGTTGCATCTAAGTTTCTGCCATAGCGTCCGTTGAGAGACCACACATGACGCGACCAGTTTGAAACTTTCAGTTTCATTCATCAGAATCATCAGAAAGTTGCAGTTTCGTTGCAGTTTCGTTGCAGTTGCGTTTCACCGTCTGTTCTGGGCCTTAGTCATAATCCTTCTCCATGGTCCCATAAATCAAAATTTTTCACAATTTATTCACCAGTTTAAGCGTGAAAACGTAACGTAACGTTTATGTCTGCTTTAAAATTTGCTTAACTCGGACCCGAGGCTATAATTTAGAACAACCATTCTACCTTTTTAAGCTGGCAAGACGGATTATATTGCGTGGCAGAAGAGAATTAAAGCCCTTCGCGTAGAATGCTAATATAAATGCTCTTCAAGACGAGAGTGAATAGGCACTTACAGGACAGGTATATATGTACCATCCTAGACTGCATCTCACATGAGGTGTGATTGCAGTCAAATACTTGCTTTTTTAATTTATTAATTTGTACTACAGATTCACAATATGTATTCTTAAAAGCTAGTTTTATTGATAGTGTTTATCATGAATCCAGCAACACTGGTCACAATTTTAAAATTACGTGTCTAATGGGGCGAAGCTATGTCTAAGCATCAGGCGCACACGCTTTGTTCTGCATAAAAAAAAAAAGTTAATTCACTTACTAGACATGGAAGTAATTTAATATCAAGTGGTTTAATAAACTAGAAATATCATTACCTATGTAGATCTATGTTTTCTAATTTCTAGAAAACCTACCCATATGATGCGAATCATCGTTATAAATCTCGGCAAAAAGTTAACTCGGGTGCAATCTTCCGTACAAATTAGGGCAGAAATATTTTACAGTTATCTTCTGCACAAATAAATAGCCCAAACGTTTGTGTGCGGAAACTTTACAGATAAGTTTAATTTATGTAAGGGTTGGGGCGTGAAATGTAACATATTTCTTCCAATATGAACTTTCTTTTTTGCGAGTTTACGGAGAACAACTTTCATAATCATCTTTTAAACTCTTCACAATGCAAGTGAACCTTATTTTCTTCGAGTAAGCATCTTGTTACTACATTTCCTAAGGCACAATTAGCTCATATATACTTCCATAGTCTGATAAATCCAATAATGATTGCTCGATATCTTTACATTTTAATAAATCACTTCCTAAGCTGTCTCTATCACACATCTCCATTCAGTAGGTACTTAATTATTATTATATCTTCCTTCAAAACTCTATTACCCGTAGATGTGCTACGAAATTACGTTGCCTGCCCATATTTTCCAGGATTGCCACTTTCTTGCGACAAAAAGAAGCGTTATTCTTATTTTTATTGGCAACCCCGGTTCGTGTTAATGGTTCTACCGGGAGCGTTGTTCCTCTTCCCGAGTATCCCACGAAACCTTGATGTTAATAAATGTTTTCCACAAATTCTCGCCTGGCGCTTAAAAATTAAATTTTTTGGGCCAGCTATAAAATTAACTGTGATGGTAACTAATTAAATCTCCTTGCAGATTGTATTTTATAATCCTGGAATATAAATTTGATTCCTTGTACACAATAATGCCGAGTTACATTGACAATAAAAAGCCCTCTATTATTATTATTATATAATTGTCTTATTTAAAAGATTTCCAAATTACATTGACACAGACTATAATAATTATGTCGATCGCGATTGCTATTATCAATTCAATTTGTACCTACCTACCTCATTTAATGCAGAACGTTTAGATTACGAAACGTGACAAGATTTGAAATATTCGCCACAAATGAGGAAAAGCAAAACAGAGCGAGCGCATTTTGAGCATAAAAAAGGTTCCGGAAAAACGGTACCTTTGGGTACTTCCTCGAAATATGTTACTTGAACAGTTGAAGTATAAAAAAATACCTAATTCCGACTTACTCACTTCCAACTCTACTTTTCAAATCAATTACAATTAAGTTTTAGGATTAAGATAGTATTAATAAAAAGAGAATCATTGCCGTTAAGGACTCTACAGACCAAGGCCGCCAAATGTGTCGACGACTTGGAATTATCCATGAGTTTTGAGAACATGTCATAAATCGACGAGTCATGTTTATGTGTATACTTCATTATAGTGACAAACACTTCATTGAAATGGTTTCATTCAGGTGTAAAATAGATAGACACGCCGGAAAAGGCTATAGAAGCATACCTTTGCATTTTATCTAATAGGAAGCCTTTCGGACCCACCGAAAATTAAATTAGAAAGGTTCCGCTTTCCCATCCTACCGAACCCTAATAGATGAAGGTAAATGAGTTTCGTGTAAGGGTTACGGTTAAATGAAACGCCTTGTACTTTAAGGCCCCGTTTCCACCAAGGCGAAGCGAAGATGTCGGGCTGTAAAATTTTTCTTTAGAATTTGACAGCGGCGGCAGCGCGGAGAGGAGCTATGCGGAGCGGAGAAGAGATGTGGAAATAATGAAATCTGATTGTTTATTCAAAACACTTCTCCGCTCCGCTCCGCTTTGGTGGAAACCGGGACTTACTAGTGTGTTGTTATGTAAAGGCGGTGCTCCTCCGGGCGTTGTCTTTAACAGCGAAGTTTACTTACTACAAGCATGATTACCGCGAGGGGGGATAGTGAACTCAGTCAACAAGATTACCATCCGGTACTTCCCGAAGATGAAATTAGATTTGCGTGCTCGGCCTATCTTCTATCCCAGAGTGAACGCGCTATTTCAATGCTTAAAATTTAACATTAAACTTAATTGAGTTATTTTAAGCTAACACAATGGGTATACAGAAACTTTGACTTCAATTCAGCTGCTAAAATTTCGAACCTCAAGAATATTTCTCTGGCAATTTCTATACAAACCCCGGAAAAACTGATTGCTTCACTTACAAAGTTACATTCAAACTTTTATTATTACGATCTCATATTTATTCGTACGCTCGTAACTTGCACGATTTACACAATGTAAGCTTCCACGAACGATATCCATGATTACGTGCATAAACTGACCAGCTTAAAAACGGCGTAAAAAGTTTACTTAATGCTTAACTTTTATGTTGCATTTATATTAAGTAGGTAGTTTACTTTGTGAAATTTCGGGTTTTAGCGCACGCGAAAGTTTTTAAAATATGTTTCACGGTGGCGGCTTATACATATTACTCACATAGAAATATTTTTAAAATCTTTATAGAAACTAATCTCGATTATTATTTCAGACAATTAATCTTATGTAATAATCGACGGCAAATATAGTTTTGGATGATGTTACCTAATTTTACATCTAAAATTAAAGTTTCAAGATTAACATTAATAGGTATTTAGAACCTAAAAAAAGTTTGATAAAAGGACAAATTAAATGACGAGTTAAAAAAAGATGGTTCTTGACGATTATTATTAAAGATATCGCGACAGGTTCTCGTTGCTTTGCTGAAAAGTGAACAACAAAGAACGTTTATCACTCTTCCAAGACCAAACACAGCCTCCCTAAGCTATTATTCATCTCCGGCATGCTCAACTTCCTAATTGCCGAACTTTAATACAATAATGCTCACAAAAAGCTATTTATTTTAGCGACAATTTCGAGTGCTGATTGTAGTGATTTTGTAACTTTATTTCTTGGAACCATAGAGTTCAATCAACAATAAGCTAATAAAACACCAGTAACATAAAATGACACGGCTATTTAATGCCAACAGCATTCATTAATTGTGATCATATTCAATTTACTCTAACCATCACAATTGGAAAACGTTTTCATTTACATACAAGTATTAATTGGTAGAGTGGTGTGTCACGTGTAATGATGACATGAGTAATGGGTGTAACGGCATGCCCTACAATAGGCCTAACATTTAATTATAGTGACCAGTGGAATGGACTTACAGCGAGATTCGTACACAAAATAATATCAAAGGTCACCTTTATAAAGGACAATCCGAAATCCAGTGAAAATGCTGTATGTAAATATCGATAACCTTTCCCTAATTTAGAGGTAACGAAAAGTAAATCATTTATTTATAAACTTATAACTTATTTTCATCTTACATCGATATATTTCTTAATATCCACCTTACAAGAGCCACATCATGAACTCATGTTATATGTAATTGTCAAAACTCTACATTCCTGATATTGTATTACCTTTTCAGCAATCACACGACGTCTTTATAGGACTGTATCAATGTCAGTATCGACTGTGACGTTATTAAGGCCCATGACAAGCTCGTTAACTAGCGCTCCTATTGCATTACAGAAACAGAGTATTCTCTCTATTGTTTTGATTCACCCTTTGTTGTACGCTTGTGATTAATACAGCTTAAATGTAGATATCTAAATACACTGAGCATACTTTATGTAATGTAGGTCTACTTTTCATAGGCCAAAGACAGCAGTAGTGAGTAACGTGAGTGACCAAAGACATTAGACAAAGTGATGAGCATTTTACTCGGAATCATTATAGTCCAGTCAATAAAGCATTATAGATGGAAAACTGTAGAACACAATTTCTGACTTCAGGACTTTATTTAGGCTAGTTAGGAGGTGAACATAGCAAAAGTCCCCGCCCTTAGCTCTTGAGCCGGCGGGGAGAGGGGGGTTTAAAGGTGCCACTTTTCGGTTTTTCGCTTAATCTTTGGAAACTATGCGTCCTAGTGACATGACTACTTTGAACCAAAAAAAGCATATTCAATTTGCTACAGGTGAGATAGACAAGTTTTTCTATAAATTGTATAGTTTTCGCGGCATCTGCTCTAGAAGGTCTGTAATATTGGAAATTTTATTTTTGTCTTACATGTTCCTATCAGGAGAAAATCGACTAAATCAACATTGAGCAATCATTCTAGACATGCGGGAGCATGTTCAGCCTAGTTCCTGCGAGGGGACTACACCGTGCGTATATTTAGACGAATCACTTTGAGCCACTTTTGACTCCTCATCACTCAAAATCTACTGTGCATTAACACTTCAAATTTGGCTCTTGTGTTGAGACTTGCAAGATATACATCAGTTTCAAATTTTATTAATATGCCTCAAACGGTTCTTTAGATATTGACGTCCAAAAATCTACATGTCTGACCTATAAACCAAATTCTAACCTCTTCCAGATGACCTCGAAGGTTCAAATTTGGCATCCAGAAAGGTAGTTATGTAAATACAAAGGAACAAATAAAAAACCAGTAAATTTTAACATTTCACATGTGATAGATAGATTTTAGTGCTCTAAATATCGATTTTTGAACGTCAATACCTAAATAACCGTTTGAGGTATATTTATGAAATTTGAAGCTGATGTATATCTTGCAAATCTCAATACATGGGCCAAATTTGAAGTGTTAATGCACAGTAGTTTTTGAATGATGAGGAGTCAAAAGTGGCTCTAATTGGTTCGTCTAAATATACGCACGGTGCAGTCCCCTCCATGGAACTAGGCTTAACATGCTCCCGCATGTCTATAGTGTTTTCTCAATGTTGATTTAGTCGATTTTCTCCTGAAAGAAACATGTAAGACAACAATTAAATTTCCAATTTTACAGACCTTCTAGAGCAGATGCCGCAAAAACTATAAAAGATATAGAAAAACTTGACGGTCTCACCTGTAGCAAATTGAATAAGCTTTTTTTGGTTCATAGTAGTCATGTCACTAGGACGCATAGTTTCCGAGGATTAAGCGAAAAACCGAAAAGTGGTACCTTTAAACCCCCCTCTCCCCGCCGGCTCAAGGGCTAAGGGCGGGGACTTTGCTATGTTCACCACCTAACTAGGCTAAATAAAGTCCCGAGGTCAGAAATTGTGTTCCACGGATTTCTCTCTACAACGTCGTTAAGGCATTTATTGACTGGACTATTAGAAGTTTTGCCTGATTTGGAGTAAAATAGTTGGTATGAAGTTTAGTAGAACAATTTTATTTGTTTAGGTATTATAAAATCAGTCAGTTTTGAGTAATATCGTAGCAATGCTTCGTCTTGGTGAATAAATGAAAAATATCTCTCTGAATATTTTATGATCACTTCAAATTCCGTGTTTTAAAACAGAATAAGACTTTTATAAATATTTAATGTCCTTTGTTCTAGGTGCAGACGAAATGGAGGCGAGATAAAGTCGGGAGATGTAACCCGAGGAGATTGTCACTTCTGATATATTCCGAGGCAGTCGCAGAAACAACGATGGCGGTTATAGTGGGTACGTTTACATTAGAATAAATACGTTATTTTAGAATAAATGAAATTATAGCCTCTACAAACTAGAAGCGGATAGTTGACATCGTTTTAAGATACAACTTCCAATAAAACATTTTACCTATTCCAAAAACAGAGTAGGTTTTCACTTGCTACAAAACCCTATTTTCAACGCGGACTCAATCAATGACGTGACGAGTCCTTTGTCATACAAAATCTATGAGAGAGACGTGTTTTGTATTTACAAAAGGATACCTACTACAAGAGTGGTGTCAAAAACTAACCAATTGGGAATGCAACGATGAGTGACTTTCTACATATAACATGTAAAAAATATAATAATAACTAGTACCTATCATATGTAAGCATTAATTTCGAAACTATCGGCTCACCTCTAAAATTAATTAAGTAAAGCGTTTTTTTGAAGCATTAGTATTCCAATTCGCAAACGACTCTGCAACTGCAGCGGCCTTGTAGCTATAGAGTGCAATATCGTTTACAATTTAAATTTCAAATGCTCCGGCAATATTTTAAATACCACAAACGGAAGGAATGGTCGTATTTTAGACTGAACAATTTGGCAAATGCAGCATAGACAGACACCTTCCATCAAGATTGGGCGACGGATACCTATGCAAAATTGCACGGTATATGCAAAACTAGCTGTGCCCGCGACTTCGTCCGCGTGGACTAATGACTTTGGGTAGGCACTTTTAATAATTTAGTCTAATTATTTTACAAAGGCCTATGTTCAGCAGTGGACGTCCTATGGCTGAAATGATGATGATGATGATGATGATTTTACAAATAGCTTTTGCCCGCGACTTCGTCCGTGTAGAAGTCGAAAAAGTTCTCATAGGATTTTTAAATGGTTTTTAACGTTATTATCTAAATGTTTGAATACTATTTGATCGTTTAAACACAGTGAATGATTCAATTACATAAAATTTTAATGATACTTTTCACGGCTTCGCTCTCATGAATGTTAACGACCGTCAAAAGCACGTCGATAGATGGCGGTCACTAATTTAGACTTTGATTTGCTCGTTTAAACACAGTGAATTATTCAATTACATAAAATATCTATAATGACTAAATTTTAAATATTATGAACAGTTCTATAAATGTAATATTTAGTTCCTAATTAGGACTAATGATACGTTTCACGGCTTCGCTCTCATGAATGTTTACGACCGTCAAAAGCACGTCGATAGATGGCGTTTTTAAAGATATTTCTCACCTCTTAACTATTTATTGAAATTTAGTTTGTCACATATCGTCATAAATTGTAGCCTATATGTTAGCCTGGGTTATAAATAATAATACTGTAAAGTTTCAACAAAATCCGTTTATTAGTTTTTGCGTGAAAGAGGAACAAACATCCAGACATCCAGACAAAAAGGTTACAGTGAGCCAACCATAAAAGATAGACATATGCTGTCGCGGACTTTTTTGTAGAACTTTTAAAGGGGAAAATCCTATCATACATAATTTATGCGAAACTTTAACCGTTTACGCAGCGTCAGCTCTCAAAAGGAAAAAAAATCACTGATTTGAAACATTCTTCATTGGTGCTCCGCTCCTAGTGGTCTTAGCGTGATGATATATAGCCTAAAGCCTTCAGGGATTAACGGACTATCCAACACAAAAAGAATTTTTCAAATTGGTCCAGTAGTTCCTGAGATTAGCGCGTTCAACCAAATAAACAAACTGTGATTAATAAATTGCGCCACTACAAACCGTACCAACAGATGGCGCTGTTACGATCTTACTATGGCAAACTCCACCGCGCATACAATCCTGCATCGCGGTGACGAAGTTTTTTACCCTGCCCAGTATATATAGACAAACCAAGATAGTGAAAATTAGATGCACTAACACCATAGCTTGTTTATGGTGGTTGAGCGTCATGGTCCACAACTTCAGCTTTATAATATTAGTATAGAGTATAAATTGATGGCAGCAGTTGGAACGGAATGGCCGAAGATTATATTCTATAATCTATAGCATTGTATAATTTTGGTAAAGGCCAAAAGCGTGTTTGTGATGATCGATATACACCAGAATGTAGTTTTGTGCTGGTCAAAAAGATGGAGTTAGTAAGCTAAGCTAGGTTGTTCTATTCATAAACTTTTCGCAACAAAAGATTAGTTTGGTGAAGATCCGAAAGAAATAAGTGCTTTAGTTTTAATCGGTGGGTCCACGGGTTTTTTCCTCCGTAAACCCACTGCTCTAGAGTCCCATTCAGTGGGTCTACTAGTAATTGAAATAAAGTTTGGTTCTCTCTTGAGCCCTCACAGCGGCTTTACACACTTCCGGAGCTCCATGGATGTCTTTCTACCTACTTGCTAATTATTATTTTATTTGCTCAGGCCGCGTGAGGTACCTGCGCACTGGCGCCGTGGTGCTGGTGGTGGCGGGCGGCGCGTCGGCCCGCGTCGCCGGCAAGATGGGCGGCTACTCCAACAAGATGGGAGGTATGACGAAGGCTTCCAAGTTTTCAATATAATAATTATCTTTAAGTAACAATAACTTAATCTCGCGGAATTCTAAGGCTACGGCCAGATACTCGCGACACCCTCACTTAGGCGATGACGGAACGCCTCGGAGGTTTTAGTGGGTATACCGTATACCCCGTCTTTTTCAGGACGGAGCAGCGCCCTTTTCAGGGCCCCAGGAGTCCCACAGACCACCCTGTCCCCCGGCAGTGGTGACGGTGCGCAAAGCAGTTCCTCCGCGAAAAAACTTGGAGCACTCACGCTCAGTGCTGTCGCTAATGAGTGTGGAGCAGTGTCAACTGTGCTAGCTGGACATAAGGGGGCGTCCATAAATTACGTGAGACAATTTTGGCCATTTTTCAACCCCCCCGCCCCCCTTGGTGAGATTTGGTGAGATTTTGCCTGACCCCCTCCCCCACCCCCCTAATCTCACGTGATATTTAAGCCAATAAAAATGCCTATTTTGCAATATCTATGCTTCGAGTCTATTANAGATTTGGTGAGATTTTGCCTGACCCCCTCCCCCACCCCCCTAATCTCACGTGATATTTAAGCCAATAAAAATGCCTATTTTGCAATATCTATGCTTCGAGTCTATTAGATGTATATGAAAAAATCAGTAACCCAGTGTCGTGCCACGCGCAGTGCAGGGTTCCTTAGCTTCCCGTCGTTTAGTAAGACAAGCAATTGCTTCAACCTAGCCAGCATTTTGATTCATAGTTAAAATAACGAATTGTTAAATTTTGCTACTAATGGTTAAATATTAATAAAATGTAAATAATAATTAAAAAATGTATTAAAAGTCAAGTTAAACATTGTTATAAAATCATTTTTTTCTGTTATTTAACCACTTGTCATTTGTCATCTGTCAAATTTGACTATTGGTTACTTTAACTCCGAATACACAATATTTTCATACGTTTGTAATGTCATTTTTTAGGGTTCCGTAGTCCTGACAAGGAACCTTTATACATAGTTTTGATGTCTGTCTGTCTGTACGAGGTTTCGCTTGGAAACTATTGGCACTGGGGAGCTGTAATTTTGTGAAGGTATTTGGAAGGTATACCTATTAATCACGCCGACAAAACGGAAAATAAAATTTTGAAAAAAAAAAGAAAAAATCTGGGGTAGCTCCCCTGCATGTAAAGTCGGAATGATTTTTTTAAGGAAAACAACGGTTAAGATACATTACCTTAGTTTAAGAGTAATAGTCATTTGACTCATGTATTATACAATTTCTTAACCAGTAAAAATTCTTTAGAAGAAAATATTAAAAGTGACTTTAGATGAAGTAATTGCTTGCTTCTGAAATATATTGTGGTAACGACAGACAACTACGGGACCCTACACTGCACGTGGCACGACACTTGACGACACGCACTTGGCCAATTTTTTACGCAGTAGCGATGCCGATGACGTTTTTTTTTTATTTCGAATTTTCTTAATTTCGACATTTATTCTGCATCTTTAGTGTTCACAAATGCAGATGGAGGCATTTTTAGTTTAATTTGATTAGACGTTTTGGAATAAATTGTCATTATTATCATAAAAAAAATCATTTTTTTTTACTTCAATAACCCAGTTTTCTGGCAATTTTACTCTATTTCTTGCGGGAAAAATTACGTGATATTTTCCGAGACCCCCCCTCTCCCCCACGTGAGATTTAGTGAGGTTTTCGTTGACCCCCTCCCCCCCTTAAAAGTCTCACGTAATTTATGGACGCCCCCTAACGCATAACGGAACACACTCATAGACATCATACTTAGCACTATTTAAACAATTAAAACTGCCACAGTCTTGTGGCAGATGAGGGTCATAAGGCCACTTTCTATCAGCGGACCGTGGTGACTGAGTTTGCTTTAGCGCTTTTTCTCAGCACTTGCCAAATGTTTGTCTCGAAGCTGGTAGGGCCAAAAAATAATGAGCATATCCAAGATTTACAGGCCAGCTGGGAAATTAAAAAATGAATATTTTTTCTATTTTTTATTATTTTTTTAGTACCTAATTGGCGTGTAACATTGACTTGACAAATCCCTTTGCACGGAATACTAGGCTGAATAATTTATGACTGTGGCATCAACTTTGCGGCAAGCAACAGCAAAATGGCAGTTGTGGTGACTTACTTATTCCCATAACATAACGCGTCTTACAACTTTGTTCTAACAGTAATATCACAGAAATTTGTATAAATTACGTCACAAAACTCCTGTGCAAACTTTTTATCAGTTTTAGATTTATCGATAGTTAAAAATATATGGAAAGGTCCTTCGAAATGACCCTGATTTTTTCCTTTTACTAGAACACTTTATTAGCGCTGCAGATTTTTTATCTGAATATTGAATTCAACGTAGCTGATCAGATACTCGAGATAATATAGCACATAGCGTACAACAAAGGATTTGTTTCCTCTTTGTTTTTCACTGAGATCCTCAATTCTTTTGCAAAACGAAATACACGTTAAATAAACCAGTGAACTTTTATTTTAAGGCTTGTGGCTGCACTTTGCGATAGGGACTTGAATTAACTTCTTCAGAAGTTTTATCAATCTTATTATCTTCGTAGAATTTTACACAGGCTGAAATACAAGGCTTAAAATCCAAGTACATACTACGTACATATAAATTAAAATACACAGTGAGTATATTTCTTACTATAGCACATTTTGTTAATCTGATGAACAAATAATCCAATAATCCTTTTCGCAAATACCCTTCGTTTCCAATCCATTTTCCGTTCCCCTTTTTTGCAGTCTTTAATGTGTTAGGAAATAAAGACATCAATGAAAGATAGTCGTGCTTAATTGAATTGTTAGATCTAATTTAATTATCAAGCTCTTAAAGCTTTATCTGGGTTCTTTCTTAGGTAACGAATACTTATTTAATGAAATAAATATCTTTAGTAATTACTCAAAGTAATTACATTACCCAATTACCTACAGTTTTACATTTAAAATAAATTCATTATCCGTAAGACTCGGCAATAAGAAGTTATCAATTTAATCCAGTAATAGGTAAATTATATTTCCAAGAAATACGTGTTCACTTAATTGATTGTCTCTTTTAATTTATACTAATGTTTCTACCTTCTAACTTTAAATAAAATAATTTAAATTGACTCTTATTGATGTGCAGGTACTTTAACTGTATATTTTGAAGCCAGCATCTCTACATCTCCGGATACATTATTATCCTAAACATACGTTATGCCACACGGTGCTTAGAGCAGAGCGTGATACTCGGCGTAGGCGGGCAAAATCAATCACGCAGTGTATTACAGCGTACCGTCGCTGACGGCATGTCAGATTGTAATTTTTTGTTGTAAAACAGCACTTTTTCCAACTACATAAGATTCCGCAGTATTTAGCTTGATGTGCTGTCATATGTATCTACATGGACAAGAGATATCGCGTGCGCTGTTTGTTTTCAGGAGGATATAATGCGCTTTTCACGACACAGTAGTGCAGAGCGGAATATGTAAGGGGATTCATGCCATAACAGTGTGACTTTATGTCGTAATTAGTCATTTTACTATACATTAGGATGAAAACACTATGTATAGCACATTGTCCACTGAACTTGACGCACATATGAAGTTACTGCGTTAATATTTTGACGCTGAGTACTCACGCAGCACTTTCTAGCATCCATACCTACTCGTACATGATACTCGTACGAGTATGTATGCCTTTATGTACGCAAAATATGCCTGGAAACCATTTTCACTCTTCCAGCCCCACTCTAAGCTCGCGCTAAGTAATCACCGCCGAATAAAATCCAGTTTCGTTCACATTTTATGTTTTTGCTAAACTTTCCCTTACACTACCTAGCACATTTAATTTTATGAAATAGATATTTTTACTTAAAAATCTAATTTGATACGTCTGGCCTATCTTACTTAATAACCAGCGGGTTCTACTTTATTCAGTCTTCATGTCCCTAATCATACCTACTTATTTCAAACTATAATACAAAGAATGAAGCTGTTTAAGTAAATATAGTTCCACGCTACAAACTAGGAATATATTAGAATATAATCTACTAAATATCCATCGCTGTTGCGTTTGAAAGTGTATGGGTACATAATTATGATGAGATAAGATAAGACAGCGACATGTATAGGGTTGAGACTACACCCCCATAATCAAGACAAATGATTTAGCTGACAAAAGCACTGGCCTATACTATAAATACGTAGTGAAATAGGCTCGTGCGCGATCTGTAAGCACATTTGACTCGACTTAACCTAGATATTATTGCATGGCTCCTACAATAACGTCAACGCGTATAAAAATAGTGGCTGTAAATATTTTATATTTGGATCGATAGGGTATGAAATGCGTTGATCATTGATCTAGTTAGGTATACATATGCCCGTTTACACCATCAATCCCTAATTTTTAAGTGACTCCTATGAAATCAAAATGCATACAATTTGTTACTATAGGGGTCTCTTAAAAATTAGGGATTGATGGTGAAAAAGGGCAATAGACATACCTAAGTCATACGTTCATTATTATATTGGTTCTAGTTACTACCATCATATTGGTAATAAATAAATTAGTTACAAAACACACGGTGCTCCACAACATACTAAAATGGATTATGCCTTCACAAACCACATAGTTATCCGTTTTCATATTGCAGTGTGAAATGCATTATTCAGTACGCTACATTGCGAACAATAGTGCAAAATGCAACGCGGTGTGTTACTAAAAATACCGGGTCGTAGTAATACCTTGCTTATGACTTTTTAAAAACTGAAATCGAATAATGTTTTTGCATCTAGAATCATTTAGAGGCAATATAGATCCGTCTGGGAACTTTTAATGCTTTACCTATATACTTACCTACTCTAAACTTATTTCAATGAAGTTTCAATGGGTAAAAAAATATTTAAAATTCGAACGCTTCATAACCATGCTTCATAAATTATTCTGTTAGAAAATTCAGCCACCATGTTCTCGTTTCGTTCGTTCGTTTTCGTATTTTCATAAATTTTTGGAACTTTGTTCGGACTTTACTTTAGCCTTTAGCGCACTAACTACTTGTTGTTGTAAAATCTATACCATCTTACTAACTCACTGAGTTAGGTACTTAAAATTAAGTTAATTGCATTATTGAAAGTAAGAAACTTGCATGAAATTGTCACTCACTCAATCACTGCTCCAATTTAGAAATTAAGTAGGTATTTTGTCTCAATAGGTACTTTTTTTTGCCTTTTAGTGTGCCATATTAAGGACACAGTTTTGTGTTTAAAATATTAACCATCTATTTACTCCACATCATGAATTTTCTCTGATTTTCAGCTTACGACAGTACGGAATTTGTTCATGTACAGAACAAATCTGAGCAAATACTTTCACGACAAGTTCAAATACTCATTCACATATGGGTGACTGACTATTTTAGACCTCAAAGATTATAGACGCAGAATCGTAAATTGCTTGCATCTCGTCTCAAAGTCGATCTCAGAGGTCGAACACCTAATTTCTCAGAATAAGAGACAAATAGACGGCTTTTCAATGAATAACGATCTACTCTATAACCGTTGTAACGTAGATACGTACACCAAAGCGAGGTAAACCTTGTCAATTTGTCACAGCCGAGTTTATTTGTGTGTTTCAAAAATTCTATTACGTGTGCCACGCAATTTGAGGGCTTGTTATATATCTCTACGTAATCCGTCGAGTTTTTGCCTCCTCCATCTTATCTCGTTAGTCGGCACCATCCATTTTAATCTGTGAATTTTTGTTCAAGGATCCTTGCGCTAAAGATGCTGGCGGCTGTAATTTCAATTAAGTACATAGATACGTTTGACGTAAAACCTGGTTCTGGTATAGAAGGTTAATTTAATAAATGAAAAATACGCAGATAACGATATAATTGAACAGCACACACAGCCAAAAAAGTAAGCATGAAATTTAAGGAAAACAACATAAAAAATAAGTAGGTAATTAAAAACCCGCCGTGCCCAATTATTTTCTAAAAACTCTTTGTAAATGACGCTGAGAATCTTCTGTGTGTCCCTCTCCGTCACAGGGTATTTAGGTGTGTGTTCTTTCCTCTTCAATTTATAACTTTTTTTCCGTTGTTCATAAATATTCCATGTGAATACGTTTATGGGCGAACTGGGGAGAAGTCTTTGAACTCCGACTTCTCCTATTTGCCTCTAATTACTTCGTCACTGCGGGTCTCCTGACAATTCCATTTGCCCGGGACTGTTCAACTTTGGCTGAGTTATGATTGGCAGACCAGCTGTTAGTAGGTACGTTAAACTAGTTGAATGAGCATGACGAAAATGCAATTCACAAAGTTTGATATTGTGAGGAAAATTCAACGGAAAATTCCTTTCTCGCACTTAACAAAAGAAGACATAAAACGATATTATCTGTTGGATAAAGATAATTATACAGTGTAGTAATGTGTATAAAAAATAATAAAAACAAAAATATCAATTAAAAAAAAAAGTAGCTCACTTAGGGTCAAATGGGCGAACTTGTATTCTTAAAATGACCTTACCTATACACCCAAGAAGTTTGTCTAACCTTCCGCCAAACACCCTGTATAATATCACTTCAATAAATGTTACAAATATATCAGACAGCCTGAGCGTACTCTGTCTGAGACATTCTTACTTTTTCAGCCCTGAGCGGCTCAGGGCTGAAAAAGTAAGAATGTCTCGTTATAAAATAAGACAATGTTCCAAAGACAAACAATAAAAGCATCGATAAAATGGCCGTCCCTTACGCACTAAAGTGGGCTTTATCACAGTTATGAACTAGAAACCCACTGTTCTATTTACTTGAACCAATTCGTTTCTTTCATTCGGTTTTGCAGCGTTCATATTTTTCGAGAGCTTAGCTTAGACTTCATTGAAATTGCTTTTTGGTTCTGTGAAGCGGATAATAATTTCACGGTCGCATGTCTCAGTTTGAGATGGATTGAAAAATGAAACAAAATGTGCAGACGCATCAAAAAGATTAGAATTCCTAAGTCTGTTTCAGTTTCCAGCGCCCACGACGAAACTTCTTCAGAATTTAAGAACCCGCTCGTTTTCTCATATAAGTTCTCTACATAGAAGGCATGGGCCAGTCTGATACAGATAACAGAATGTAGATGTTTGTTGCAAAATCGCATCTATTACAACTCCATAAGATGCCGTAATGTGTATCTTTATGCCGTGCTCGTGCCTTCATATTTCGGAATATCATTACAAGATTATCCTAGAGCTAAGTTGCAACTTTCCTTACCCAACATTTTGCTGATGGTTATATCTCCGCAATAAGAGGTTTTTCTATCCTATCTTGTATACGAAGCTCGACCTTGTTTGCCGACGAGGGTAGGCTTTACTGTTTACATTTTGGCGATTCCTTTACCCTGACATGTAATCCTGTTACAGTTATTACATTCCGAAGTGTTAACGTAGGTTTTCAACATACACTTAAGTGCCAGCGACAATTATCCATTTAGGTTGCTATCATTTTATTTATCTCTATAAAGTCAACATTCTGATCATTTCGATTGAGGCATAAAGTCATCTAAAATTGTAATTTGTGAATAGAAAGAGTCACAATTTATACATAATCCTGCGGTTACATATTATTAAATGAGTAATCGTTAAAATATTCAAGAGAATCCCCAACTTTGAATATTATTTAGGTTAAGAGAGCTTTAGTAAGCGTGAATATCTTCTGTCCCCAGGAAAATCCACGAGTGGCATCAACGAGGAGATAATCTGGATCAGCATAAGCATGGCGATTGCGATAGCGGTGCTCATAGCCATCGCGCTCTGCTACATCTTGAAGGAGAAGTGCTCAAAGAGGCAGGCGTACCGGGAGCAGTCATGACGATACAAGGAGGAGTTCGCGAAGCACGCTCTCGCGGACTCCCTCTCGGACTTGGACTTTCCAGCGTACACACTCTACCCACAATACTCCCCAGACGGCAAGGAGTACTACTACAATTTTCACCGATTCTCATATTTAAGAGACAGTTTCAAACTACCTAAGGATTACCCAGTAAAAACGAAACAAGAGATTTATATCAACGCGTGATGAGCTAAAATAACTCGCCCAAAACGTGAAACGTATATTCGACTGAAAGGTATTCAGTGATAGCGTAGAATACCTATTATGTAAATGGAACCGGGTCCATTTAAAACAGAAAACAATACTTACACGACCATTTTCTGGATCATGTTTCAAGTTTAAGCTATATGGACTTATGTATTTTTAATTAATTCCGCAGCATTTTCAATATTAATCATTCTTAAATAAAATATTTAAATAAATCATACAGTTAGTCGATGTAAGACAAAGGTAAGAAATATGAATTTTTATAAACATAACATTAACTTACAGTAAGTAAAGTGGTTCTTCACTCAGCAGTCCTGCACATTATAAAGAAGAAAGAAATTCGAATCCATCTAGAATAGCATGTTAGATGCTCCTTCTCTACTACGTATGACTAAAGACGGGGTAAAAATATCGAAGACGTTTTTACTTAGTATGTAAGAATGTCATATGATAAATGTATCAAGTTTTTTTTATAAATAATCTATTAAGTTTTTTATTTATTGAATATTTCATTATTGCTGTTTCTATTTTGTGCTTTGAAGTGTGGCAATTGTGGCATGTAGGTATTTTGTAGAGATTTAATATTGACTGACAGTCAACTATGTTTCGTAATATCATTCAAGCAAGTTTCAGGGTCTTACATTGTTATATGAACTATAAGCGATCACTTGTTTTACAGAATTATTTGTCTCGACTTATAATGCGTAGTAAATGTCTAATCTTGGTAAGTAACATCGAATGTTAGAGTTTGTAAATTACTATCAATGTATGTGATGTAGATATGTAAAGTATACTCAAACTTTACAATTTAAATAAGTAGTAAACGTACGTTTACCATGATAAAACCGTATTATTGCCAAAAATTAGGAATTGATAAAAAAATCTATAACTGTGATAGATAATTTTGGCTCGGTAGATTAAAAACATCAGAAGAAAAATGTAATGTGAAGAAAACATTGTATCCTTGTACGACTTGTACAAATGTATCAATATTATTGGATCGATTGGATTATCATAACATAGTCGCTATATTAAAGCAGGCAAAAACCTTTAATAACATAGATTTGATTTATATTTAATAGGTTTCTGCAAATTGCTTTCTCATACCAGGAAAAAAGGAAGAATTTTCTTTTGGAAGTAGGGTAGGTACTTCCACAGCACAGCTTCGCTGCTCATAATAAGGAGGGCTAATTACATTTTATAGGTGAATGGTTCAGTTAGCAACAAACTTGGGTTGTAAAGTTGTAAATCATTGAAATAATACTTTTACGCTCTTGATCTCTACAACCCTATGTTTTAGCAATAAAGCTGTCACGCTTAAGAGGTGTCTGTGTTTCCACATATATCATGGAAGAGGCGTGAGCTGTACTACTTAAAACGATATATCTGTGTCTTCAAAAGGTTCTGTTGAACGTATAATTCTTACTAAGTACATGGTATCTCATATGCTGGCCGAAATGAGGGTACCTACGCAATGTGTAATCTTGCGGCTTATCGTTTTATACGGAAAATCGCAAGGAGTAGCCTAAAAGCAATTGTAATGTCTATATTGTCAAAAATTAGAACTTACTTTTTGTCAATAGCCTTAGCCACCCAAGTTTTACACGTTATTTATGTGTAAACTGCGATCGCAACGTACATACCAAATGACGATAAATTAAAATAAGTCGACGAAACAGTATAATAAAGTCCTACCTTAGTACTTAGTTCAGGGCATTCGAAGCTCGCGTGTTTGGTCAAGTTCTAAGAAACACCAATTTATCTAAGTTGGGCATGAATTATTTATCGCTTTTTCTTAAAAGAAAAATGGTTATGTATGTAAATAAAATGTAGGTAGATGTATGTGCCATGTGTATAAACATTGTATTTAAAAAGAATTTTAAAATGTATGGTGTATTTATTAGTGTAACTGAGTAATTAATTGAAGTAAAAGTAAACAATATAAGTATTTAAAGACCAAAATGTCATTTATCTTTTTGCTAGAAAAAATAAATTCAACACGAATTAAACTTTTCTCATTTATCCTCCTCCCACTACCTACTTAAAGGTATTCATTTTGTTCTGAAAATCAGGAAATATTGGAACATGATTGGATGTTTACTTTTGGACACATCTACATTTCTTTTTCAGTTTTGTGTGGTGTGGTATTGTACTTTATTGCACACAAGACAAAGCTGAAAAATAAGAAAATACAAAATTGAACTAAGTTAAAATGAACTTGGGTATTCCGTAAGCTTACGTACACGGCGCGAAGAACCGGTGACCGCTGGGGCAGAAAAGTTCTTGAATGGCAGGATAACTTTCCTGCCACGTGACGTAAGTAGAAGTAGTTACTCGGACGATGTTTGATTTTGAATTGGTTCAGTTGATATCATTAAAACAATAGTTGGCACGCTTGCTATCTACGAGTACCTATTTCATAATTATTAACACGTAACTTACTTATACGTAGGATGATATTAAATAATAGTAAATCTAAAAGAGTCTCTATATCTTCACTACTTGGCAAACCTCCTGAAAGTGTCAAGTTTCTTAACTTATCTTTATCCAGTTAACGCCCAGTGCCAAAGATGCTTATTGTTGAAGTTTTAAAAAGGAACATTATTTGTCTTTTGTTTTAAGTAGAGCACTATGTTAACACTTCGAAGATCTTGTTACTCAACAGAAAGCTACATTTTTAAAGGTATTACCTAAAAAGCAATGGTTTACGTAAATAACTATTTATTTTATGCAAGTAAATAAGTAATAAATAGCCGAATATTGAAATAAAAAACTGCTGGTTAACAACAAATAATCTATCTGTTGGTGAATTGTTTCAATTTGATAACCAATATTTATTGGTAGATAAGCTTAAGTAGGTACCTACCACTTATGATAAGTTTTTTATAAATAACTAAGTATCCACCAAAAAAGACATATTGGTTCGAAATAGATTCTTAATCATAAAAGTAAATAACAAATTCTTTAGTAATGTAAATCTAGCTGGCAAGTAGGTACTCGTACTTCGCTTGTCACAAAAGAAAAGCGTTCAAGCGAGCAAATTCCCCCGGAGATCTTCTACCAATATGTTCAGGTAAAACTTCAATCTAAACAGTTATTTGTCCAGTCGACGGGAAGAGAATATGTATAGAAAAACCGTGTTCAAGGGTTCATACTTGCGCAAAAGAAAATATTTTCCTTTATCTTATTCGTAAACAAAAACGAAGAAGTAAGTCAAGTGTGAAGAAATAGTTTCACATTATTTATGGCCTCTTTGTACAATTACTTACATCAAATAAAAGGAGCAGGGTAGCCTTTTCATAATAGTGAATACCTCAGTAATGGATAGAGTAATGGACCACGAATCTTTTTAGACCGTAATAGTTTCAAACATTCTCAGATTTTGAAAACCAATCGCCTGATTCAAATGATTTTAAGATTATACTCGTATCATGAGATTTCGCAAGTAACATCTCCAAACTTTTCTCAAGGGAGCGTCTAACGACCACAGGCGTGGCAATCGGGTCCAACATAATCGAATGTAAGTATGTGATAGCCGAAAGGGTTAAGTCGCTTCTTTGTAGTAGTATCTACTTACTTACATAATACTGAAAATATGTGGTGTTTATTAGCTCTACATTTTCTTATACTTTAAGTACCTACCTACTGCTTATAAGTACCTACAAAAGTAAGTGTCAACAATAACTTCTTATAACACCGGTAAAATAAACAATTCAATAAAATATTTAATTCGAAATGTAGTAGTTTAATGTAGGTATTTCTATTTTACTTTGTAGAGCCTATTTAAAATAACGTTTGTTTAGCTATCCACTTCTATATTTGATCAAAACATAATATACCTACATATAAGTAAGTATACTTATTTGATTTAATGAAGTAACATTTTGTTCATGCTCAAATGAGCCTATCAAAATTGATATATTATGTTATGTACTTAGGAGATATTAATGATACTGTTTTGAACTACATAACCGATCCCGAGCGAGCAATTAATCACTCCATTGTGGAACCTATAATTTTGAATGCAGAATAGTTAGTCTTCGACAGAGGCAAGTTCATTTTAGAATTAAATACATAAATGTTTTCACTAAACATGAAAGGCTTTAATACGCAGCTGGAAGTAAAAGCTGAAAGAAATCGGTAGAAATATACTTCGGAGCCATTTGCCTGTTGGATAAGGCGGAGAAAGGAGTAAATGGCTTGCGGTTATGACACCATTACCGCGGAGGCACTAGAAAAACACCGACATTTTTATTGATCCGCATTTATTATGACAGATTTGCGAGTACCTCCGAGTACTCGAAACAATTTGATCACTTTATCATAGAATAGTCATGAAACTGATTTGGAGTCGATAGGTCCCCTTGTGTATAATATAAATAGTTACCTAATTGACGTAAGATACATTAATTTATAATGTTTCTACACCGACAGAGAAATCTATCTAAGTAGTGTAACATCTACGCTAGAATCTAGACTCTACATTCTAGATTTTCTAGGCATTCTGTGAGAATTTTAAGCTTGTGCACCGGTCCAATTATTTTACAATGATTTTTTCCTTTGCAAATAGTACCTAGGCGCCATTAAATTAATGTAGGTAACCCTAATGTGACTTGCGAAAGATACATTTTTATAAGCCCAACCATACAATAATCTGTGCCACAGGCAATTAGTAAAGTTAATATAAGATAAGTTTGACTGTCCCTGAGTTATTATGGGTTCATTAAAACTTTTTACATTTATGCTTGTAAAAGTTTAGTGTTATTTGCTAATGTGATCAGTTTATGTGTACGGTAATTAAGATAACTAATATAGATTAAAGTAGTTTAACATTTTATTCTCGTCGTTAACGAGACAGTCTCGACATGATGGATCTCCATCAGACGAGCTAAAGAGATTAATTAGCCACTTAAATCTTATTTTCAGGTCTTTGTTAGTTCCAATTTTCTTCAGCAACTTGCCCAATTACTATGTCGCTCTGGTTACAGATTACGCAGTCAAGGTTGTCTACTTGAAGGTGGTCTTTATAAACATTAGTTTCGGGGGAGAAAAATTAAGCAACCAATACGTGACTTTTCTATGTCCAAACTTTTTCTCGTTACACTATAGAGACCACAGTCATATTCTACATGAGACTCATTATCATTTAATTCAGAAAAATAAAGGATAATGATTTTATTGCTGTGTAATGCAATGTAAAAATAAGTACCTATAAGTAGCGAGCGAGACGAGTAAGTCACAGTCAATCTTTAAGCAACAGATCCCGAAAAGGAAAAGTGTTTCTATTTTATATTCGGATTTCCGGTATTCGTTATATGTCATGGATAGTGCATTCTTTAAAGGTTGGCAACCCTGCATCGCACAAAGCCACCAGAATTACTAGTATTGGCTTTGCGCTTCACCGCATTGATCTCGTTTGCTCCACCGTTGTACATATTTGTTTCGGCGAATTCTTCTCACATCTGTGGAACTTGTTAAATCAATGTTTTCTCAAGTCATAATTACATGCAATACTGAAAAATTCGCCGTCTTTATACATTTTTCCTTCAATCCATTTGAATTGACGCAGACATAAAAAAAAAAACAAATGTGGCGCTTTAGCTCCTATCATACCATATCTTCATTGATTAAACGATTACATACCTACCTTCATATAAAAATGCATAAATGAATTCGTGCCGTGTAAAGATAAAGTATTAGTTGATATTTTCCTAGAGACGTCGCGTCGGTTAAATAAAAGAATAAAAGAGAATAAGTTAATAAAAAACGTTAAAGTGAGTTTTAAATTAAGAGAATTGGGGGGGGAAAGTGTGATTTCCATCATTAAGTCAAGGGACCGGGAATCGATAGGCGGGAAGACAAAGAACAATCCTCAAGGTTGGTATCAAAGTTGGACATCAAGCTAATTGCGGTGGACGGTCACTGTGCCACCCAACTTTTCTTTGTGGAATTTACTTCGTTTTGTCGCTGTGAGTTTCTTAGGTTTCATTTACAGCAATGGAATATTTTATGAGGAAGACAATTTATTTTTTCACCAAATAAATTAGTAAAAGGAATATCCATGTCTTATTTGCCTAACTTCATTATTCATATTATCTAGTCTGCTATGTAAGGTCTTGATATTATTGTGGTCTTGTTTTCCGATATTCATGTGTTTTTATATTTTATCTATCCTTTCAATTTTACCACTTTTTTAAATCCTGCAACAAATTTAATTAGAATGGGTCAAATCAAATGGGTCTTTTTACAGAGTTGTTTATGTATTAGACACCATACCAAATGATGTCTTGAACGGTTATCCTTTGAATCAACCAAACTCGTAGGTATCATAATTCACTTTGTACCTAAATCTTTCACATTGATATCTCGTCACAAATGCCCATATCATATTTCAATCCTTTCCGAATGGGTTTGTAAACATATTTCGAACATTTTACTTTCACAAACGCGGTGAGCTCATAAAGAAATCAATCACGTAGCGATCGCTGGCGGCGCCACTCGGCCGCGAGATAATGCGTTATTTATTGCGCGCATACGTCAGGTACTCCAATCCAAAAGAGATTAGCCCTGCACCTGAGCCGAATATTCAATGCTCAATATTATTAACAAATAGATAATTTTAATATGTATCTGATTACGAGATAAGAATACGTCAAACCAAATAATCCGTAGAAATCTTCCAAGACTAAGGGCCGTCTCATCACTCGATAAAGTCGGTGGTTGCCTATTAGAAAACGAAAAAGAAATTAGCTATAAAGATAAATTAAAGGATTAGTAGTTTATTGCAATTCTAAAGCTAATAAGAACGAGTAATCAAAACATCAATTTATCCCTATTAATAATTTACGAAGACATTATAATCTTAAAAGCCTAATAAGTAATTTATTACTAAGCTATAGATACTCGAATGAACCCTATTTAGTTCGGCTTACGAGTAAGTTAAATTACTACAGTAAAATATGATCTTAGGTATATTCTGTGATTGATGTAATAAATAAATAATACGGTACGATAAACACCCACAAATACAATTATCCGACCGACAACCTAGCAATCCGTAGCGTGCTACGAAAGCTCCGATACTACGATAAATCCACGGCTCGTAGCAAAGCTAGCGAGCTACGATAAATCAAACATCTGCTAACTATTGCTAGTCATGAGTTGAATGAGAAAGTACTTACCATAATAACCATGACACAAGGATAAACTGAATTATACCCAGTTGCATTCTACGAAAGTTCTCAGACAAGAAAAATCTTAGAAATCGTAGCTGATAAACTGAAAGAAGGAAATACATACACTTACCGAACAAATCGTAACATAAATACGTACAATAGCAATGAGCTAAGATAAAGGGTGTTTAATATTAATTAGCTAGAAGAACTGAATTATTTTTCTCAGCTGAGTCATAGATTGCCAGAAAAATCTATTTTATTTGTTTTTATCTTGATGTTTTTAAAAGTAGATTTCCATTATATCGGCATAACATTTATCATTATTATATCGTGTAGTTATTTCGAGATAAATAAATATATCGGCAACTAGTCGTCATCATCCAGACAGTGACAAATTGGAGGCGCAAGCAAGGCGAATCACGTATCGCTTTAGCCTTGCCATTTATCTTCGTCTCCCGCAGTTCAAATACACAGTAACTATTACAGTAATGCACAAATAAGTGACACATGTCTGTTGTTATGTCATCATCATCATCATCAACAGCCCTTTACAGTCCACTGCTGGACTATGAGCCTCCTCCACTATAGTGGAGGGTTTTGCCATAATCTCCACGCTTGGCAGGCGGGTTGGAGATCGCAGTTTAAAAGATTGATGTTTTTCAGAGAGCGCTGCTGCCCATTCTCTGTTTGATGTGTAGTCCCTAAGTCGCCTCTTACTCTGTTGTTATGTATCTTGATTTAAAGATATATTTATACAAAAATATTTAATACCTAATCATAAAGATCTTATTTCTTTTGGCAAGACTGGTTTGATGTGCATTCTTGAAAGGTGCTTTTTTTTTGTATTAAGCTTTAATTTAATTAGTAGTAGGTAACTCTGGCTTGGTAACTTCTTTTCTATTTTTTTATTGATAAACAAGCATTACTCAGGCTCTAAATGTGAAAACGTGTTAATGGTTATAAGTTTTCTAAAATGTTAGTCTACATAGTTTCAACACTGTATTGTTTTCCTTGTAAAATAAAAATAAAATAAATAAAATTGGTACGCGCGACACTAGACAATTGATTTTCCATTATGGGACTGTGCTGTACATACACAAGTAGTCGTATAATATCGACTTATTAATTGGCTTCCCCTATTATTTTCCTCTCATTTAACCGGTAAGTACAAGAGCAATAAATAACTCCATTATTTATTACTCGTATCTACTTAATAAAGTTACTACAACACGCTGCAGCAGTTGACAGTTAAATTAATTTTCAAATTCTAGTAAAGTAACTGTAATAGATTGTTGTAATATGTGTAATATGTTGTAAATATGTATAAGAGTAACTTCAATTGTTGTAATTAGGTATTAAATAATCACCCTGTAGATATAATGTGGCATACTAGGTACCTACTAAGTACAACCTAGCGAGGAAACAAATAGGAATTTATATGTCGACTGTACCTCAACATTGGCTAACGTAAACAAATACGACAGAAAATCTATTTCCGGCCGCACTGGCAGCGTTGCATGTGTTCAGCGCTAAACTTTATAAATTAGTATCAGGACGAAGCTCATGCTGGTGACTAACCTGGAATAACATAAAAATATACATTTGAAGTTAAGCAACGTTTTCGTAGTTTTCAGAATGCATCTGACTTGAACTAACTTATTAGAAGCTTTCTAACATGAAGATGGTTGGAGTCAATGCCCTCAATACTCGTAAAGTCCAGCTTAGGCCTTTTTTACGTCGCGAAATGCATGAAACATTCCACCAACCTAAATGTAATCCAAGGCTATCTAAATGTAATTGTCCCACTGTAACTGTCTTTTAGTTGTTAAATAAATAAAAAAATAAAAAAGTTATTTTCCTTCCGAGCGAGTTATTTTCCTACTGTTGGACATTCGTCAGCAACTCCGTCCTAGTCCTAGGCCACCTGAGCTCGAGGGTAATGGTCCACCTTCTCGGGTAATCTGCTAGCGACGCACGGGACACGTGTAAGTACGCCGCCGCCAAGGGACTCGCAAGATGGCCGCCGGACATCCCCAAGCCTGGCGGCCGAGGCCCTTATGGAAGAGCATGGAGGGTGTAGGTGAGCCCTCCAGCATCTTTTCCTCGTATCCCTGGTATCGCAGGATCTCCCGGCCCGCTGTAGCTGCAAAATTAATAAAACAAGCATAGATTGTCCGCCGGGATCCTACCTATAGGCCTAAGCCATCATTAACAAGTCTACAAAATTGTACTATGGCTCTGATTGTTGAATCCGGGTAACAAAAGAGCATTATCACAACATTTCCACACAAAATCTTGGTACACTAATGAAATGAGACCGGAATGTTTACTTTGCATTTGTGCTACAGTCGTTATGTAGGTACGATACGATTACTAACAACCATAATAATTTTGTAGTCACTTGTGCACTGCTGGGTTTGGAGTTCAGACGCCACCACACAAAAGAAGTGCCTTGTTAATTTTCTTTTTATAGTCTGGCTAAATTGACCATACGCCTTTGCTTTTTTGTCAATAGACCGAAAAAATGTCTTGACGTTTAACGTCAGTGCCGTCAGATCAATCAAAATTACGCGGCTGATTGTAAAGTTCAGAATGGGTTATCATGAGTGATAAACTTATGAAGAAACTTAACTAAATAAGTATTATTTTACTGTGTGGCTTTGTGATTTGTATTGTGCTGTAAAACATGAATACCAAACCTATTTATAATATTTTCTCTGACGTCATTAGAAGATGCAATCGTCTAAAGTTAGTAAATCATCATCAAATCATGGACAGAAAAGGCCATACAAAATTGAACTTTATGGTATGTAACCAATTTTGACTTTTACCTCTTTCGTTAACTAACCGCGCGTTTATTTATTGGCTCGGCACGTTAACTTTAGTAAAGTTAGGTTATGTCGCACGAATAACTTTTTGTTTTTATTTAATTTTTTTGGTTCATATTAGCAAGTTTACTATCAAAAATATTACAAATTTTAAGTAAGTAATTATGTTGATCAGTTGATACGAAATTGTATAAAGTTCCATTGGCCATTGCATCAAAACAAAATGGAATAAGTTTTATTTGTTATTGCGTTATAATCAAGATTATCAGTGCGGGTCAAATAACTGTGAACTTTTATAATAAAGTCGTATACACTTGTTCAGTTGGAAAGAGCGCTTTACAGTTGGGAGACATAAATCGAAGCAAAAATATTTTAATTTAATATTACACTTATTACAGTTAAATCATTCAGTGAGATCCTTTCATAGTTCCTACTACACAATGGCAAGCAAGCTTCTGACTGGCAACCTGTGGGAGACTGATCCTGAGCTATTTGATATTATAAAAAATGAGAAGCATCGCCAGGAAGCCGGCCTTGAAATGATAGCTTCAGAAAACTTTACTTCAGTTCCAGTACTTCAATGTTTGAGCTCATGCCTTCACAATAAGTATTCAGAAGGTCTACCAAACCAGAGGTGAGTAGATTTGTTGTATAATGAGAAATAAAGTGCCACAATCTTCTATACTTATAATAAATCTGTAGAGAGGTCAATTCTGTACATGAAATATATTTCCAAAATAACTATCAGGGGGTGATTAGTGATCGATACTGATGCCAAAAATGCAATCAGTAAAATTTTTGTCTGTCTGTCTGTCTGTCTGTCTGTCTGTCTGTCTGTCTGTCTGTCTGTCTGTATGTTCCTTATAGAAACAAAAACTACTCGACGGATTTTAACGAAACTTGGTACAATTATTCTTCATACTCCTGGGCAGGTTATAGGATACTTAGGAATTCCCACGGGAACGGGAATCAGCGGGAAAATCCTTTTGTATGAAAAATCTAAACCGCTTAAGTTAGACGCTTGAAATTTGGCATGCAGGTACCTTAGTAAACTTAAAGCTTATTTACAACAGGATATTGCAAAATTCCCACGGGAACGGGAGTTAGCGGGAAAAAACATTTGTATGAAAAATCTAAACCGCTTAAGTTAGACGCTTGAAATGGCAATGCCAGATTTTGTATGGAAAGTGGCGTCTTTTTTTTTTCGCGCGGCCATCGTTCAAACTTTGTTTTTTGATTACAAAATAGTGTAATAAACCAAACTTACTATGGCATGTATACCTCTAAACTCAGTCTGAACTGAGTTACGAGCATTAGAAGTTTGATGATTTTCATACTAGATTTGCTTTTTGTGCGCAAGTTTTGTAAGAAATTGCAACAAAATATTGCGCTATTTTTTTATTGCGCTGATTCTGCTCCATACTGATGTCTGGAGCCTTTAATGGATGGTATTGTTTGTTTACACATACAATCTCACTAGTTTGTTGCAATTTCTTACAAAACTTTGCGCGCAAAAAGCAAATCTAGTATGAAAATCATCAAACTTTTAATGCTCGTAACTCAGTTCAGACTGAGTTTAGAGATATACATGTCATAGTAAGTTTGATTTATTACACTATTTCGTAATCAAAAAACAAAGTTTGGTCGATGGCCGCGCGAAAAAAAAAGACGCCAATTTCCGGCATTGTCTTTTAGCATGCAGGTACCTTAGTAAACTTAAAGCTTATTTACAACAGGATATTGCAAAATTCCCACTGGAACGGGAGTTAACGGGAAAAAACATTTGTATGAAAAAATCTGAACCGCGTAAGATAGATGAAGGGGGGGTAAAACGAGATCCACGCGTACGAAGTCGCGGGCGGCCGCTAGTTTATACTTAAAAACTTAATTTAGCTTTCTGTGTATCTATGGAGGGTACTTTGTTTTTGTGAGCACATTAAGAAATAATGTAACATAAAACTTTAACACTATTAAAAACCATAAGAATACTAATCTCAGTATCTATCTAGAGAATGCCTTTTTTATAGCAGCTTCCTGTTCATAAAAATAAATTCAAGGAAGGTACAAGCATTCATTAAGATGTTTGTTCACACGGACAACTGATAGCCCGTTCATGTTTTACAAACACTTAAGAACAATGAAGTTTATCCAGTGGTTATGATAACAAAGCTTTTTTATCTGTTAAACAAGTCCAGTATCTTTTTACACAGTGATAGCATTGTAAATTAAAAATGTTTTTCTGTTTGTTACAGATACTATGGTGGCAATGAATTTATTGATGAAGTAGAAATTTTAGCACAAAAGAGGTCCTTGGAGGCCTACAAGTTGAGTGACAAGGACTGGGGTGTCAACGTACAACCCTACTCTGGTATGTATCTTATTAATAATTTGTAATTTAATAATGTTGAAAACTTTCCAAAAATATAAAAAAATACTAAACTGAATTAAAAACAATTCAGTAGTCTCTCCTAACATTCTTTTAATTATTTTTTTGTTATTGATAAAAAATATTATGTTTTAAAAATACCTTTGCTAGTTCCTTTCGAAAATATAACTGGAACTTAGGTTGATAAAATAAATAAATCTATTTCTTTTACAGGGTCCCCAGCCAATTTTGCCGTGTACACTGGTGTGGTTGAGCCCCATGGCAGGATCATGGGCCTGGACCTGCCTGACGGCGGTCACTTGACCCATGGCTTCTTCACAGCAACTAAGAAAATATCTGCCACATCTATCTTCTTCGAGAGCATGCCCTATAAAGTGAGTATGTAGTCTCTAGAAGAAAATAATGCCAATGACTTATTGCCAGATAACATTGTCTTAAGAAAAATGACTATTACTTACTTAGCTAATGATTAATTACAAATATTATTTGCCTCCTTTCACATAAAAAAATTGACTGATTTAATAAATATTTTTTTATTTTACTATGTTAAAAATTAGTTAAATTATTATCTAATCAGTTTGAAGATAATACTGCAAAAAAATTACATCACGTGGTCAAGTAAAAGAAAACAACTATTACACTACCTTCTCTGGTTATCTTATCTAAACGTACCCTCTTCTGACGTAATTATTGTTGGTATATTAATTGGTTAATTGGATAATAATGACGCCAAAGTGAAGGCTAGATGGCTTATCTGTTATACAAATAATATTAATAACTTGTTTTGATATTAAATATTGACTTGGTAATAAATGTTATTGCTTAGATTACAAAACAAGGACATTGTTTTGTTTATTTTCTGAAGAAAAACGCATTTTCAGAATAATTTATTTTACCTGTTTACTTGATACAAGAATTTTTATCTTGAATTTGAGTTTAATTGAATGAAAGTAATAAATTATTGTTTAGACTACTAAACAAGGTCATTCTTTAATTAGTTTCTGAGGAAAAGCATTGCTAAAATAAATTAATTATTTTCTTGGTAGGTATAATGTGTTGAATTGTTATCAGTAAGAAAGCTAATTTATAGTTACTAACTGATGTTGTATCAGAGTAGGTACCTATCCAATATGCTCAATTGGCTATCATTTATTTGACCTTGCATGTCACGTTATCTATTTCGGTCACATGTTGTGTACCTACACCAATATCAAACATTATACAGTAATAAAATTTGTTCTTATTCTTATTCAAAATGCTTTATACAATAAAATCTTTCTAGGTTGATCCTACAACTGGGCTGATAGACTACGACAAGCTAGCAGAGACAGCCAAGCTGTTTAAGCCCAAGCTAATTATCGCGGGGATGAGCTGCTACTCCAGATGCCTGGACTACAAGAGGTTTAGGCAGATCGCCGACGAGAACGGAGCCTACCTCATGGCTGATATGGCTCATGTATCGGGACTTGTTGCTGCAGGTATTAACTAATTGGAAACCTACATATAAGTAACTTCTAATCTTGTCAGCCTAAGCGCAGACCACCGACTTTTAGTTGGCCGATGGGCCCGATACTAATTTGTATGAAGATTCGGACGCTACTAAATCGGTGTAATCTGCGCAATTTCATACATCTCCATCCATACTGATCAACTGCCCGACCTAACTATCGGCCAACTAAAATTTGGTGGTCTGCGCTTAGGCTTAATGATATCGAAATGGCTATAGAGCGAAATAACATACAAAAAAAGACAATTTCGAAGTTATCTGTATCGTTTATAAGTTTCTTAAGAAAAGAGGGCTATGCCCCTTCTTCATAGTACGTATGATGCAGTATAATGTATCGACGCTAACGAACTTTTATCTCTTATTATTGTGATATAATGACATACCTACCCGATTTAATTTATCACTGTTAACCTTATACAGCAATTACAACATCTTTAGAGCTATCATAGAATATTTTTAAACATTGCGCAAGAATTCACAAACATACTTAGTTACTAAGTGACAACATTTCCTACAATGTTATCCAAAAACATTTCGATTTATTTACCTACATTTCTTCTTACTACCACAGTTACTACTTACAATCAGTAAAGTACCTAGGCCTACTAATTTAATTAGAAGAACTAAACTGATCTATTGATAAACCCTTTCCATACCAGATGGTATAGATATACCAGAGCGACAAAACGACATAATATGAGCTCTACAATGATTATTTTTTTATTTTCAGGAGTAATCCCCAGCCCGTTCGAATACTGTGATATAGTGACTACAACGACCCACAAAACGCTCCGCGGCCCGCGCGCCGGCGTCATCTTCTTCCGCAAAGGCGTGCGCTCCACCAAGCCCAACGGCACCCAAGTGTTGTACGACTTCGAGAGCAAAATCAACCAGGCGGTCTTCCCTGGGCTGCAGGGCGGGCCCCACAACCACGCTATTGCTGCTATCGCTACAGCTATGAAGCAGGCCACGTCGCCTGAGTTCGTGGAATACCAGAAGCAGGTAAAGATATACACGCACAGTGATTTCCTGTGCAGTTGTAATAGGGGTCGTTTTACAGACTACTCATAGTTAATAATACTCCATAAAATTATTTTGGAATTAATCTGGTTCTTTTGTTAGCTCGCAGTCGTCTAATTCAGGGGTTCCTTAACTTATTTGAGACCATAAAAAAATTCCGCGCCCCCTATCCACCAGTCCACATTGTTTCTTGGTTGTATCGAGCAGTCTGGAATGCATTCTCCGCGCCACGTTTAAAGGTCTTTGCACCTCTCCTGAGGGGCGCGCCCCCCACTTAAGGTAGACTTTCGAACTAAGCGTCACAGACGAAGCGTCTTTAGCTTTGGTCTTAAAGGTCGCCTTTCGAAGCGAGTTAGTGACGCGGCGTTGGTGGCACAAGACCAAAGCTAAAGGCTACCTTTAGGGAATCCGTGGACTCTATTATGATAAGAATAATGACCTTGACTACTTGAAAAAAACTGTCAACTTTCCTCAACAGGTGATCAAGAACGCCCAGCGTCTGTGCCAGGGGCTGATGTCACGTGGTTACGCCATCGCGACCGGCGGCACCGACGTGCACCTGGCCCTNTTCAGTTTTAAATTAAAACAAATCAATTTCATTTAAAAAAAGTTTTCACATTGTAATTAACAATATTCTCAAATATATTTTAATTAAGAAAAAAATGAAAATATGAAGGAAACAGGAGCAGCGACATCTAGAGCGTTTTAGGGTAGTTAAAAAGTATTTGAATTTATTCACCGATGTCGCTGTTTGGAAGCAAGTTTCACTTCGATGACCGTTGTATGGAAGTTTCTTCACCCTGACAGCTACTTCTGTCACAACATGCTTGACCGCGGCTGTCTCATCTGTGACCGCGGCGCGGAGACGTCATTCTGCGAAACCATATAACTTAAACATAAATTAAACTACCTACAAAATTAAACGAAGATAAATAAAAGAGTAACATTATCAAATCAACAAATATTTTTGAGTAATGAGTAGCAATAAATATGATATTAATTACGACAAAGCTTTGGAATATTGGGCTGACATTCCCCCTACCGTGGATGGTGTGCTTGGTGGTTTTGGTTTTATATCAGACGTGGATATAAATGGATCACAATTGTTTCTGAATTCATTGTTGTCATTTGAGAATGCACCAGGTACAAATGTGGCTGTAGATTGTGGTGCGGGCATTGGCAGAATAACAAAACATTTACTGATACCTAATTTTCAGTCAGTTGATATTGTCGAACCTGATGAAAAGTTTATAAATTCTATTGAAGAATTTGTAGGTATCGATAAAAAATCCAAAATTGGTACTATCTATAGAGTTGGATTACAAGAATTCAGGCCAGAACGGAAATATGATATCATTTGGAACCAATGGGTCCTAGGATATCTGACTGATGAAGATTTAACAACTTATCTTATACGATGCAGGTTAATATTTAATTTTTAAACAATAAGCTCAAGTTCAGTAACTGTATGTATGTAGAGTTAATAAGATGAATATGTTATTTGCATACTTGTTCTCATTTAAAATTGTGAAAACTGAGTTATGTCAGATAAACTATCCATAACATAGGTACAGTGACTGGAAAAAGACCCTCCATAGCAATTCCCATGTAGAGGAGGTTGTTTGTGAATTATTGGACCATTCTTTTTTTTTCAGTTTTAGTTCAGTTGTGAATATGTATTTTTATAATTATTTATTCCACTCTATTTTAGTTCTCTATCTATTTCTTAAACTATAACGTTAGCTGGGTAAAGGAAGGTCCAATGACAAACGACTTCCTCTACATGGGAATTTGCTATGGCGGGTCTAGTTCCAGTCACTCTGTGTAGTAGGTATGTAAGTAGGTCTGTACTTTTTTAAATTGATATTTTTATATTGACTTTTTTATTATTACAGAGACTCTCTTGCACATAATGGTGTTATAATAATAAAGGAAAATGTCACATCATCAGGAAAAGTAGAAAAAGATGATGCAGATTCATCTATAACACGCTCACTTAAGCAGTATTTAAAAATATTTAAATGTGCAAATCTTAAAAGAATCAAACAATGTAAACAAACTAATTTCCCTAGTGGAATATATCCTGTTTATATGTTTGCACTTATACCACAAGGAGATGAAGATGTTGACAAAAAAACCTTAAATCCTGCCTGAATTGTTTTTAATTTAATTATGAAGCAAATAAATTATATACTTTTATAAATAATTATGTATTAATTTATGCCTAATATTTTTGGTTCATCTTATTTTATCTGTCCACCAAGTCGAGCAAAAAAGCGGCACGGCCGTACCATCCTTTTCTCGAAGCAATTCAGGCCATTTTCGACCGCCTGTAACTTCGTTGTGGATAAAACTAGAAGGCTGAATTTTCATTAGCTATGCAGGCATTGTAAAGACACGGTATATTTAAAATTTCATTCAATTTGAACCAGTAGNCGTGGCCTGCAACAAGAACACCGTGCCCGGCGACCGCAGCGCGCTCAACCCCAGCGGCATCCGCCTCGGTGAGCACACGTGACGTCACCCGGCCCTAGTAGACCTGCGGCCGGCGGGGCTCACGGGCGCGCCGGCCGAGCGCGTGCTGGAGCTGTGCAGCGTGGCCTGCAACAAGAACACCGTGCCCGGCGACCGCAGCGCGCTCAACCCCAGCGGCATCCGCCTCGGTGAGCACACGTGACGTCACCCGGCCCTAGTAGACCTGCGGCCGGCGGGGCTCACGGGCGCGCCGGCCGAGCGCGTGCTGGAGCTGTGCAGCGTGGCCTGCAACAAGAACACCGTGCCCGGCGACCGCAGCGCGCTCAACCCCAGCGGCATCCGCCTCGGTGAGCACACGTGACGTCACCCGGCCCTAGTAGACCTGCGGCCGGCGGGGCTCACGGGCGCGCCGGCCGAGCGCGTGCTGGAGCTGTGCAGCGTGGCCTGCAACAAGAACACCGTGCCCGGCGACCGCAGCGCGCTCAACCCCAGCGGCATCCGCCTCGGTGAGCACACGTGACGTCACCCGGCCCTAGTAGACCTGCGGCCGGCGGGGCTCACGGGCGCGCCGGCTATCTGGGGTTATTTTTCAGGGACATGCCATGTAATGGGAGGGGGGGAGTGATTAGTATCATAGCTCATAAGTTAGGACTATCAACTATCGTCTTCGAATCGTTAGCCCAACATCCTGTGGACACACCTGATTCGCACACGTGACGTCACCTGGCGCCAGTGACCAGCGGCCTCTCGACGCGAACCAAAGTTAGCTGCGTAGTGTCACAGAATAAGTAATAGTACAGGTACAGAAGGATTACTCCGCAAGACGATTTAAGTAAATGCGAGTCTTGCTACGACGCGATACAGTGGAATTCAGCTCGCACAGCACTACGTACCTACAATTTTATTCACCTACAAATTTTGTCTCTTTCTATCGCGTGCCTCTGAACTCTTCTTACGCTGTTAGGGTTGCTGTCTAGTGAAAAAATAATTAATCTACTTATATGTAATGAGGTACGTATGTAGGTAAGTACGCATTAATTATGGAAAACCTTGGGAAAGGCCTTTGTCCAGCAGTGGGCGTCATTTGGCTGAAACGAACGAACGCATTCTGAGCAGTAGTCATGGTAGGTTAGGTTCCTATACTATCCTAAGAATTATTGATTACCTACATGGCAAACATACCTTTCAGCATCTTTGGGAAGCGAAAAAAAAAGATAAATCCGTTAGATTTCTTTTCGAATTTAAACACCCGAACGCCGCACAATATTTATTTCTCTTTATGTCCATTTTTAAATAATACTTCGATCATAGAATTAGGTACCTACTACAACGCACGCCAGCGTCCTGACGGGCGCGCGCGTGACACTCGACTGATATAATACCCGCCGGCGGGGCGCTTCGCTGTAGGTAATTATCGGATGTACAGCGCGGAGTGAGCCAGGCCTGGTAGTGTAGTCAGTCAGACACTTCGTTATGCTTTGGACCTATCAATCGGGCGCCAAAGCCGACAACGATTGGAAGTCGGGCGATACGAGGTGGGAATTCAAGTGTGTGTCTACACTCTCTACTTCGATTAACTTCGACCAACTACACGAGTAGTGCAGCTGAGGTATAACAACAGAGTTAAGATCGCTATTACAAATTATAATATCAAAAACTTTTAATTTCAGGTACACCTGCGTTAACTACTCGAGGAATGAAAGAAGCCGATATTGATAAAGTAGTAGACTACATCGACAGAGCTCTCAATATCGCCAAGGAGATTGTGAAAATCTCAGGGCCTAAGCTTGTTGACTTTAACAAGACTATTGAAGGAAATGCTGACTTCAAATCGAAGATAGAAGCACTCAAAAAGGAAGTTGAAGACTACAGCCGAAAATTCCCCATTCCCGGCATCGGAAACTATTAACATTCCAATCATCCTACTAGATTTAAGCTATATAAAAAAATGTATTTAATTTACATAATGTGCCTTCTTTATAATGTTATAAGAAGATTAAGGAATCTCTAATTATTACCTCATCATAATCATTTCATATCATTTTGTATGTAGTAACATACTCACTCACTATCTTGTATACATGTATGAATATGGTTATGTTTGAAATATTAAAATAAAATTTTGTTAAAAGATATGCAACGTGTCATTTATTTTAATTAAACCCAATTAATTAGTTCCTACATACTGGCAATCTAAGATGTTTTTATATGTCATTGCTGGCAATGGAAACAAATTAATCATCATCATTTTGGCCACAGCTGAACATAGGCCTCAACCAAGAGCAGCGTTGGACATCCACCCACAAGGTGAACCGACGATTTTATAAAGGTAGCAGGTAGGCTGTCTAAGAACTATCGAGTGTCCTTAATGGCCCGCTCGCGTGCAGCCTAGACTTACGTTTATAGAGTTGTTACAACCATCATTGCAAAATTAGGAACCTAAGTGGATAAATTAAATTTAGAGAAATCTGTAATAATTAAAAGCGACTGTTTGCTTTGAATGAGTTATCAAGCGAAACAAGGGGCATTCACCGCTTACTTGCCTAATAGAGACACGGCTTCACAGTAATCCTTATCTGTGCACGGCTTTAACTTTTTTTTTTTTTTTTTTTTTTTTTTTTTTTTTTTTTTTTTTTTTTTTTTTTTTTTTTTATGGCAATCCGCGCAGTATGCGCCGTGCCAGAGTCGAGTAAAACGGGGAAACGGGGAGATTAAAATATTTACGGCAACGGATTTAAATTTAGGAAATTAGGATCAGGTGAGGACATAGGATATAGGTAACTACTACTAGTACTAAATACATAACGACTAAAATATTAAATACAAGAACAACAGGTTTATATCTTAATACTATTGAAATTTAAGTATGAAATAATACATTTATATACATTTATACAGTTTAAGTATAGTAGACATACTATAGAGGTTGGGAACGGAATATGGAGAGAGATTAATGAGTTCAGGAGGACATTTCGGTTACTGTAACGAGGACAAGTGAAGAGAATATGATTGAGATCCTCGACCTCTATCCCACACTCACACATTTCGTCATTAATAATGCGTAGTTTATATAGATGAGCACGTGTGCAAGTATGTCCTAAACGCATTCTTGTAATGATGGATGTTTCCATCTTGTTAAATTTAGTTTTGAAGAACCATGGCTTCAACGGAATTGTTGGTTGAATTTTAAAAAATGTTCTCCCTTTAGTTACACTACTATCCTCCCATTCTTCTTGCCATTTCTGTATATATTGTAGTTTAGGTAACGTCACTAAGTCGTGAGAATAATTCAGATAGGGGAACAAGTCTCCACAATGCACTGCCTCATTTGCTAGCCGATCAGATATTTCATTTCCCCTGATGTTTCTGTGACTGGGAATCCAAGCAAAATGTACAGTAAGTCCTTTCAAAAAACAATCATAAAGAGCACTTCTAATTTGGTATATTATTGGAAATTGTGTTTTAGTTTTAAATGGGAACCTTTCTAGAGCTTGTAAGGCACTTTTTGAGTCTGTAAAGACAACAGATTTTTTTAGTTTTGTTATTGTAATATATTCCACGGCTTTAAATAGTCCAAAACATTCTCCAGTGAATATGGTGGATTCAGGAGGTAATTTAATTTTTTGAACAATGTTGTACTGTGAATGATAAACTCCAACGCCAGTGCAGGTATCAACAGAATGTTTGGAGCCATCGGTGTAAATATGGTGGAAATCATTGAATTCTGAATCAACAATTAAGTTGAAATAATAAACTGCATTTCTGTCTGATTTTTCAATAGGGAGATAGTGTATAATTGGCGGAGTTAAAAGAGACTCTAGACTACAGTTAAATAATGGAAGATAATTAGAACGATGAGTTGGAGAACTCAATGAAGAGAATTTCCGGAAACTAATAATTAAACAAGGTAATGTTTTATTTGCCCAATAACTTGAATTCGGTATCATATCGGATAGAGTTTGAAGTTTAGCTACAAGTGGATGGTTATCAAATTGTATTATGCGGAATAAAAATTTATCTGAGAGTAATTGGCGTCTCAACCTTAATGGTGAGTCGCAACACTCTACTTGGAGTGCGTTTATGGGACTGGATTTCATTGCGCCTGTAACTATTCTTAAAGCCTTTGACTGTATTTTATCTAGATTTTTGAAACTTGTAATACTTCCGGGCTCTAATAAAAACATTCCGTAATCTAATACTGATCTGATAAGGGCGTTGTATACAAGTTTTAATGAGAAGGGATGAGCACCCCACCATACACCAGCCAAACACCTTAGTAAATTTAAAAGACGTTCACATTTACCTACAACATATTCACAATGTGAGCTGCCAGTGAGTTTTGAGTCAAGAACTAAACCTAAAAATTTATGTTCTGTCTTTAATGGAATAGTAATGTTATTGTAATATACTTGGATTGGTGGCGGAGCTCGTTTTCTAGTAAAAATAACAGCAGCACTTTTGGAAGCAGATATTTCCAACCCATTTTTGTCCATCCATATTTTTAGAAGATCTAGAGTGGCCGTAATAGAGCTGCAGGCGTCTTCAACAGATTTATTATTGGTATAAATTAATAGGTCATCCGCATATTGCAGAATTTTAATATTATCATATAAGCTAGAATCTAAATCACATGTATAAACATTATATAATAGTGGGCTGAGAACAGAGCCTTGCGGCAGGCCTTTCCAAACTGATCGTGTATCTATCATATCAGAACCAGTTAGAGAGATATTACGGCCATATAAAGCATTTAGGATGAAATTTGTAAATTTCCAAGAAACCTGAAGGGCTAAAAGTTTCTGTTTTAAAACGTCTATAAGTACATTATCATATGCGGCGGAAATATCCAAAAAAGTTGCAAGTACAGATTCATTATTAGTGAATGCTAGTCGGATGTCAGAAATAAAAATACTGATGCTATCCAATGTGCATTTTCCTTTCCTAAAACCGTACTGACTATCCGATATTAAGCCTTTACTTTCAAAATGCCACTCTAAACGATTTTTAATAAGATGTTCTATTAGTTTTAATAGGATGGATGATAAGGCTATAGGGCGATATGAAGAAGCGTCAGATAGGGGTTTATTCGGTTTACACACTGGCAACACTACTTGTGTTTTCCATTCTGACGGGAGAGTTCCTGNCGCTTTTTCTCGGCTTTAACTTTAAGAAACATTCATTCATTCACTTACTCTATTTGTCGATGGTACTAAACGAATCCACAGATTATAACATGGAATTGCTCACTCATTCATTCTGTAATTCATTATTTTTCTTGCCATGTTATTTGGGTTGTTTTTGTGTCGTGAAGAAAGATATTGTAATTTATCCTAGAAAATCCGAAATAAAGTAACAATATCATAAGTTCCACCTATTTGAACCTTCCTAGCGCGCTGAAATAAGTCTACGATGAAGATACAAGTGTCGACCTTGTATACCAACGTCTATGTATTTTGGTGGGCACAGTGAAGAAAAAGTGAATTACTGTAATTAGAAAAGCTGCCTTTTTGTCCTCAATCGAATTGTAACGATGTGTTATTTTGTGTAAAATATAACCGAACTAGTCGACTAAGAAGATCAGTTTTACGCAGTATTATGTGTATAGTGTGTGGTAAAGACCACCTGGAGTTCAGGCCTGTAACTTCACCATGACTATGTTTCCCTCGTCTGATATGGGCGCAGCACCTCAACAGCCGACAAATCAAGTCGCTCAGAACGGCAGCACGACCCTACCCCGGTCGCACCATCAAAGAACAGGTAAACTTTTGACAATCAATACACCATAAATCTCTGTACTTCCTTGGCGACTGCTCTTTGTAGTAGTACTTATTTATTACAGAACATATTTCATGAACAAGTTTAGCAAGTGAGGATAGGTTTTTCAAGTAAATCAAACTCATTACAGGTCGACCCCCGGCAGCCCCAAAGTCTTATGACTACCTCTTGAAAGTGTTGCTAGTTGGAGACTCTGATGTTGGCAAACAAGAAATCTTGCAAGACTTAGAAGATGGCTCAGCTGATTCACCATTTTGCAGTGGAAGTGGTAAGTCTATATCAGTTGGAAGAAAAACAAATAACTACAGCCTTGGCCAAAAGTATTGAGCACCCCCTAAATACTGCTTATACATGATAACTATAAAAGATACTCAAAGATATTTGATAAAAACCTTTCTTTGACAGGTTTTGAAACATAAACTCACGGCACAACGTGCAATAAAACACGTTTCGAGATGTTTAGCTATGATATTGTAGTATTGTTAGTCTTTGAAAAATCATAAAAAAACTTCTTCTGACCTCGCTGCTGAGTTATCAGCTGAAATTAATACGCCAATTTCTGCAAGAACAACTCGCAGAAGACTCCAAGAAGCTGGGCTTAAGGGCTATACAGCCAGAAAGAAGCCATGGCTCTCAGTAAAGACCAAAACAGCTCGTTACGAGTAGGCTTTAAAATACCAAACTTTATAGGTTTATCATAATAAGTTCTAGTGAACCTAATACATTTTATTACATGGCTAAGACAAATGGCACATGTTCTTTTAACCCCAGGATGGTTTTGGGACGAGGCAGAAGTCGGTCTAGGTGGTAATTCATCAACACCAACTGAACGCAGCTCGCGGGGTAGGGTAGTCATTATAAGCCACGAGTTTCAATTGAGGTATAACTAAAGAGCTATCCAATGATAAATAAGAAGCTGCCCCTAGTTACCTTGTTAGTATTGTCGCAATCACTGTTTAAGACGTAAGAATTTATTCCTGAAAAATATCGACTGAGCTAAGCTATAGGAGAGGGGGGCAGCTTTGGACAGGGGCAGCTTAGAACAAATGAATTTAAAAATCACTGGTTTAGGCTACAATGGTATAAATCATAATTTATATTGCCAGCACTGATGCGCATAGCCGTCACATCTCATTTTTAATATCTAACTGTAGGTTAACCGGCAAAAGTGGTTTTTTGTTTTTGACTGCCAATTTCGCACTTTTTTATTTCGGTTCTAAGGNAAACGTCGCTTGCGTGAAGAGTGGAACGCTTTAACATGTGACGATTGTAATAAATTAGTACAATCTTTACCAAAAATAACTTCTGCAGTAATTAAGGCAAAGGGTGGTCCAACAAAGTATTAATTTTTTGTTGTTAATAAACAATATAAAACTGTTAAAAACTGTTTTGATTCAGACACATGTATAATTCCTTCAAAATAAATAAATATCATGGGTGCTCAATACTTTTGGCCAAGGCTGTAGATAACTTTTAAGTAATTTATAATTTAAAATATGTCTGGATTTATTCAAGCTATTCAATCCATTTTTAATCTTTTATAGTGATAGTATAATACCCAATTTATTGCTACATAATTCCTCAATAGCATTTTTCAACTATCCAATTAATTCTGTCATTGCAATTAACCTTTAACTGGTGACCTGAAGTCAACAGTGCGTATTTGGTGAGGTGACGTTTAAGAGACGTCAAAGAAAAACTAATGTACAAAAAAATTGGCTGACGTAAAATAAGTTTGAAGCCAAGAATTTAGTAACTTATATAGTTGTCCAAATAATATAAAAACATGGTTTAAAAAAACATTAGTTTTTGGTACAAAATCATTCTTATTTGAGCAAGGTACTTTTCATTTAAAAAAAAGTTAGACACCTAAAATGGGCATACTAGCCCCCAGAAATACACTTTGGGACCTTCCTAATCATCATTTTTAGATAGTTTAGATACTAATCAACAAAACTCAGCAGGTAAAGCTATCCTAAGATAAGAAATTAAAAAAATTACAATCATCAAATATCACTTACTAGAAACGTTCACGTCTACAGACATCACAATTTTGCTTGCAGCAATTTAGGCACATAGGTTTATCATAATAAGTTCTAGTGAACCTAATACATTTTATTACATGGCTAAGACAAATGGCACATGTTCTTTTAACCCCAGGATGGTTTTGGGACGAGGCAGAAGTCGGTCTAGGTGGTAATTCATCAACACCAACTGAACGCAGCTCGCGGGGTAGGGTAGTCATTATAAGCCACGAGTTTCAATTGAGGTATAACTAAAGAGCTATCCAATGATAAATAAGAAGCTGCCCCTAGTTACCTTGTTAGTATTGTCGCAATCACTGTTTAAGACGTAAGAATTTATTCCTGAAAAATATCGACTGAGCTAAGCTATAGTAGAATATGATTATACATAGGCCAATAAGGATGTTGAATAGTTGAAACACTTTGTTCCATCTCATCCATCAACCCCTCCTATTTCGTCAGGACACTGTTATTCAATGGTGGAGGTGTTGATTTCATCTCCAGATTGCTCAGATTTGGTAACATGCAGACTTTCTAAAACGAAGTCAGGATCGCCTATATCGTCGTCAAAACTACTACACTCGTCGTCGTTCTCTGTTAGAAGCTCCTGTATTATACCTCGCTGACTAAGAACCCTTCTTCTTTTGGCAGACCTCTTTTGTTTATCGTGAGACATTCTATAAAAGATAATAACAATACATTACCACCGCTGTGACGTCCCTCAAACACTATGAAGTTGTGTAAACTAACTGTGAGGTGACGAACAACAGACACATAGGTAAAATACACATTAGCACTGACCTGACGTCTGTGAGACGGCGAAAGCTCCACACAGGCAACACAGGAGACCCTGAGCTCGTGCGCCTCCTACTGAGCGAAGGAGTGTGGCAAACGCGGAAGGTACCAAAACGCACGGGGAGAAGCGACAAAAAGGCGGGGAGATAAATTAAAAAAACGAAACGCGGTGTCTGAGAGACGGGCAGGTCACCAGTTAAAGGTTAAAACAATTATTATTATTATAATTAAAACAACATTTATTTATACATATGTTATTAACACCAAAAAGTGTTAGTCTCTAATTAGCTTTGCATGAAATTACATGTTATTAGATAGTTTACATGCCTATTATAAATGTAAAATCTTTTTTAGCATATAAAACCACAACAATCCTGCTTGACGGTAAGAGGGTGAAGCTGCAGCTATGGGATACGTCAGGACAAGGCAGGTTCTGCACCATCATACGTTCCTACTCCAGGGGTGCCCAAGGCATCCTTCTGGTTTATGACATTACCAATAAATGGTCATTTGATAGTATTGACAGGTGGCTAGAAGAAGTTGAACAGGTAAATTATTTAATCTTATTTACAGATTAACAATGTTGTATTTGAGTTCCTTACCCTGTTTATTCCAACTATCATTTTATCAATTTGTGGATGAAGTAAAAGTTGTGTATAATTTCAGCATGCACCAGGAGTGCCAAAGGTATTGGTCGGCAATCGACTCCATCTTGCTTTCAAACGACAAGTTCAGGAAAGGGACGCTGAATTATATGCTGCAAAAAATCACATGGCGTTTTTCGAAGTCAGTCCCCTATGTGACTTTAATATCAGAGAAAGTTTCTGTGAATTGTCCCGAATGGCGTTACATCGTAATGGAATGGAAAGGCTATGGAGAAGTAATAAAGGTATGTTTTCATTTTTTTGTCAATGTCTGTATCTTTTACTGTCTGTTTACTTGTCTGTATTTACTTTATTTTTTGTTAAATTTATGTTTTCTTAGTAAAGGAATACTACATGTTTACAATTTGCTGGCAATCTCAAAACCACAATTTCAAGATGTCTTATAACTTAAAAAACAAAAGTTTAAGCTCAATATGGAAAAATAAAGGTAAAAGGGAGCAATATCTTCAAACCCATTCTCATTCCAGTGCTAAGTCTCCAAGAGCTGTGTTGCCGTGCGATAGTCGCTCGCACGTGTGTGTACGGCTTAGAGCGGCTCCCGTTGCCGACGGCTCTGAAGTCCCACCTCAAGTCGTACGCCATCTCCGCCGCGCCTTCCCGCCGCCGCGCGCGACCCACCCCCCACCACACCCGCCTCAACTGCACCGGAAGAAACTCCTGCTGCATTTCGTAAACACTACGGAATAGAACCTAAAGGTAGACATTTTCTGCATCTCAACGGTATATCTATGAAAGTTAAATGGTACATTCATAGATATCTATATGAAATTACTTTACGGTGTGACTTGGTATAGCCATCATGATTGCATGAAGAGATTTTTAAGTAACAATCAATAATCCTGATAATGACAGTGAATTACTGTTCCTAGCTTTTAGATGCCCAAATCTGTCTGTGAAGCGGTGCTAAATTGAATGCCGTAATTTGTCACTGTCAAACAATCTCTGAGGATGATTTTATCACTAAAAGAAACATCAGTCACCATAATAATATCAATTTCAAGCATGCTTATGGACGCTACTTATTGCCTTGATTTAATTTGTGAATCAGGGTTTGTTTTTCTAAAGCGAGAATCTACTTTTCACTCAAAACGTTTCATGTTTCACTGATGTGGCAATACAATTTGACATTATTCACTTGACCTTGTAAATATGCACCCGTAATTGCCAAATTAACTGCACAAACAATTAATATTTTCCAATAATAACACCAAGTGAAAATCTGGAGCTACTCTTCAAATTGTTATTGAATGTTTTCTACAATGAATATTAAGTGACAACACTAAATCTTTAACTGCCAATTAATTAACTATGAACGTTACTACATACATACATAATATAGCACTTATTGAACCTATGTAGTAAAATAGAATATACTTCTAAAATACTGTCCAAAATTGAATGATCCTATCAATAAACAGGCTGTAATTGACAACGGATTTGTGACTAGTTGATAGAGAAGAGAGATTAGAATTAGGTATTGTTACTTAAAGGATATGATGTGACTATAAGTGTTATTTAATTATATAATATGTGAATATTTTGTAGAAGGCAACTAGGTCCTCTATTGTCCATGTAATTCGTATGAATCTATATTAACTTTGTACTGAAAAACATTATTATTATGTGCCTAGTTCTGTAACTAATTAGTGCTAGAGATGTAAAACTATTATAACACTGGAAGCAAATGGAGAGTGCCATCAACACTGGCGCATGTGAAGTGACGTGAAATGCCGAATATCAAGCAATATTAACGTTAGTGTGCACGGGCTGTATAGCGACGCTAGAACAGGCGACATTACATGGCAGGACAATGTATTTTAAGATGTTTTAACGTATAAATTGCTCCCATTTTCAACAAATAATGTGTATTTACCTAACATTTAAGTACAACTAATCCAACTAACATGAACTTGGATATAATAGCCTGCCTGTGAATTGTGCAAATCGATTTATTGTCCATTATTGTAAGCTAAGTAAGTTTCACTATGTAATATTTATCATTTCAAAATTTGTAAATATTTGACTATATTCTTAGTCATACTTTTTCGAGTATTTCGATACAAACCAAAATTGTGTGTAAGTTTTAATACCAATGTAATAAATCGATCAGTTATTTTGAGAAATAATATTTAATGTGAAAAATATTTTTCATGTTATTTAGTAAGAAAATCAACTTTTAAATATTTCATTTTGTGTACGTTTTCTATATGGTTGTGTATGTTTTAATATATGACAATATTCACTTAGGTTACCTATTTCGCATTTAACAATCAATGTGTAATTGTCACGTATTTTACAAAAATTACATGCGTCACAAAATGTTTTCAACTGCTTCGGTCACTACTGTAATCTAGTATGATCCGTCCCTTACCGCGACTGTTTTTCAACACTCATTATCTCGTCTCTGAATATAAGGATTGTCCACTTTCTTCAACTACTCTTTACTGGTGTAGATCACATGTGTACCAAATTGATTTATGATGAAGAACAAGTAGATAATGTCTGCACTAGGTTGTACAAAATTCTCGTATTAGTATCATTGTATCGTACGCATTTTCCTAGACTATCATTAATCTTCCGCGGCTATTATAAACTGCTCCATATTTATCCCATAATCTTCTTATACTTAGTAACCCTATATACCCGAATCTTTAATTTTAATTCTTGAGTAACGATACATAATATATCCCTAATTCGAGTATTATACCATATTTTATTAACAGTATTACATTTTTCAAACCCAGACTGACAGTTTCTTCTGGAAGCTTGCACTAAATTTCAATTATGTGCATACATTCTGCACTTTCTTTGCATGTCTTTACTCCTTTATATTATGAAGCAGTTCCACATTAGATAGCTGCTACAATTTATAACGCGTCACATAATCAAAGGTTCTTGTACATTTCTATTTCGCGTAGATAAAATATCTTTTGTAAATAATTTAGTTTACGCATTATTTTCATATAATATTTGTGATAGATTTAGTTCATATATCATTATCCAAATACACTAATGCAAGCTAAAAGTTTGGGTTAGATTGGTACAGTCATGATTTTATTACATTATAATATGATAAGTTGTGAAATAAAACTAATTTATAAATATTTTCTGTGTTTTCTTTACGGCGAATGTTTTATATTAATGTTAAAAAGTACTTTTGAGTTGTTGAACTCGTCAGTAAAGACATGCGCGTAACGCACCTATCAGACAAAATCAATATTGAATATCATGCGCGCTAGGCCCGTTGCGAGCCAAGCGCAGTCACTCGCGGTATCCAAACAATGTTTTCATTTCCCTTTGGCAATGTCCTAGCAATATAAATAACACAAATGGTTGAAAGAACTAAGCAATGTAAGATATCACACGAAATGATGATTCGACTAAACAATTTTTTGTATGTTTTCAATTTACGCCAAGGCACAATTTTAATTGCCGTCCATCAGATCGTAAGTAACATCATCATCATATCAAAGCAAGTGTTCAAATCTTACATCGATCCTGATGTTTCATTGGATATTTTCAGGCAATGTCATCTTTTGTTCTCATAATATTATTAGTTGGCATATCTCATGTGGGTGAAATGCTATCAATGCTGCATGCTGACATGGAAGACGACGCTGAAAGCCGCGGTTTCTTCGAAGTGTCCTACGGTCAACAGCTCGTGTTCCACGAGGGAGACGTGATCAGCACTAACAATCAACGGAGATTTGCAAAGGCACAACATCTAGCATCGGGTATGTTATCTGTTATCTAATCGCTGCAGTGGCTTCAATAATATGGATTAGTGAATTGGACGTTGTTATAGTGAATTGATATAATGCATGAGATATGCTCAATGGAGAGAAAAATAATGTTTTCAGGGGCAATCAATCGTAATAATCGTAGTATACACGTTTGTTTGTAATTTCATTCAAAGCATTATCAAAAAACGAGGCGCGCAACATAGACCTATTCGTCGCGGATGACTTTACCTACTTTCATTCAACGCACTTTAAAACGCGTTGTTAGCATTCACTTGTTTTTATTTACAGTGACCGTGATATTTCTGTACACGAGCACGATCCTGACGTCAATTTACCTGATGTGCTGCATATCCTTGCTGCACGGCGCCGTGAAGTACAAGCGGGAGTATGTACTGCCGTGGATCATGGCGGCGTGTGTTGGCGTGGTTCTGCTGCTGGTGGCTATCGTAGTTGGTGACGGGTACCCATGCATCGTGAGCCTCTTCGGCGGGCACAAGCTTTATCGTGAGTGTTTACCCTCTCAAACTTCGTTGTATTCTAAATAAGTTGAGTGCTTGTTTCCGTTTAGTCAACTTACCGAAAAACGGTGGTATCCTCAAGTTGCATCTTGCCCTTGAGGCCTGAGAAATGACACCTTAATTTTATGCTACTTATTAAATCCAACTTTAGGTACTTACATAAATTAGGTAACAAACTCTTTTAAATCTGACACTTATACACGTTCCAGTGGTACCTAGTTAGGCAGGCTCTCTCGAGTTTGGAAGTTCCGGATTCGATTCTCAGGCAGGACGCACACAGTTTATAAAGCATAGTATTTCAACCTGATTGCCCGAAAACAAATATAGGTAATGTGCGCGTTTTACCCCTTGAAATTCAATTCAAATTCTTTATCGTGCGTACCTATTCCCTTCTATGGCTCATTGTCTGATGCATGGTTCTGTAAATCCTGTACTATCACGACCTACACAATAAAAGAACATGCATTAAGTTTCTCCCATCACTCACTTTAATCATGGATTATAAATTATCCATGGATCCATGCTATAATAGTCACTAATCGAAATTATCTTCAATTCCAGACTTATTCTGCGCTCTATTCGTGCTGACCTTCATCTACGCTATTTGCGCGGTCAGCAGCTTCGCGCTAGAGACGGGCGGCGGGCGGTGCCGGCGTACGCGCAGCGACGAGCGTGGCGAGCGCTTGCTACTGTTGGACCACGCAGCGCATTCCAGCCTACTGTCTGCGGCGCAGCTCACCAAGCTCTCACACGGCACTAGAACGCACTTCGTCTGAATGCTACGCTATGCTTCATGGTCAAGGCGAAGCGGTCGACTGCACCCCCCTATAACTGTTCGGATGAGGTCTTTTGAGAAAGATGTTGGTGTGGACAAGGCAGTGCCTCATGTATACGTAATGCGTTACACACAATTTCTGCTTCGATCTTGATTAGGCCAAATCTTATGGGGCCGGTTTGCGGGTCACGTGACTTTAATTTACAGTAAGAGTAGCTTTACTTTTTTTGGATGAATTGTTTATTATAAGTTTATGAGTAAGCCTACTATTCCGCGAGCGTTAATTTTAAAACTTTATAAGATGTAAAGTAAAATAACACCACCTGCCGCAAAGGGGATGCAGCTGTTGATAACTTCGCGCACTTGACCAACGTTTTTGTTCACATTTTTGTACACAGTACGCTACTCCATCGCCTTTACTTCAAACTACACGTTCAACGCTGTCGCTAGGTCATAGTTAAGCATAGTCAGACCCAAAACCTCATTGTCCTGAAAGCTAACCGCCTTTATTCATCTATTCATTGAACAAATTGAAAACTTATGAAGCTGTTACTTATTTTTACAAATGACATTGGGAACTTTTTGCCCCACTTTTCGAAAAGTAGCGGACACAAACGAAACCTATCACAGATGATACATACTAATATCCAATGAATTTCCGTGCATTTTTTTTCTCTCTTATATGGGAATATTGAGAAAATGAAGTTTTAATATTTTATTTTATTTTACATTTAGGTAACATTTTTGACGATCTCCGTGGCGGAGAGGCGCACACACCGGTTTTCAAGGTATGTTAGGCCAATCCTGAGGTCCCGGGTTCGATTCCCGGCCGGGACAATATTATAGAAAACGATCTTTTCACATTGTCTCTGGTTTGGGTGTGTTGTGGTTCGTCGTTCCCGATTTCCATAACACAAATGCCTTAGCTACTTATTTTGGGTTGGAATAATATATGAGATGTTGTCTAATATTAATTTATTCATATTATTTTATTTATATTTTTTATTTATTTATATTATTTTATTTACTTTTATTGGTTACCCTGCAATGCCAAACAACATAACATGTAAAAATATCAAATCATTATAGACAAATATATTTTCAACTTAGACTCGTCATATCTCAGAATTCCCATATCTCACAACATAGCGCTTTAAGTGAATATATCTACAAGTATAAAGCTTTGAAATAAAATACGTTTCATCTTTGTCCGCCGTGGGGCATATTCTCATATTAAAGTTCCCAATGTCCTTTAAAAGGGCTAATTCGTGATTTATAAGCATTTTCCGTCCGGTTAGTATCAGCGTGAAGGAAAAACAGATAGCTGCTGGTAACGATTTTATTATACACTAATGCAACATAATAATTCTCCTGGAGATATGTATTTGCAATGCAATAACTGAACCGAGATTTCATAATAATTATACAATATAGAAACGGCCTCTGAAGACATGTACATAAATTAAAGTTTTGATTTAAAACAAGAGTCAATTATCTAAATACTTGCGTACATCAATCAAAGTAAGTTTTTGTTAAATAATAAAACAATGGATAGTTTCATTTCACAATCTTTTGTCTTTCTGTGCTATTTTAGAATGAAGTCGTAATTAAGAACTTGACACGCAATTTGATTGTCATTTGTCAGAATTTATAATTAATTAGAATTTAATTACTTTAATAATTTATTATGGTTATTTAACATTTCAGCCAAAAAAGTGCATGTTGCTTCATGTTGATGCTATAATGGTTGTATAAATATTGCACAATCTGGACAAAACATTTGACTGTGATCATTTAATTACTTAATCTATGATTTAATAAAATATATCAAGGAAAGCAAATACTCATTAGGTTTCAGCAAGCTTAGGCTATTAGCAGATTGAATCATCAACACGAAAATCAGTATTTTTGACATTGTTTATGTAAAAAGTAGGTAAAAGCTAGTTTACAGGAGTACTGTAGTTTTATCTTTATGCTTTCTCATAATAATAATTGTCAAATTAAGAAAGGAAAAGTATTATTTAAAACGCAATTTTGGGAAAATGTGAACATAATTATTTGTTGTGATATTATTGTTTAATGTGACTCTAAAGAGACATACATGTTATGCCAAATATGTATATTTTATTGTAAATATTAAAGTACAAATCTTACATTATTGTTCAACAAGTGAAATATGGCAATGATTGTTAATTTGGATATTATGTATTTTACATATTATTTTAGTTACAATGGCTACATTATTATGCTATTGTTCTTGTTTTAAGTATAACATTAAAATGCTTACATATGCTATCAAAATAAAAAATATGTAATATTTTATATCTAAATCTTTTACTCATTTTCCTTTTCCTATTTTCTTAATAAAGCATGTCCTACTTAAAATATCTATAGATTACAATAACAATAGAACATATTCTATTTTCCTTCTATAAAAATCTGCAATCACAATTATTTATTAGTAATTCTGGAAGACCTTGTCTATTATTTATGCATAAACAACAAACTTAACCCCACCGACCACTCTCCAAAGGTCTTTGTATCCCTTTGAAACCTCTTGCTAAAATAAATTTTTCGGATGACTCAGATCTACTTGCTTTTGGTTTGAGTATTTTGATGCTCTTATAAAACCTTTCTAAGTCCATTTCTAATATAGGAACTTCCTTTCCATCCCAGACTTTAAAGAGCAAATTGCCATCAATTTTTGTCACTAATGCTGCAAATCTTATGGCCATGTAGCATAGTCCAATAATTCTGTCTTTGTCCAGTTCTCTGACCCCAGTAGCACTGGGTGCCATATCTGAGAGAACAACATCCACTTTCTTGCCTCCAAGTAATTCTACTACTCTGTCATGAGCACCTATTGTAGAGAAGTCCATGTTGCTCAAGATAGTTGCTCCCTGCAAATAGATTTTAATTGCAAATAAATGAATTTTAAATTGGTAACATAATCTATAAGGACAAATAAAATTAAATAGTTGTTAGTGTAGTTACCTCAATAGGAAATATTTGTAACTTGTCAATAGCCAACACAGATCCTCTTGGTTTTTTTGGTTCAGCACCGTCAGCATTAGTTTTTTGTACAGCAACTTGGGTCCATGAGCCTGGAGCAGCACCAAGATCCACCACAGTCAGCCCAGGTGTGAGAATATTGGTTTTTTCGTTCATTTCCAATAGTTTAAACGCACTCCGACATCTAAAATGAACATAGTAAATGAATTTAAATAAGGAAGTTTAAAAATATATCTTAATTACTAGATAGTTATGGCTATAGCCATAACAAGTTAAGTGATTAAGTTACGTACCTGTAGTTATAGATTTTAGCTTTTTCCACGTAGGGGTCAGCTTTTTGACGACATAACCATTGTTGTGAACTTTTCAGTCTCTTCAAACACTTGACTAGGAAACACATTCTTGCAAAATTGAATGTTTTGCTCTCAAGAAAATGTCTCGATAACATCTTAATACTTAAAAAATGAAGCCTTTATCTACGTAAGAGTCCTTTTTTACATATTTCTTCTGTGACTCTCTAATTTAAAGCTTAAAGTTAATTTAAATTTAAGCTTTACAAAATAAAAATGTATCCCTCACAGTTCACGAAATTTTTTGACAATTTTTTTTTTTTCTAACAGGTTTAACGGCTTCGGAAAGTATCCTTACGGCCAGTTTTTTTGACAATCATATGGTTTTAACAGTTTTAATTTTAATATTTTTTTTTTAATAGTAGTTTCACGGCTTTGGTTAAAGATCCATTTTAATGACTTATCCACAGAATAAGATGCATGCCATGCCGATACCTGCCGATACCTAAATGAAATGCCATTAGCCATTCACATCGTGATAGTGCGATTCTTCTTCTTCTTCTTCTGTGTGGCCTCGGTATTAATAATTTTCAACTCGAATATTAGGCGGCCAAGCCGCAACAAAAAAAAAAGAAAAAACAAAATGTCAATGTCATTCATTTGCAAAAAAAGTTGTTGTGTTTGTTTTCTTTTGGCGGTATTTTATTTACGAAATAAATTCATTATATGGAGTAAACAAAAAGGAAATTAATTTACTTTTAAAGTATATGTTATACAAAACAATCAAATCAAAGGATATTCCCCTTCAAGACATGAAAATTTTCGTGCGTTCGGCGCATAACCTAAAAGAGAGATTACGATTTTGTAATTATTACAGTAGCCAGCTTTTAATTAGTAAACGCGAAAAGTCTGATACCATGAAATATTTAAATGTTGCTGAAAAAAATGATGCAGCTAAAAACATTGCATTACATCTATCCCGAGGAACTTCGCGACGGGTACGTAAAATTTAAACAAACCTAAAAATTTACTACTAACTAAATATGGTCTATTAATACTTTACAATTTCAGCGAGAGGGGCTTTCCCAATACAACAAGATCTATGAATTTGAAGCGGATGTTAGGGGTCAAAAGTGCCAAATGGTGATGACATCAGTTTCAGGTCATCTTCTAGCTTTAGAATTTGTTGGTGCATACAAAAATTGGCAATCTTGTAATCCCCTGACTTTGTTTGATGCACCGGTATTTAAATACTGTCCAGAAAATTATGAAAAAATTAAGGTAAACTCTATTTTGTTGTACTTATTCTTGGCTAAGTCTTTCTTATCTTATTGTATCTAGTTTTTATATTTCAGAGAACTTTAGAAAGAGAAATCAAAAGCTGCCAAGGTCTCATAATATGGACAGATTGTGACAGAGAAGGTGAAAATATAGGTTTTGAGATAATTCAAGTTTGTACAGCAGCTAAGCAGAACATACAGGTGTTCCGGGCAAAATTCTCTGAAATCACTGCAGTATCAGTGCGTAGAGCTTTGCATAACCTAGAGCAACCAAATAAGAATGTCAGCGATGCAGTTGATGTAAGACAAGAGCTGGACTTAAGGATAGGTAAGGCATTGTTTTTGACATTTTGGCCTGTGAGAGAATTCCTTATTAAGTTTGCCTTTCGTACCATATCATTTGCCTTTTTATAGCATTTCAGTGTCTCCTCTCCACTCATCCTTAGGACAATATACATACACAGGTGTCAATACAATAATTAAAACCTATTACAAACTATTCCAGGTGCTGCATTTACAAGGTTCCAGACACTAAGGCTTCAAAAAGTCTTCCCCAGTAAGTTGGCAGAGAGCCTAGTGAGCTATGGCTCCTGTCAGTTTCCAACACTAGGCTTTGTGGTTGAGAGGTACATAGCTGTTGAGAACTTTGTTGTAGAACCATTCTGGAAAATTAAAGGTGAGACTTACATACTGTCTGTGAGAGAAAACAAAAAGTTAAAAAAAAGAATTGTGGTTACAGAAATTTCTCCTATCATGTTTATTCATTTTCAGTTGTCTCTTTTCATTCTCTACATTTTATATAGCTGCATCAGTTTTATTTTATTTATTTGGTTCACCAACAGTTAATTTCTTCAATACTATCATACATCTTGACAAGTGGGTACAAGTTCAGTTGGTGGAACCTTGGATTTTTTTTGTGGTTAATGTAATTTCTTATTAACTTACAGTGAATCACACAATGAATAATTTGAGTGTAGATTTTGCATGGGATAGAATACGGCTCTTCGACAGAGATGCTTGTCAAGTTTTACATGACATCTGCTTGGAGAACCCTCAAGCTAAAGTGTGTGATGTCAAAACTAAACCAAAGTCCAAGTGGAGACCTCTACCTCTAGATACAGTTGTAAGTATCCCCACTATATTCTTAAAATTAGTAATTGCTAAATTGTATAAAAAATATTAGTGTAACTAAGTTACCCTTCATGTCTAATGAATAAGCCTAGGCGCAGACCATCGATTTTTCGTCGGCCGATAGTTTCGTCGGGCAGTTGATCAGTATGGGCATTTATGGAAGTGTGCACATTACACAAATTTGATTTTGCCGATTCTTCATACAATTTAAAATCGGGCACAACTATCGGCCAACTAAAAATCGGTGGTCTGCGCCTAGTCTAAGCGTAGGAGACACGCGACAGCGACAGCTCGGCGACTAGACGCAACGACAGGCTGCTTTCATACATTTTCGACGCCGTGACTGACGCTAAGTGTGCGAAGCTTTGAACACAAAATAATATGTATATGAAATTGTCTGCCGCAGCCTGTTTTCGCGTCTAGTCCCCGCGTCTGTCTCCTACACTATAACAAGATTTTTGTTTGTACCTTCAACATGCTTGATCATAAAAATTTTACTTATATTGTAGGAACTAGAAAAACTAGCATCAAGGAAGCTAAAAATAAACGCTAAAGAGACCATGCGTCTCGCCGAAAAACTATACACCCAAGGTTTGATCAGCTACCCGCGTACAGAGACCAATGAGTTCCCGAAAGAGATGAACCTCGGACAACTGGTGACACAGCAAGTTGGGGACCCGCAGTGGGGAGCGTTCGCGCAGGGCATCATGGATAGTGGAGGGCCCACGCCGCGTCAAGGCAACAAGAGCGATAAGGCCCATCCGCCTATACACCCTACTAAGTATATTAACAGTAAGATTTATTTTCAAGTTAGGTACATTTACTTTTGTTTCCTTAGATTTTGTAGTAAAAACCTTGGATAGGACTAGGGGGAGTGCAATGAGTCATTCAATTTTGAACTAGGTCAATTTTTATTAGGTAATTTAATCAAAATTCAGTATGTCTGGCTCCAAATTTTTACTGTTGACAATCACATACTTTACCTGGCCACCTGGATTTTTATTTTACTGTCTAGGTCCATTGTAGAAATGTAATATCTCCACTCATAATTTCATGAGTTCTAGAATAATATCAACAACATTTTTCGCTTATAAAGGTAAAAAACATGACTTTTCATTCAGTCATAACTTTTTACTGACAGGATACTTTTGATTGCGGTTTACTTAGTTATAATGAATCAGTATTTAGTAGACTATTTTATTACATAGTTCTCGTTAGTGGTGGACATTTGGGCCAAACTCCATACAATTTTGGTCTTTGTCTTTTCCTAAATTCCGTCCTTGATGAAAGGTTGTTAAAACTTTTTAGGTTTATCCGGCAACGAGCAACGCCTCTACGAGTTCATAGTCCGTTCGTTCCTCGCGTGCTGCTCCAAGGACGCCCAAGGCCAGGAGACCACGGTTACTATAGACGTGGCCAGCGAGCGCTTCGCGGCCAGTGGGCTCATGATCACGGCCAGGAATTATCTGGAAGTCTACCCGTACGATAAGTGGTCGTCTAAGGAAATACACGTGTATCAGGTGAGTAAAACTAATATAAGCGCTAGAATGTGCATCTGTCATAGAATACATAAGATGTCCAAGGCCAAGAGTCCACGGTGGTCATAGACGTGGCGGGCGAGCGGTTCGCGGCCAGCGGGCTCATGATCACGGCCAGGAATCTGAGAAACCAGCTATCAAAGAAACCACCAAAAGAGTACATGCCAGGGAGTAGGTAACTTTCTGTAAATCTAGACTACTTATTGTTTCTAAATCATCACCACCATTTAACTGTCGACATCGGATTTTTGAAAAGCACTAAAGAGTGGAGCAATATCTTTGCACTTTTCTTCTCATAACATCTAGATTTGTTTTCCGCTTGATCTGCTTTGTGCATGTTACGCCGTCGATGTCGATGAATTATTATGTCAGACATCTAGGGCGACACTAATTTTTTGCTGGTGTCATGTATAATTCATCAGTCGCCTCAGTCTTTAGAGAGAAGTAATTAGTTTTTCTTTTAGGCAGGCGAAACATTCAACCCTACCAGTATAGACTTGGTAGATGGAAGCACAAGTCCGCCGAATCTCTTGACTGAAGCTGATCTTATCGCGCTAATGGAAAAACATGGAATTGGTATATATGTCGCAGTCGGATTGTATAATCCGCCGTTTTACATTACCACTAGGCATTTTACATTACAGCTCTGTTTTGTAATACGGCGGTTCAACGTTTAGGCGGATTGTCATTGCGATACGTTCTTCAATACGGCGGCCCACGTTTAGCCGCATCGTACTACTATAGATTGTAGGGTGACCATACTTACAAAATAAAACAATGTTTAATGAAAATAAATTTTAATAAGACAGATTTTAAGAATTATTACCTTCGTTACTGTATACTAAATAATATATTTGGCTTCAGTATTTTTTTTACTTATTTATAAATCACAAGGGATAGCCATCTAAAAAAAAGTAACTCAAAACAATTAGACTTTTCTAAACATTTTAAGAATTAATTAGATATTTGGCTTTAGTCTTTTTTAGTCATTAAAAATGATCAAAGGGAACAGGTAACTCAAAACTATAAAGTTTTAGTCATTTTTTCTGGGTTATTTTTCTTTAAGATAAAATTATCTTCACCGGCCACAGCCATGATTTCATATTTTTACACTAATAATATTGTGTAGGATTCCGCCGAACACCAGAATCCATAGCCACTTTGTCCGGCAGCGCCACGGTATTGAAAATAGGAACTAAAAACTGTCAAAGCGGCGGGTAATGACACGCTGTTTTACATTACGGCTAGCTGTATTGAAGAACGGTTGACGCCGAATACATTCCGGCGGATTTTCATTCAGCCGTATTCAATCCGGCTAAACGTTAATCCGTCGTATTACAAAACAGAGCTGTAATGCAAAATGCCTAGCTGTAATGTAAAACGGCGGATTATACAATCTGACTGCGACATGTAAATCACTATTTTTATAGTTTGTGTTTATGATTTCGGAATGCGAGGTGCTTTAGTGTCACGTGATTTGAGAAAGACCACGCCCACTCTACGTTATGTCTGGGGTTTCTGGCATAATTCGCGAACTTATTGTCTTACATTATTCTCGCCTTACAATTTCCACTGTCTTGTCACCTTTCAATCTTTCAGGAACCGACGCAACCCACGCAGAACATATAGAAACAATAAAGAACAGGTCTTATGTGGCACTGGCGGACGCTATACATTTCGTTCCCGGCCTGTTGGGCATGGGCTTAGTAGAAGGCTACGACGCGATGGGGCTCACGATCTCCAAGCCACACCTGCGGGCGCAGTTGGAGGCCGATTTGAAGGCTATCAGCGAAGGGAGGAAGAATCCGCAGATAGTGCTAGCTGAACAGGTAACTAACATTTTCATAATAAAGGCCATTCCCACTCTACTCGTGGATAACATAAAAACTCCTTGTTGGGGCATAAGGCCTCCCCAATTCGTCTAGCCAGGATGGGATGGAATAAATCAAAATTAGAGAGGATTATGTTTCTGCAGAGGAGACTAAGGCCCGTTTTCACCATGAATCCCCAATTTTTAGAGGAGAAGAGAGATGTGTCGGGCGACTCTTTTTTCTATGTAGAATTTGACAGCGGCAGCGGCGGCGCGGACAGCAATAGACGGACTTCTAAACCGGGCCTAATACCTAAATAATACCAATAACTAAATTAAGTAACACTAAATTTCTTTGCAAGATCAGGGTCACTGTTGTTGAATAACTCTTTTTTTCAGGGTTCGAGGATATATATCAAGGGATATATATCAAGATGTTTTGATGATATATATCAACTTTTAAAATTTGTTACTGTATTTGTACTTTTTGACATAAGATTTTTATTTTTTTAGGTGATTTGGCCGTATTTCAAAGATATTTTATGTTTTTGCTTTATTTATTTGATTTTAAGTTTTAAAAACATTAAAAACATGTTTATGTAACACATATGCAATAGTATTCATGAATAATGCAATAAAATAATACTATGGCTTTCATACAAAATTGATATATATCAAAGTTGATATATATCGGATATATATCATAAATATCCGATATTTTGATATTTATAATAAATATCGGATATTTTCGAACCCTGCTTTTTTTATTTTAGGTAGCAAAATACAAAGAGGTGTATTTGACCGTGACGGCGGAAGCGAATAAGATCGACAGCGCGTTGGCTGAAAGATTTAGCGAAAGGCCTAATGAATACACTCCTAGCACTGAGAACTTGCCTGTTCAGATGCCCTCAGGTAAGAAAACATAACATTCCTTCTGATTCATGTTCTATGATTGGGTTTATATTGACTAGATGTAATTAAAACCATGGTTTTATGGATTTTGTTACAGTTCTGAAATGTCCTAAATGCGGGACAGACATGGTGGTGAGACAGAAAAAGAATAACCCTGAAGAATTGTACATAGGTTGCTTGTCTTATCCACAATGTAAAAATGCAGTGTGGCTCCCGTCGATTGTAAAGACATTGCAAGTTTTACCGGACTCATGCCCCACAGTAAGTAGCACTACTTACCTATTTTATTTAAATAGCTTTATGGCTTGTAACTTTTGGAATCTTATTTATAAAGTTATGTTCTATTTCAGTGTGGGCCAAATTACAAGAAAGTTATATTCGAATGGAGAAATAATTCGATAAGTCACTTATACCCGCCTCCTTACACTACCTGTATCGGAGGCTGTGATACGTCTTTTCTAGAATTACTCAAAATCAATCTTTCTAGTGTCCGACGAGTGCCTGAAAGTCGTCCGCAGACGGTTACCACCAACCCTACTAGACCAAATAATAGTATATTCGGAGGAACTAGCAACACGGTTAACGTTATGCCTGCTAGAACAACTCAAAACCGACCCAGTAATCCAACAAGGAGTTTTGTACCTCCTCCTCCTGCGAATACAGTTCAAAATCCGACGAACAACACCCGGATGCCGGTCCTTAGAAGTAACAGCAACGCAAATGCAGATGACAACAATGTGATGTGTGGGTGTAATCAAACTGCAATCTTGTTAACTGTCCGAAAGCAAACTGCTAATTTCGGTGAGGATCATAAATATTACATCTTAACAACCCAAAAAGTCACAATGAAAAATATTTTCCTATGATTTTGAACTTTTGTATCATACCCTCAAAGTTCAAAATCAACTGAAAAGCGTTATTTTTCATTTCAGGAAAGAAATTTTACAAATGCGCTAAGGGCAAAGAAAATGGCGGTTGCGATTTCTTCTTATGGGCGCCCGAATCGGCTGACGGTGGTGGGCAAACGCATTTTGACACACCGCCTCAGTCGAGTAACTCGTGGGGCAATTCCACCGCCGCTCCTAGCAGCAACAACACTACTAGGGGCTGGGGTATAACACCTAGCTTTTCTAGGGACGACTTTCAGGGGAACGACGATAATGTTATGTGTAACTGCGGTGTGCCATGTAAAAAGTAAGCATTTTCGCTTCACAACCTGTGTGTCTTTCAGCCCTTTTTAATTGAAAACGACTAATTACATCTTTGCTTCGCTTTCAGAGTCACGGTCCACAAAGAAGGTCCGAATAAAGGCCGCCCGTTTTACGGCTGTCCGAAGGAATACAACGCTCGTTGTAATTTCTTTCAATGGGCAGATGATGGCGGTAGCACAGGTAAACAATTACTGCCTACATTTTATTTACTTCCATCATTGACTACAACTTTATTAGCCTGAGATGTAGTGAAATCAAGACACGAAAATGTTCTAAATTAATTTTGAACCTTAAACTAAAGATATAAATCTCAAAATGCATTGGGGTAGTTAGCTGTACGTTATATTCTCTTTAGTTACAGAATGGGGTAGCGCGAACACTAGCAGAGGCCGAGGTCGCGGTCAGAGCGCCTCCCGCGGCCGCCGCTGCGGACTGTGCCGTCAGGAAGGTCACGTCAGAAGTCGCTGTCCCAACCTTAACACGGATTAACTGCTAGTTATTAGGACAAATGCTTCCCAACTAGGGTTAAGACACCCTTAGGTGTAGTCAGGACAAAAGAGTCTCAGTGTCAAAAGGATGTGGAAAGTTGCTGTAAGATATAATGAAATTTGTAAGATATAGGAGAACACTAGTTCGCATTTTCTACTTTCTTGCGCTAAGTAATATTGTTTATAATATGTGAATAATAATAAGTAATCTGCAAGACAGATAAGTGATATTAATTTTAAGTTGTTGAAATAAAATTGTCAAAATGTTTACAACTCTAGTTTTATTTACAATAACTTATTATAAAGAATGATCATGCTATAACAACTGCTCATACCTATGTATCATTTATATCAAACTCTTGAAAAGATATAGTTAATAACGTCTCCGCAGCGAAAATAGATGGGACGAGATTACAATATGGGAAGTACAATTAGGTCATTCTATATTTCTCCACTTACGAGATTGTTCTAGTAATGTGAACGCACGCACGTTTCGAAATCGATTGGCTTCATAATAATTATGTACTTATCTAAATATCTACCTACTACCACTTTTGTTTTTTATTCTTCGTTTTTAATGAGCCTACGCTCTGTGCGCGCTGTATCTCAGCGTGTTGTTCAGCTTCTACCGTTTTGTCGGTCATCATGTCCAAAAGTATCTCAAACTTTAGCCGCAACATATTGTTCTCCTCTTCAAGCCTCTCTAGTTCCTTTTTTAACCGCAGGTTTTCTTTGTGCGCTGCACCAGCTTTTCCTGACGCTGTGAATAATAAAAAATATGATGATGATGTAATATATCTGCGAGTTCTAACTTGGTCCTTGATACTAAAAAAATATATTTAATTTTCTTTACTAACGCAAGACGTTGGCTAAAAACCGACATGTTCCTAATTACCTACCAAAATACAGCTTAGTTAGGTTCAAAAAATAATAATTATGGGTACGTCATCATCATCATCATCTCGGCCATAGGACGTCCACTGCTGAACATAGGCCTCCCCCAATGGGTACGTATTTACCTGGAATCCATTGACCATCTTCAAACGATACCTCGAAATCTCCCAATTTTAGGGATAACTGCCCCAAATCGAGCGACAACTCCTTCGATGCGTAATCGCTCCCAAACTCGTTTTTTATCACAGAAGTGTCTTGTTTTCGAACTGGTATACTTTTAGCTGAGAATTTGTTGCTAAACAGAGGCATTTTTACTGTCCGTAAACCGTAAACAAATAAAAATGTAAATAAGTCGACGTCAAAACAAACGGTTGCCATAGCAACCGTCTATAGTCTATACCAACTGATATATATAGTTCCAACGTTTGTAGTTTTTTTTTTACTTGCACCACAGAATAAGTAAGTACTCAAGGTTGCACCATTGCACGCTAAAGTTACTTTAAAGAAATACGTTTTAATGTAGCCCATTCAGGAGGTGGGTTGATGACGGAGAAAAACATTTTTCTAACAAATAATAAATCCTTTCGGAGATAAAAACGACAGGAGACGTTTCAAAAATATTTTTAATACTGTTATTCGAGATGGATAAACACTAAAAATATTATGTAAATATTATTGCTCAATAAAAATTAAAAAATACGTATAAATTAACAAAAGATAGAAAATAGTTGTAAACAACAATAAATAATGGAATACTTCTTAAATGTAATTATTGCTTGGCAAGAGGTACTGCAGTAAACTGCTATTAAGTTTTCAGTCTGAAGATCATCACAGCTGGAATGATTAAAATTATTGATCCTATTGTATAAGTGGTAGCGGCTCCCGAACACCAGTACACTGAAACAAAAAAAAAAGATTAAATGATGAACAATTTACATTTCGAGAAATTAATTTTAAACCCACAATGAAATGAAACACGTTGTTTTGGAAAAGTACACACTTCTTTCAGAATGTATCCATATAAGCTGGCTGGTGCAATGGTGGATGATTTTTTTAAAGAACACCTTGTAAATAATATTACGTATCTATCTACCCATCTGTCACTCAGTAATCCGTAAACAGTGTACCTAGTTATCTATCGTGATATAATTTTCACTATCAGATCAGCAGTCCCAGAGATAACCCTCTATAAACTAAACCTCTTTTGCTATACATAACTGTGTTTCATATTTTGAACCTTACAAACTTGCACTAAGGTCGAAAAACAATATTTGAACTTGCTGTGCATGTTATAGGTCATGCAACAAGAGTTGAGGCGATTAACACCTCAACTTTCTTTGCGCGACCTATAAAAGTGCTACAGTCCGATTTTTAATTCGACGGAATTCTGACAGCTGTGATTTTTTGACAATTCAGATGTAATAAGCCTTTTTTGCTTTGAATTATTAATAAATAATATGAAATGAAATTTCATAAAGTACAACTTATAAGAATGAACTGTTGTTTGTTTTGTGAATTCAATGTACACTAATTATTATGTACATTTTAGAGATTAAATAGAAAAAAACGTGTTTTTAGTACCGTAAAACAACATATTATCATAAACGAAAATATGTATTGATCATCAATCATCATTATCGTCATCATAATCAACTTGGATTATAAAATTGGCATCTTATTAAATTGATTATTTTATGAAGCTAAGATTTTATTAACAAAAGGATTTTCATAAAAAAGGTTTGTAACCCATGGATTTTTGGCCAGGGAGTCCAGTAATATAAAAATAATTTCCCAATTTTTTTGTAACTTCAAAAATATGATGATAAAAATTCAAATAACCATTTTGAAATGATCAGTACATTTTAAAGCCTTAGTTTTTCAAGTGAAACCTTAAATTCAAGAAAGTATTATTTTTTAATTTGTGAAAATGCTCTCCATTCTTAGTGGGAAAGTTTCAATGTTGGCCACACTTCTGAAATGTCAAAATTCCGTCGAATTAAAAATCAGAGTTTAGGATTATTATTAGTACCTGCGGCCGCAATAAGGGGTCCGGCGGCGCGGGCCAGCGCTCCAAGTGACCGCAGGCTGCCCAGCACCGCGCCGCGCGCTTCTGCCGGCGCCTGCCCCGCCGCCATTGATGTCATGCACGATACCGCGAATGCCGTGGCTAAAAAAACAATAAATCATCTATATCTGGCCATTTTGGTCTTTACTGCAGGAGAACGACCCTCTCTAAATTTCCAGAGGCAAATGAAGGAATGAGGGCTATAGTTTTAGCGCTAAGTAAGGTCACTGTCATCTGCCAGCGGCACCAACTGGTGAGCGCTGAAGCGGTAGAAAGACTATCGCATTTGCACTCACCAGGGAGCAGGGTCGTGTCAATCGCCAGTGGTGCCAACTATCAAGCATAAAAACTACCTACTAGCCTACACTTACCACGCGCTGGCCAGACGGGCTGGGAAGGCACGTGGCCCGTTACTAATCAAATCTAGATACCATCTCCATATAACAATGTTTTATCTTTATATCTCAGAAAAAAATCCAATTTCACACATAAAATAACTCCATGCAAAATTGCACGTCGAAACGCTAATCTTATCGAAATTGGATGCGACTATAAATGAGTCATTATTGTTTAATAAATATTCATCAAAATTGAACATGTCACCGTTTATCTTTTTCGATAATGAGGAAACTAAATAGGTACATAAGGAAGCCATAAGACCTTTTATCAAACAAGTATTTCATACAGGTGCGTCATATAAAATACCGAATCAATAAAAAGCAAACAAGAAAATTATGTTTCTCAAGTGACGAACGATGTATTTATGCGAACGTGACTTAGCCATTAAATACTTGTAATTGTGTCATAATAATTTAAAAAAATATTGTATTGTGATTTGTGTAATCACTCTGAAAACTATATTTAAACTTACATGATGGTTGAATTTCAATATTTTATAGTTTTAGACTTTATGCAAGCCTATTTTATGTCTTGCTCTAGGAAAGCGAAACTGCTCCCGCCCAAAGCGTGACGTTTGGTCACGTTAATCATGTCTTTACTTACATATCGCGAACAGCACGAGACCCAAACACAGCCAGGTGATAGGTGCTAATAGTGGCGGCTTAGAGAGTGCTGCGAAGGCCACACTCAGGAAAGAGGGCAGAGTCAGCGCAAAAGCGGCCCGCTTTGGGCAGGACTGTTCCACTCAAATCAGGACGTATGGTCACGTTAATCATGCCTTTACTTACATATCGCGAACAGCACAAGCCCCAGCCACAGCCAGGTGACAGGTGCTAGCAATGGCGGCTTAGGGAGCGCCGCGAACGCCACGCATAGGAAAGAGGGCGGAGTCAGCGCTAAAGCGGCCCGCGCTGCCTTCTCGGCGCCAGCGGCCCCCAACCTGCGGGCCGCTCCGCCTTGCAGCAATGCCATTATGACCCCTGGGAAATATCAATTTACTTCAGTGACATCATAGAATTATATTTAAAAAATAATAATGATAACAACTATAGAGATTTTCTTCAAAAAGTTACTAATTTGCCCACATTGCTTACCTACATTACAAAGCGAAAATAAAAAATATTGCGGAAAAGAACCGAAATCGCCACGTAAAGAAAACCCATAAAAAGATAAGAAGACTTTAACAATATCAACAAGTGGGGGATAAATCTAATCAGTTTAAGTACTTGTTAAGTATATTAGAGAAGTTAGGACTTACCTATAACTAAAAACATTTTCCCTTGTTGCATAGCAGTATACCCAAATGTATGGTGAGTTAGGAATGTTATGGTGAACTCGAGTCCCGAATAAAGAAACAAGTAAAAGAAGTAGATGAGCCCCAATTTGTTCAGAACTTTGTTTTGATGTTGCGATAGGTTTTTGACTGCCGTAAACTTTAATAGATGCCATGGGGATACATAGTCCACAGTTTTAGAAAGTGTGAATGAGAGAGGTGCTCTTTTTTGCTGGAAAAATAAAGTCTATCAAATAAGCATACAATCTAATTAATACTATAAATTAACAAGCAATTAGAAGCAAATTAATTAAAACAAAACTAATAGCTAAGTAGAAAGATAAGCGACTAATTTACTTCTTACTTTTGATAATGTCTCAGGTATGCAAAACGAGACTAGCGCGACATTGGCCAGGGACAAACCCAAGGCGTAATACGCGGGGCGCTCTCCCCACGGTCCGGAAGACCCGTCTCTTGTTTTCGAGAACCAAGCGCCGGCCAGTGGGCCCAAAATGAACCCTACAGAGAATGCCAGACCTATAAGAGCCTGAAAATAAAAACAATTTGATTTTATTATGAAAAAATATTGTTAGTAATGATGATAATTTTTCCAATAGCTTGTATAAGTAGACAAATAGATGCATTAGTCACAAGCCCATGTCAAGAGGATGATACTACAAAATGATACCTACTAAAACATCTAATCATGATAATTGATAACCCAAATATGTCAGATATCACATTGCTTAAAAAGCAAGCATACATATTATATTGATAAATAGCAGGACATAATGTGTAAACATAAATCATTGTATTAGCATGTTTTAAGTGAGTTATCACAATGTCAAATTGCCTGTTTTGTGGCTATTTTTTTGAGAGTCAAAAGTAACTATAAAAAATCAAGATTTCTCACCATTCCTCTGGCTCTGGTCTTTTCATTTGAGGCATCAGTGACTATGGCCATGCTCAGACTCACATTGGCTTTGCTTAGACCTCCGATTATACGGGCCAATACAAATAAACTGAATGTACTTGCTCTGCTCCATAGCCCATGGGACAAAGCTATGCCTGTCTGTAACATAAATTAATTAGAGAGGTTCAGAGAAAATAATTAATTTGTTCAACTACAACACAAATTATTAATAATTAGGTTACAGAGTACCTAATACAAAAGAAACTTAGATAAAAAAAATCAATCCTATGCAATTTTCATCAACTAGGCTATCTAAAGGAATATCATGAATATTTAATATTAGAATGAAAGACATTTTAACAGAAAACTTAAGAACTAAACAGGAAAATTCAGACAGGATGCATTGTAAGAAAATAAGCTGATTAAAACATTGAATGACTAACTGGTATAGTAAATTATTTATACATAAGTTAATTGCTAAGTTTTCGAGGTAAACAATTTAAATTAGTAATTACTGAGTGTTTGAGTGAAACCTGAGGAAGGATCCTTGATGTTAATTCAACCTTGGATTTCTATACCACTTGTACAAATAAAACTTACTTGAAACAGATGTGGTTGTTATTCTATAACTGTAATGAAATTTATTCTTATCTAAATAATACCTAATGTTTACCTTGTTATATCAAAACAACTGTGAATGGTAAATGCTAAACAACAATGATTTTTAAATTTGTGTGGGCAACTCACCAAACATATCAACAACATAGGCTTTCTACCATATGCATCTGACAAACTTCCCACAATAGGGCTAGTTAGAAATTGTAGAAAACTGTACAAAGATCCTAAGGCGCCTCCAAACAGAACGGAAGCAAAGCGGTCGGGAGCTCCAGTCAGCCTTTGAAAACCCTGCACCGCTCGAAGAAGCGACGAATATAAGCTATTTCCATGACCTTCTTCTTTATCATAATAATCCATCAAAGACGGCAACAGCGGCAAAATCATTGTGAACGCCAGCAAGTCCAGTAATAAGGATAAAAACACAAGTGCGATTATCCGGCTGTTCGTAGACGTGTCTTTAGCATCACTTTTTTTAGTCTCATCCTGAGTTTTCAAGTCTGTTTTATCAAGATAAACATTCTCCTTTCTGTTTTTTAATATCCCATTGGTTTCTTGATGAGCCTTAAATACAGAAGTTATTTTAAAATAAGATTTAAACGCAGCGACGACAGAAAAAATACTGTACGCTAGATTATTAATTATTTGAGTAAATACCCTACCATTTTTCGATCCTATCAGCACGCGTTTTGACCACATTAAATTTTATGATTAAAACAATCCATGCGGCACCAAAATTATGTTAAAAATAATTGAAACTATCTAGCAATATTTCGAAACTTTCACTTTTCGTCACGACTCCAAAATGACATGACACCACACAACACACAATATGACAGAATTGACATTGACAGCAGAGAGTTTTTTTTTCATAGAGGTTTTACACTGCACCATAGACAATAAACGTTGTTCGCACTAGCATAGAGTAATTTAGTCGATTGGCGAAATCTAACGAACGAACACCAAAAGTTTAGTCGAGTAGATTACTAAATCGTATTATGCGTATAATCGATTCAAATCAATCATTTTCAATTTTGTTATCCAAATCGGGTCATCGGGTGGGTCAGGGTCGAGAGTTCATCTAAAGCCGGGTCTCAAGCGTGTGTTTTTCCCTACACAATCAATAAAAACATGTCAACATCCAAAAAAAAGTCATTGTTTCACTATTTTACTACTCATTTTTCTTTCTCCTTTGCTTCGTTTGATGTAACCTTAAAAAATAAAAACTAATATTGTCATTTGTCTATGATAAATTGACGCCATTTTGTGTATGTAGTGCGTGTGATAGTATTTTTCTTGAATTTGTTCTTCAAAACTAATTCCTTACATTAAAATTATATAGAAATGGGCGAAGATAAAGGTGATACATATATGTTTATTGATAGTTAGATGAGGTAACTAAGTGATAGGCCATAGTTACAGAATTTTCTGGCTATTCCAGATCGCCGACGCAGGTCCCGTTCAAGGGAGGGAGGACGGCGGCGTTCAAGATCTCGGTCAAGAGAGCGCAGAGAAAAGAGAAGAAGCAGATCTAGGTCTCCGAATAAAAGGTCACGTCGTCGTAAGCCTTCTCTATACTGGGATGTCCCGCCGCCAGGTTTTGAACACATTACGCCATTGCAGTATAAGGCCATGCAAGCGGCTGGACAGATACCGGCGAATATTGTTGCTGATACGCCTCAAGCGGCCGTCCCTGTGGTTGGCTCAACGATAACTCGGCAAGCCAGGCGATTATACGTGGGCAACATACCATTCGGTGTGACTGAAGAAGAAACCATGGAGTTTTTCAACCAACAGATGCATCTTTCTGGATTGGCTCAAGCGGCCGGCAATCCTGTTTTGGCTTGTCAGATAAATTTGGACAAAAACTTTGCATTCCTTGAATTTAGGTCTATTGATGAAACTACACAGGCTATGGCCTTTGATGGCATTAACTTCAAAGGGCAGAGCTTGAAGATTCGAAGACCTCATGATTATCAGCCCATGCCGGGAACAGAGAATCCAGCTATCAATGTGCCAGGTAATTTTGACTTTTTTTGTGTTAAATAATTAGAGCTATAAATAGAATTCTCAGGATTTACAATATGTTTTGTATTCTTTTACAGCTGGTGTTATTAGTACTGTAGTTCCAGACTCTCCACATAAAATATTTATTGGGGGTCTGCCTAATTATCTCAATGAGGATCAAGTAAGTTCACCATTTTTATATTTGAAACTGATGTTGCCTGTGAAACATAAATATCTATGTATTACATTTAGGTATTGTAAATCATATTTATGATATTTTGTAAATTTCCAATCCATGTTTCACAGAATATTGAAATATTACCTAAATCACATAAAATATCTTCTGAAAAAGTAGATCTATCTATCTATACCCAATTTGATTACCAATTGGTTGTAAATATAGAAATACTATTTAAAATTATTGATATTAATTTACCATTTTAACTAACTATAAATAATATTATAGTTAGAAACAGTATACAGTTACTGAATGGTCCATTTGTGACTAGATAAATTACAAAAAAAATCATCTTTAAAATGAGTATTGTTGAGAAAACCTTATAAAACTGGTTTTGATTGCAAAATTATGTTTTCCAGGTCAGTACCCAGACTCCACATTGTATTAATTTAACCATGAGTAACATACATTTATTTCTAATATTGCTTCACCAAACAATTGATAAGTTCACCTTTGTATTTAATAGAACTTAATGTGTCACAGATTTTGGATGATTTCTATATGATGTGTACATAAAAGTTGCTAATTTGGAGTACAAAGGTGAAACTTAGCAAATAAACAACCTTACATTCAGTTAGGAGTAGGCAGTTCCCATTAGGTAGTTCTAGCATCCGCAACAGTTACAGGGCGAGATTCAACAGTTGACACAGCTACGGTGGCGTCAGCAGTGAGCCGCGATATATTTTGGTCCGTTTCAGGTATTTTCAGGTACCCGTAGCGGGGAGCGTGCGCGCACCACGCTCGCTATTTTATGAAACAACTCACTGATATAGTTTGCTTTCTGCCCCTCCCTAGCTTAGATTTGGCACATTCACGGCCCGCGTGTCACTGTTGTCTCTCATGCTCACCTATACGTCTTGTACTTGAATGAGACGTCGACACTCCAAGGCAAGTCTCCTCCATTCACATCTGAATCTAACATGCGGCTAGACAAAGGTCAGATAACATTCATTTATATGTTTGCTGCAAATACCTAGCAAATATCTATGGGAACAAACAAAATTAAGAGTAACAATGTATGAATCTACATAACAATATAAAGTATATGTAACTCAATATTTATTTACTTAGGGAAATTTCTCGTGTGCTCATCATGTTGTGTGTGAAACAGGTAAAGGAACTCCTGATGTCATTTGGGCAGCTCCGAGCTTTCAATCTGGTGAAAGATTCATCTACTGGTCTGAGCAAGGGGTATGCATTTGCAGAATATGTTGACATTTCGATGACTGATCAGGTAAGTCAGGAACACTGCGTAATCACCGAAGATCACATTTATTTTTCTACTATAATGTCTTCATACTTATCGTTTGCTGTAGGCAATTGCAGGGCTGAACGGAATGCAACTGGGCGACAAGAAGCTTATTGTGCAACGGGCTAGTATTGGGGCTAAGAACTCAACGCTAGGTATGTTAGGTAGATATCTTTCTTATTTTATCGTTGGAGGCTCGAATTGTTATCAATTTGGGTGCTCAAAATTGTTTGTTCACGTGAGGGTTCGTAGACTGGTCTGTGTAATGTGGTTGCAGCGATGACGGGCGCGGCGCCGGTGCAACTGCAGGTGGCGGGGCTGACGCTGGCGGGCGCGGGCCCGCCCACGGAGGTGCTGTGCCTGCTCAACATGGTCACGCCCGACGAGCTGCGCGACGAGGAGGAGTATGAGGACATCCTCGAGGACATCAAGTGAGTTTGTACTTTGTAGACATCTACGGAATGGAATAGTTAAACACCTTGTGTGGGCTTAAATTTTGCACTGGCAAAATTACGCATGTTATTATACTTATGCGATTCACGGCACTGAAATCAAAATGTAAATCTATTCTTAGACAGTGCTTGATACAAACAAAACGTTATGAAAAACTAGCATAAGTTTTCCCCCCACTGTTTGTTCTCTAATCTCTGGGCCGCACACATCGCGATAATCCGAAGATTTTCTTCGATACACTTCAGCGCTTTTTTGCATAGTCGCGAGACTTCGCTTTGCTGTCGCCCATGATTAATAGATCATCCATTAAATATTTTCTTGTAACAATGCACATTATTATTACAGGGAGGAGTGCAACAAATATGGCTGCGTGCGCAGCATAGAAATCCCTCGACCTATTGAAGGAGTTGAAGTACCTGGATGTGGAAAGGTAATAATATGTCTGGCAAGTGGCAATCATAATAAATATCTCACATCTAAATTCTCTTTCTTGGCTATTATATTAGGGGTGGATTCGACCAAACAAGAGTAAATATTAATCTCAAAATTAATCGTCAGTTATTCGACATTTGGACATATTTCCCATACTAAAACTGTCAATCTGCCAGTTATACTGTGCATATACCAGGAGTTATTATTCTCGGATAAAAGTTGGGTCGAATCGTAAATGACTGAACTATTCATCTGTTTTGCAGGTATTCGTCGAGTTCAACAGTATCGCAGATTGCCAGAAGGCGCAACAAACACTGACTGGACGTAAATTTAGCAACCGAGTCGTCGTCACTTCCTACTTCGACCCTGACAAATATCACCGCAGAGAATTTTAATTTAATTCACTCTTTGGCCACTTCCAGAGCCTTTTAATTGTCATTGTCCCAATAATAAAATCTAATGACATGCTATTTAAGTGACTACATTTTTGTCTATCTCTAATTATGATCTAACAGCTAAAAATAAAGGAAAATGAATTACATTACAAAGTAGTTTTATTGAAAATCATTAACACAGTAACACCTACAATTTTACTGTTAGTAAAACATGCACAAAATAGGTAACCATCTAACATTAATACATAGGTAGGTACCGTAGGTGTAGGTAAGTAGGTACTCAAAGTGTATTGCAAGTTCGAAAAATAAGTTCGATTATCTCGATTTTTATTGTCGTAAAACTTCGTTCATTGCAGCACGGTGGGTGTGATCATAGAGGGCCGTAGACGTAGATTTATGGCTAAATACAATAGTATAAAAATAATTATTTAATCTTAAAATATATTTTTAAACTTCTTCGTTCTGTAGTGCTGGCTGATACGTGTTCAGAGTACCGGTCTCTGAAGACAAGACAATTTTCCTCATAACCAAGTACAAGACACCGCCTATTAGTAACATCCCGATTCCAGCCATTAGACTAATCGCCCATGCAGGAACAGCATTTCCACCTGAAATTATAGTTAGGTAACTTTACCACACAATCTATTCTAGGTATACTTATAAATGCGAAACGATGTCTGTCTGTCTTGCCTAAACCACTGAACCGATTTTGATGAAATTTGACATAGAGATAGTTTGAGTCCCGGGAAAGGACATAGGATGGTTTTTATACCGGTTTTTGAAACAGGGACGCGCACTATAATGTTTTTCTGTGACAGACAAAATTCCACGCAGGCGAAGCCGCGAGCGGAAAGCTAGTATTAAAATATTGAAAAAAGACTGCAGGGAAATATAGTAGGGATGCAGGGTGGCATATTTAGGGGAAGTTAATACTTAAACCGTACTTATTCAAAGAAGTAAACGTAGCAAATTGGAGAAAAAGAGTAGATACCTACTTACTTAGGTCGTGCAAGTGGCGCGGCCAGGAAGTATCACTCATAAATTAACAATTCTACAGCTAGTCCAACTTGTCTATATCCCAAGTCCCAAATAAGCTAACTACGCAACAGTTAGGTAACCGTTAAAGTTCTTGTTCGTACCAGAAACCACATTAACATTTTCCCCTGCGAGAATCTATCCCGCAATCGTAGCTGTCGTGGCCTATAAGTAGGTCTAGTCTATCTTTTGGGTTTCTTAGTATTGAAAGGATAGCAACTATGCAAAACACTTACTGTAATAAGTGCGGGTCATCACACGCCGACCCCGAAGAATTCTCCTTCTGGCTTCAGTTTCTTGAGTGAGGGTACTGAGAACGACTGAAAGAGAAAATGTCTGTAAGTGCCATTTGTTTAGATGCAGACATGCAGTATAATTAGCAAATACGTAACAATATTATTGTGGATGCAAACATCAAATGATTGGACCAAAGATTCCGGTGTCTGCCGGAATCACGTCCCAGCACACTCAGGACGCTCGTGTCCGTCTTGTTTATTTAATTTCAGGTATTGCACAACAAACATTCATGTCACAGAGAAGGATGTATCTAAGTAGGTAGGTATGGTCCGATAGGGAATCGAACCCAAAGCTCCTTAGTTTAAATCTCTAAACAAAATCATATTATGAATTTCAGCGAGATGCTTTTAGAAGACGCAATTATCACTAAAAAACTCCATGTCCCATATTAGTACCTATTTGGGTCTTCATGCCAAGCGCCTTGACCTCTTTATAAATAATAATTTGCCTCTGAAGTCGTTTTCCCTTGAGATTAACAGTCGAGATATAGGTAGGTATCTACTTATGTAGGAATTAATGTGGATTCCCTCTTTCCGTATCTTTAAGCAATCCCGAATTTGAGTTCAACTAAAATAGTAAGACACGATGATTTGTAAAACATCGAAAAATGAGGCAACCTGCCTATACAAAGAAACAAAACCATAGACGTAGTAGCGACATGACTATGATATCTTTGTATTCCGACGTAGTACCTGTGGTAGTACTACCACTTTATAGAATGCAAGTAGGTGTCTGGACCCTTACTTACCCAGAATTGCAGCCAAATAAAACAGGATGGGTCTCCTTGACGCCATTTTGACACAATTTCACTGTCCAAAATAATTAATACGTGAATTATAGGATGCTTGATGACACACTAGCGAATGGGTAGGAGTGTTTGTAGCACAGGGTTCTTATCTACAGGTTGATAAGATAACTCATTAGTACCCACACGCAAGTATGTTGTATGTTTGCAAGACAATCTACAGTAGACAAAGTGAAACGGATATGAGTCAATTTCATAGAATTAGGTTCCAGTTACCTTTTGGAACACCACTACGCAGCTACGCTACGTTAGACATTTCCAAGGAGTGATAAAAAATAAAATGATAATTTATATGTCTAACATCTTTACTGCATCTATTATTTTTACAACTACATTATAAAAACTAAAATTTATTGAGACGAGCCTACTTTTCATTAAATATATCTTTTAATTTTACATCAGTAAGAACTTGCGCCGTAACCGAGTCAGGGTTTTGGGACGTAAGTTTAGCTTTGACAAATTCTTGTCTTTCGCTAGCAACCTCCGACGCAGCCTTCTCTACCAGTTGATCTTCTGCTACTCCTTCAGACTTCAGCTTTTCATATCGCTTTAAAAGTCTTTTGGTATGAGTTTCTTCTGAGGGACTGAGCATATTCACGGCGCCCAAACCATGACCATTTTCGTGAAATTTCCTGAAATCAATTAATTAACATATTATTTAAGTGGGAAGATACATGGCATATTATCTTCGGGATATGAATAATAGGTAGCTTTTTTATTGCACCATCTTTCGTAGTTATCATTAGAAAATTTAACTTATTGACGACTGCTGAATTTAAATTCCAAAGGAAATCAGGGGCATCTCGATACTTACGCTCGTACAACGTCTTCTTGATACAGGATTTGTCTTATAGGCTTGATTTCAGGTACCGGCCTGGCAAATTTAGGTTCAACAGCAGGTGGAAATGCACGATACACGTCGTACCACAACGGTCTGTCGTCAGGTTTCATCGCCCCATTTTTGAGCAGGCCTTCAACTCTGAAAAAATACGACAGCCAGCATTCAATAATCGACGTAGGAACTAAAGTGTTACTATTCTAGCAAAGGACTGCGAGATGTTAGGAGACCTACTCCACCACGTAGGCTCAATACAGATTGGTGAATCCCTAGAACTGTAGTTAGTGTCGCAATCGTATTCCTTACACAATCGGCGGGGGGCGCTGTTCTACTTTCCATACAAAACAAGCGATTACCATTATTACTATATTTTCGTGCTCGGGGTACTTAATCTGTATGTGATAAATAAATGCCATTACGATCGGAATGGTGTTTTTCGATACAGTACAGCGCGCGACCTGCGCGAGTTTTAGCGGAGGCCCTGGACTTAATATTAAAAGGGCTACAGAGAAAACATCACATAATTTAAGAAAATATTTTATTATTATCATTATGAACACAAATCAATGAATCTGAGAAGTAAGCAAAGAAATAATAAGCTTTAAGAAAATAAAATCAATTCTATGCAATCTCAATCAAAAGTCATTTTGCATAGCATGGAAAATTGATCTCCGAAGTGCTTCCCATCCATTGCGTTTGGTTTCAGAGATGAGTTTCTGTTGAAGTTTCTTGATATCATCTTCTAGTTCATCTGCCAATTTATCTGTTTCAGCTTTGTGGTCATGATCCATTTCTTCACATCTGTTAACATTACAAAATTAGTCAACATAAAAATATTCAATACAATTTACATTTACAGTAACTATAGAAATATTTACTCTTTTTTAAAAGACTTGTGTATTTCATTTAATGCTTTCAGTTTCTGCTTGTGAGCATTAGTAGCTTGTTGCATACACTTAATAAGTGCTCCTGATAGATGTTCTAATTTTTGTTCATTATCTTTCATAACACCATAATCAGCTTCTAACTGTGACAAAACTTCTGAGAGGGATTTAAGCAAATTATCACTGCTGTGCTTTCTGAAATACACAAAAATTAAAGAATTATATTATTTGCTCAGAATGCAAGTTATGAAAGTATGCAGATTTACTTTAAAAAATGTTACCTGGCGTCCAATTGATGACTCATTACATCCAGTAATTTTTGTCGGGATTCTTTACATGTTTCCACACTAACATCAGCCTTCTTTTTCTTAACACTAGCTTGATACTGCCCAATCAACTTAGAAATGTCTTCTTCTTCGTTAGTCTCAGCAGTTCTTTGCCGTTTCTGTGTTTTTTTCACTTTTGGGGAATCTTTTAGAAATTGAGATTCATTTATAAATTCACTGATATCGTCAGCAACAAACTTGGAAGCTTTAGCAGATTTTTTGAAATTGGACATTATTATTAGGCTTGTAATTTTTCTCTATTTATAATGAAAATTAATTGGGTAAAAATATATTTCTTGATAGTTTCCCGCCAAAAAACTATTTCTAACTAACTACAAGACTACAGCTACACGCAATACCCCGCGCTTTACCAAGTGTTCTAATTTTAAATTTGAATTTCGAATATGATTTTTTTTTGTTTAGAAAATGAAGAGTAGTTTCAGAACTTTTAAGACTCACCTTGTAAGTATCGTTCCAATTCGCTCCAGTCTACTGCTAGCCATATTTATTTAATTTATTACAATTGTTAAACTTAATTTTTCGTGTAAAAATATTAAAATAGGATGTTTTTAGGTTATTTTGAACCTATTTTTAATTTAATTCCTGTTTTGACAAATGAATGACAGGATTGACAGGTGATGCTATCCTGTCTATGAACACCATAGACACACAACTGTTTGTTTGTGGTCCGAAAACATGAAATAGGTCCGAAACATAAAGATTTTTAGCTTTAGGCGGCGAAGGGAGAATGCCTGCCTCATCAACATCATGACCTATCCCAGCTCGTAGGGAGCTCCCAGGGATCAGGGAAGCAATCTTATGCATTTCCTGACATAAAAAGGAAACTATGTTATGTATGTATGTTACACTCGTTCTGCCTGTAAACAGGATATCTCGATCTGACGAGCAGGAGTTTAGCAAATAACGTGTTCCTTGACCTTCCATGTATTGACTCTTATCAGCTATCATTTTAGCTACGTCAGAAAACAAACTCGTTACTTAATATTAAGATAAAATATTTATTATTAAAATAATTCTAAGTCACAGAACAAAATTCAAGTCATTCTTTCTAACATAAATATTATTCTTCATTTATTCAAAAATGTACACATTAACTAGGCTATTTACACGATATAGTTTTATTTCAAACAAAACTGGATCTTTGCTATGATTGCGACCGGTGTTTCCTGAAACACCGCTTATCAGCCTGTCGCGTGAGAATTTCCGATACAAAGTTCCTGTGAGTGAACACTCGTAAAATGTCTTCCCGGGCTTCTTGTATTCCTTCACAGACGATTTTACTTCTTTGTATGTTGCCCTGAAAAATGTAAGATTGTAAATATCAACCGTATAAGCAGGAATAAAGTATTTTAATTTTAACAGCACAGGATTTCTCTGTCATTACCTTAAGTAGCTCCAATAATGTATGAGAATGTGGCTGCAGGGCGGAAAGCGCGCGCCCTGACGCTGTTTCCAGCGCCCTCAAAACTCCCGACAGTTGTTCACCAACATCTGCTTCCAATGAGACCTACGAAAATAGTTTTGATTAGAATTCAGTATTTTTTTCCACTGAGAAACAGATTATGAAGTTTAGTGAATAAACCTGTCTCTAACTACTCGTTTCAAAGAAGTTTTCGAGGTAGTTAATCGTAGTTTGAAGCGCATTTTTACATTCCACACACTCGTGCAGCCTCCCGAGGAACCCAGTCTCTCGGAGTCTGCACGAGATGGATGTTCTAGTGGCAGCTACCATTTTAATTTGCACTCTCACTTATTGTAACAAGGTTGAAATTGTAACTACGATGTCTTACCAAATCGTCTATCTGCGCAGTCAGATGGTTCACCTTCCGACCCTCAGCGCTGGTAAGCACGTGCTTCTGGCTGGCGATGGCGAGGATGTCCGCCATTGCAATGTACACTCTCACTAGTTATAACAAGGTTGAAATTCTAAGGATGTCTTACCAAGTCGTCCATCTGCGCGGTGAGATGGTGCACCTTCCATCCTTCAGCGCTGGTGAGCACGTGCTTCTGGCTGGCGATGTCGAGGGCGTCCGCCATTGCATTGTACACTCTCATTAGTTATAACAAGGTTGAAATTCTAACTACGACTCTTACCAAGTCGTCCATCTGCGCGGTGAGATGGTGCACCTTCCATCCTTCAGCGCTGGTGAGCACGTGCTTCTGGCTGGCGATGGCGAGGATGTCTTTGGCGCGCGGCTCGCGACGCCGCACGTCGGCTGGCCGCGTGAAATGGAGCGCCGTCCCCCGCCAGCCGCATACGTAGCTTGAACTAAGTAGGGGGCCTGGGGAGATAGAAGTATAATTTTACCGTGTAACTGATAGGAACTGAGGACCGAGGATACAGTAGATTAATTTTACTATATGCTGATAGATGAGAAACTGTTTTATGATTTGTTAATGAGGGCTATTAGCTATCAGAGGGGTTTCAGTGCTCATCAGTTGGCGCCACTAGAGAGTAAGGTCACTGTCACTTGCCAGTGGGTTTTTATTGGCGGTCAACCTATAGATCCTGGCTACACAGCAGTTGCAGCGGTGGGAACGAGAGGTGGGAATAGTCTCTTTGCTAGTGGCTAAGACAGTGGTGCCAACTGGTGAGCGCTGAAGCGATAGATGGACTATTGATAAGCCCTCATTGGGTAGTGAACATGAAATAATTTTATGAGCTGTCAAACAAAACGCGACACTCCCGTAGATTTTTTCTACCCTTAGAAGTAAGACGCCACGACGAGTTTTCAAATTTTGTGATTTGTGAACCTGAAAACTGATGACGGAATGTTACTTTGGTAATTTTTACTTACGTTTAGGTGGCGGATTGATGTTGACCGGCGGTGGTGTGGGCGGCGTCTCGTCAGGAGTGAAATCACACTGTCTTACTTCATTAGTTAACCTGGCAACAAGAAATAGTCGTTTTATTGAAAGAACACAATTAGGCGCCCTACTGGTGGGGCAAAGTAGAATAATCCTTTAGGGTACACCAACAGAGTCATGGCATCAATTATCACGATTCATAGCCACGATAGCCGAATGGTGAAGGGGTCGGACTGGCCGACTCGTGATCCGGGGAACGCGGGTTCGGTCCCCGCCGCCGCTCGACTATTGTGGTGAGCTCACTCATGACACAAGCATATTTAGCTTAGTACGAAGGGCTAACGGGAGTATTAGTAATTTGTGTAATAACAAATTACTGATAATCTTTACAAAAAAAAAAAATATAAAAATAATAATCATCATACTCACATCTGTTTCCTCGGCTTCTTCCTAGGCGAGACGTCGTCCATCCTTGGCAAGTCGGGCTCATCGTCAGGCGCGGGCGACGACGACGCCGATATCGTTGTGGACCCACCGGAGCCCGGGCCTCCGCCGCGGTTCACGTCCTCCCACGTGCCCTCGCTCCTGTAGCAAGTGTTGTTGACGCTCACCGGCAACGGTAGCGGGGTCAGGGTCACCGGGGCCACTGACACTTGCCCCACCGGGGCGGGCGGCACAACATTAGTCGGCTTCGTTGGTGACCTGTTGATGTGACAAAGTCAGTTGGTGTTCGAGTTTAAACGATTTCTAAGCACAAAAACAAACATGCTTATAATATTTTTGACAACTGTTTTGTTGACATGAGCATCGGATCAATCAAAGCAGTCAGACGGTGACATAAGCTGTTATTTTTATTGGCTCAGAAACCGGTGATTAACTGTTTGAAGGAAGCAGCTTCTGAAACATTTAACTTTATTAGTTCAGATTCATATCTTGAAACGAAAAAATTTTGAAATATTATTTGTAATAATGAATTTGATCAGCCAATTCCGCGGTCCTGTGATTGAATGAAGGTCGTTCTAGGCTAGTAACCAACCAGTAACAGCCACCGGCATTATGTCGGCCGCCGGGACCGACAGCTTAACGTGCTCTCCGAGGCACGGAGGAGCTCGGTGGGCTACCGGACCCATCCACAACTTGTGACTCGTGATCGAAGGTTCACGCGTTAGTCACGAGCCCCTCAATTGCCCCACTATGTTGATCCCATGTGGGTCGGTTGGTTCTAACAACAATAAAAAAAATGTGAAAGGAAAAGTGGTTATAGTAAAAGCTATTAATAATTTGTGGTAAGTTTGGAGTGCCAGTTCTTACCCTTCAATGTCGCGTTTCCTCAGTATGGATGGGCGGGGCACCACGGGCGTAGTCTGGACGGAAGTGGGCGGAGGCCGACTCTCCGGTATTACTGTTACAGTGCTCACAGTACTAGCTGAAATAAAAACGTCAGTTAAATTTTATTTGTTCAATGAGTTAGGAAAAATCTTGCATTGCTCAACATTAGAATATGTTGTGTAAGTTTGGAAAACTACATTATGCAGAGATTATATAGTGAGGAACTCTTGATAATATCGCAGGTGTCTCTTTGCTCTTACTTAGATGTCAAGTCATGCAATTTTTTAGCTTACGTCCTAAAAGTAAAGCAAAGAGTATCATGGCGTGCGAGTAGTAGGGTGCTGCATGCAATGCATTATTTTTATATTTCTGTGGGTCAGCTATACGCTGAAGACCATCCACGCCTTGCATGTACAGTATAATAATAATAATAAACAAATAATAATAAATATCCTTGGACATTTTACACTGCGCTTCTAGTCCCAAACTAAGCAAAGCTTGTACTATGGGTACTAGACAACGGATATAAACATATTTAAATACTTTTTTTTTGTAAATACATACTTATTATACATAGAAAACACCCAGTCCAATACAAACAAATATGTTCATGCACACAAATGTTTGTACTGTGCGGGAATCGAACCCGCTACCTCCGGAATAGTAGTCCGTTTCGAACCACTACACCAAACGGCCGACTAATACTATAAGGGTAGTATTTAAACGAGTGACTGTAAATTTATGTTGTAAGTGTCAAAAATAGTTAATGTGGGCTAAAGAATTACTAAGTGAGCGACTGCGTGCGAGTGACGAAAAATCAAAAGAATAGCAACTTACAAAAAAAAATCGAGTTCCTTAAAATACAAAATGAGAAGCTTCATAATATTTGAGCGACCTAATATTTGATTGAGTGTCAACGTTAGGTCCTGCATTTTTTTCAATATTTGGCAAATGCTTTTTTTATACTGAGTGGTATTTTGAACTTTAATGAAGTGTTTCGAATGCAAAAACTACTTTGAAAAATACTATTATGAGCAGCGTATTATGAGCCCACATTTAAATAAAAAATGATCTTATGAAATAAATATTTGACGGAACACTATTCTAGTAGCGAAAAAAATAAATCATTAAAATTTAAGGGTAGGTAATCAAATGAAACAATGTATTATTAAAAATGAAATTTGTATTTTCTTAAATCGAATCAACAAAAAAAAAAACAAAATAAAATAAGTCGCTTCTGTAGACCCAAAAAAAAGTAATTTTATTAATAAGGCTCATTGGTACCTATGAGGATTGAGGAGCTCTACCTACTCATCGTCACTGTATGATAAGTGCTGGCTTGGACTTAGCGGGCCGGCCTCGTTTTCTTTTTTGTCCAATAGGTATCAGTTTTGCTTCCAGTGGCGGTGTTGTTAGTTTGAGCCGAATTGCTAGACCCAAAACGTGTTTGCATATTACATATTTTGTTAAAAATTCGGGACAGTCACCCGCCCCGATTCGAATTCGCGCGCTGTAACAATCTGTAGTTTTCATTAATAAAGCGTATCAAAATAAAAAAACATGAGACCTCAAATATAATATCAGTAACCAATAATCATTAATAAAGCAGCTCACAAAACTTTGCTTAGAATTAACTTTTTTGTAGTTCGTTCAGTAAACGTTCGTTTAGTAACCTCAATTAGAAAAATCTAATGTATCTTCATATTAAAGTTGCCCTCTATGTATTTCTAGTCGCTCACTTAGTAATTTAGTCGCCCGGATAGTATTTTTATGTTTGAAATGTAATAATCAAAACCCACATTTTGTAAGCTCGTTCTGGATTTTATTATTGATCAATATTCGTCGTTAGTTTGGTAAATTTTTCGCTTACTCAAATTCATACCGCTCAAGGTATTAAAACAGTATGCCATCATCAGTCGCAAAGGTTTTTTTTAGTCGCTCGTTTTATAATTCCCCATACTATAATAACGCGTTCAGGATGTTGCTGGGGCTGCCACGGTACTGCAGCGCATCGGGCATGTTTGCCGAAGCACTAACTGATGGCTTCCATGCCAACCTTCGAAAAAGGGCAGCCTCTATGCTGAGCCGTGTGCGTGGGAGCTCCAACGACATTCTGCGCATTGTAGCTGTGCCCCGATTACGTTAATTTTTAAAGTCTCCAATACATACGCGCTTCTTCTCCAGTTGCGCTCCGCTTTTCATTCCGCTTTTCCAGCTGAGGTGCAAATTCGGTATCACGGTAATGGACGTACCCTCCTAGTATTTTCATTGTCACATGAGATACCTATTTAGCTTTACGTTTACGTCTATGCTTCGTGTCAAATAGCTGTCAAAATGACACCGCGATACGCATTTGTCAAAACACCGATGTTCGTTCGTCCGAAAATTTTTTAGCGTAATCGGGGCCCAGGTCTAGTAGACTGCCCATTTATCACGCAGTGGGTTCGGCTGCATGTGCAAAATTGATAGTTTTATTTCTATGATGTAAAGTTGACTGTTATGAATTTTAAATATTTCTCCTTAGTGTAGGTATGGATTGTTGTAAGTCTGAAATAAATTACTGATTTGATTTTTAGTTACCTGGCGGTTGGTGCTGCTAGTAGTACGGCGCTAGCGGTCGCGGCGCGTGCACACACCTCGTAGTACCTACAGCTGCGCCGGCGCGCTGGCCACGAGGCATATTATACCTTCATGGCTTCATGGTTTCGCTAATGTTTCTTAGCTAAAAGTAAAGCAATAAGAACTATATTCGCATACCTGGCGGCTGGTGTTGCGAGTAGTACGGTGCTAGCGGTCGCGGCGCATGCGGCGCGGCGGCGCGCGGTACCTCATAGTAAAGCTGCGCCGGCGCGCTGTTGCCCACCACGCCGCGGACTCCTACGCTGGCCACGCCCACCACCTATATGAACGTTTATTATTTAATTTTGGTAATTTATTGGTAAGCAGGTATACAGTGTATCAAAACATTAAGGCATCAGATAATTTCATGTCGAAGCGCGTGGAAATCCTATACATATTACGGACCATTTACATGATTATTGACCATCTGAACTTATCCTAAAAGACAAGATAGAAGACAATAAGGAAAACAAGAAAGTGAAACATATCATAAGCTTTAAGTCTATGTTATTTATAAATAAAACAGTAGTGTTTTACTTTAAAAGAAAGGTTCTAATGAAACATTTAACACTTCAGAAACAGATAATAATATACTCAACATCAAATAAACCGCACCTTCCGCGACGCGAACTTTAACGATTTTCTTCTGACACAATCATGGTGCCCCAACAATATTGGTGTTATTTGAAAGCCCAATAAATATCCTTGAAGAAAAACACTTTTAATTTCTTAATAAATGATTAACATATACCATAAATGTGACTTGAAAAAATACCTCACTTTGGGCCCACCTATGGGATCAATTAGACCAATTTTTATGGTTATAAAACCAAATAATGATCTCACGTGTCCTCTTTAACAGATGGATAGCGATTAGTCCCAACTTAACAGTTTTATAGCCATAAAAGTTGGCTCTAGCGTAACTACCTATTTTTTGAAGAAGTGACTCTGGATCCTTCTAAAGACACATTTTTGGGGTAAAAACCTTTCCTTTAATGAAATAAAGGTTAGAACTAGGCTTTCAAATGGTGCCAATATTGGTGGGAAGTGGGGAAGCATACGTTTGAAAATGCTTGTCGCGGGAGGTGCGATTTATTTGATGTCGAGTGTATATTGATGTATAGCTAGAAGATACAGACCCAAATCTCTGTTACATTATACCCATATAAGTACCCACACTTAGATTAATACACAAAGAAGGTCATAGATGTGGATTTCTTAAGATTTTTTATGATTTTGTTTAAGCTTGTATGTAAAATTTCTTTCAGTATAAAGTTGATTTGTATGATGTCCACTTACTAAGGACTTGGGTTATTTATAAAACATAATGAACTATATTATAATATTAATATATTTTCCCACTCACCTTAGGCTGATAATTCCTCTGCAGCAGGGGCAGAGGCCGAGGCGATGGTGTGGAAGTCGCCGCTGGCGCCTGCAAGCGCGGCGCCGCGCCTCGCACTGTACCCGATATAACACCGCTCGCTAAATTCAATCACAATCATGGTTTATATGTTCTACAGTTTTATGAAGTTTGTTATACAAACTTTATATTACTTTATATTTTGAAAGAAAGAAAGAAATGTATTTATTTGATGCAAGTACACAGTAAGATTTGGCACTTATTATGAAGTGAAATAAACTTTGTGGATAATAAAGATCGAGACATTTATTTTTTAGATTTTATTCACACTACATGTTGTGGTACCATCATGTCATTCAAAAGATTTCTATGACCTGAATTAAAGATGATTTTTAAAACAATAATACTGAGATAACATTTAAAATTTTACTTTCTAGCTTTCTGTATTTGCAATTAGCCCCAAGGCTATGAGCAAATCAGTTCTACAATTTCGAATTACCAAATGTACTTTTACAATAGTTATTCATCATCATCATCATCATTTCAGCCATAGGATCTCCACTGCTGAACTTAAGCCTCCCCCAATGATTTTACAATGGCCGGTTGGTGGCGGCCTGCATCCAGTGCCTTTACCAATAGTTATTATTTAGGTTTAATTATATAAATAAATAGAGATCTCTCAATATTCATATTTTCACTTACAAGTCAAGACGGTGGCAGGCGGCAATGTGACGATCGTCGAGTGTGAAGGCTGCGAGGTCAGCGAGGTCTGCGATAGCGCGGGGGCCACGGTCAGAGGCGCCGCCACCGGCGCGGGGGGCCGGCTGGCGGGCCGGGGGGCCGGCGTGCGGCCCCCGTACACCAGCGCGCCGCGAGCTCCACGGTTGCTGGTTGCCCATGCTCCTGGTAACAGATTCAAAATAAGAATAAGAATAAGAAAAACTTTATTTGACACAAAAGAAAACAGAAAAACAGAACAAAGGGACTTAAAACTATACACGCATAATATTTTGTGCCAAAAAGGCGCCCGCTCAGCATTAATCGAGCCACGCGTGCATGCACGCGTGCCCCGACGCTGGTTTTCAGCGGGTGCCTCTCCAACCATCATTTTAAATACAAAAAACAAAACACTAAACAAGACATTGACATTGACAAGAGGGCGCCACTATCTCACCGCACCAATTTTGCTATGTTGAGAAAATACAAACAAAAAATAAAAACAATAAATTAGGATACAACACTGGAGTCGACTCATGACGCCAGCCCCCCTAGACAAAATGCACTTTAAAAATAATAATAATATTTTAAAATCAACTAGAGATTAATTACTTGGCCATGCCTGTAGCTGATCTTATATTACCAGCCCTTAAAGCAGATAAAAAAAAAAAAACATATAAATAATAATAATAAATATCCTTGGACATTTTACACTACGCTTCCAGTCCCAAACTAAGCAAAGCTTGTACTGTGGGCACTGGACAACGGATATAAACATACTTAAATTCTTTTTTTTTTGTAAATACATATATCATACATAGCAACACCCAGATCCGTCACAGAAATTAAAATGTTATAAGTCATCTATTTAAAACATTCTTGATGTGTATGTTTTTCTGTGTTTTGGACTGTGCAATAACATCTGCTGTTTATTTTTTTGATATTATTAGAAGCCGGTCGATCTCTTTTCATAAATAAAACACTGGATACTCATCTTTCACATTATATTGCCTTATTTTAGATACAATTCATCACTTAGCACAAAAGCGCGCGGAGTCGTCTCCGCGCGTCCCTCTATTCTCTGACGTTTGATGCTAGCGTGACATAGACGTATTGTCAATGTCACTATGACAGCATCTCATTGGCCACAACGATACCGTTATTTTAACGTTTTAGATTTTTCATAATTAACAGTTCGGCCTTCCTGCAATTCCTTCGCCCTCGAAGGTCTTCTCTACCCAAGGCACACTTGACGCCTCATATTGGGATCCGCTGTGCACCTTGCTAGGTCCACTCTGCCATCTCCACCACCATTCGCGCACCACACGCGCGCCCTGCTGCTCCACCACGCGCGCACCGGCTCCGCCCGCGCGTTCTTGCTGCACGCGCGGCACCTGCTGGACTCCTGCTGCGCCGACCGCGCCGCGCTGGCGCCGCTCGTGACGCGCCGGCTCGCCCGGCTGCACCGCCTGCCCGCGCACTCGCTGGCGCGCGACCTGCTGCGCGCCGAGCGCGAGCCCTTGCCGCTGCTGGCGCTGGCCGCCCTGCTGCTGCCCGAAGCGGGCGCGCTGACCGCGCTGCTGCTGCCCGAAGCGGGCGCGCTGACCGCGCTGCTGCTGCCCGAAGCGGGCGCGCTGACCGCGCTGCTGCTGCCCGAAGCGGGCGCGCTGACCGCGCTGCTTTAACAATTAATTGAAGTATCAATCATTATAAGAATACCAAAAATATATCACATGTTCAACGGTATAACTGGCTGCTTTACTTAATTTCAATTAGATAAATATTTTAAGCTATCTCATCTTGTAGTACTTACTCAACATCAAGAAAGAAACATCATGATACTAAAACTGGTTTGCACAACACAGGCCTTAGCTTCAATTTACTTGAATAAAACTAATTATTAATTCTTCTCCAAAATAATGCCAAGAGGTTACTCGGGCATGATTACCAAACTTATTTTAATTAATCTGACCATATTCTTTCTATTCTTTATAGATTTTAAATCTCAACAGGTTATTCTTCGCAGAATGTAAACATGAACAAATGAACACCGTTCAATTAAATTTACTTTACTAAAATAGTTTATTAGGCATTGCAATTAAAGTAGGCACATACCATAGCTTTCACACACATTCCTGGCATTATCAGTAAAGACTGACAATACCTATAACATTTGATGCATCATTCACTTCCATGCATTATTTTGCTCAAAAAGGAAATGTGTTAATATTGTTGCTGTTGGAATAATCGATAATAATAATAAATCATAACTGCTCTGGGGCCATCGTTAGTCAAATTGTTCACCACTTACGTGACCACAAGCCAAGTTACGGAGGGAGTATCTTCATAATTTGCGTCATCATTTCTCGTACTTAAATACTTTTCTGCATCTCACACAGTTGTCAGCGTGGTTTCCATGACATTCTCTCTTCATCATATTCCATTATAATCATAGAATCGTGGGCGTTTTGTGTTAATATTCGTGACAAATAACACGAAACATTGGTCACCTGGAACACTTTGAAATCACGTTACTATCATAGGTTTCAGATCTCACTTCTGAACTATTAGAAGCCGGTCGATCTCTTTTCATAAATAAAACACTGGATACTCATCTTTCACATTATATTGCCTTATTTTAGATACAATTCATCACTTAGCACAAAAGCGCGCGGAGTCGTCTCCGCGCGTCCCTCTATTCTCTGACGTTTGATGCTAGCGTGACATAGACGTATTGTCAATGTCACTATGACAGCATCTCATTGGCCACAACGATACCGTTATTTTAACGTTTTAGATTTTTCATAATTAACAATATGTAGTAAAGGTAATAAGTAACAACCTAGTCCATAAAATCTATTTGTATCTGAAATTCATAATTTGGCTGTAACCTGTTTTGTATGTCTTAAAAAAATAAATAGACAACTAGATGCTATAAATATACAATTTAGTTAGAAAGCAGTATGTTGCAACACACAACTCAATTATGGTATAATTACAGATATGAGGACAACAATAAAAAAGTGAGATTATAAATAGGTATTAATATAAACACAGATAATGATTATAAAGCAATTTGAATAGTACCTAGCTAATTCATTTGCAAGTGAATGTGTGTTGAAATAAATTGTTTATGTGTACTTAAATGATTTATTTAGTTTGAAGCATTCTTACCTTGGGCAACTCCTTGAGAAGCAGCAGGAGTGACAGGCCTGACAGCTAGAGAAGCTCCGGCAGCCAATCCACGCGGCACATGGCTCGTCATACCCACACTTTTACTCACTAGCACTCCACCTGCAGTGCTCACATTCACGCTTGATAATACTGCTGAGGACAAACGATTTTGTTAGAGATATGGCTTTTGGTAGTGCAGAATCATCAGAAACTCATTCTACAAAGAATGTAATGAAAGTTAATAGAACCATGAGTATAAATAAGTTAAAAAGTAATTAAAGTTTTGGTAATATTAGTACTAAATACACATATTTAGCTAGAACTATAAAAAAGAGGATGCTCTATTACCTGGTCTGGTGTTGGCATGTTGTAAAGGTGACAAAACTCGAACACTGGGTGGTAGTGTCCTCACTGAAGAGCTGACCACCATTCCTCCAACATTGAGCACCTGAGATCCACTCACGGGTGGGGTAGCACTCGTTTGGACATTATTTGATCCTGTGCTGTTATTGGAAACTTGAGCAGACAACTGTGACCCCTGGCTTATGATCTGTGTGGCCGGGCTCAGAATCTGGCCACTTGGACTTATAAGCTGAGATTGTGAAATTATCTGGGTGCCTTGACCAATAAGTTGAGAACCCTGACTCACAATTTGACTGCCCTGCAATATTGGTGATCCACTCACAATCATTTGTGGCTGGAAAAGGGAAAGCATATTGTTTTATTTAAGACAATTACAATGCATTTTTTCTTAAGCCATAACTGGCGTTTTCCACACTAAACTGAGATTAAATGTATAGGAGACTGATCTTACATTTTCCTCAGTTTAACCTACAAAATAAAATATGATTTTTCGACTGCAAACATAGCATTTATCCGAGATAACCTTAATAGTTTGAGAAAACCATGAGCATTAATAGCATTAATTAGAAAATCGTTATTAATGTCATGGTATTTATTAATAACTATTTAATATTGATTTATCTAAGAAAGTAAATTGCAATTATGAGTCTTGGAAAGCAGTTACCTGAGAACCGACGCTTGGAGATATGATTTGAGCAGCTGGACGCATTAGGCCCACAGGCCCGGCGTGCGTCATAATCTGACCAGAACCTGATGTTTTCGGTTGCCCAGGGAGTAAATGAGCCATTTTAACTTCCGTATTAGATACACTTTTCACAATAGTAATCTTTTGAGGCGCTAAATCAATTGGATACATTTTGCCACTTGTAACCGATCTTTCATTATCCAAATTGTTACTCATTATGACATACTACAGTGTTTTATCCAAAAGACATTATATTGATAGATTCACAGTTACCGCAATCAACAACTTTTACTTGAGAAAATTGATGATATTTCTTTATTCACAAAAATTGTTTGACTAAAAAATAGCAAGCAAAAGAGGCAAAAGTGATGTACAACATCAACCAACTTCATGACTTTGACATTTGAACCGACTAAATCAATAGTTTTATAGAATCGACTAAATAATTACATAGACCAGCAGAGACATCAGAACGTGGAACGTAAAAAAATATGGTCTACTATATGATTAAACTTATGGGGCCGTCCATATATTACGTCATTCTAAATTATAGTTTATTGTTCACCTACAAAAAGATTATTTCTAAAAAGAAATTTCTTCCAGCACACCTAGTAAGTGAGACTGCAAATGTGAGAGGCGGCTAAGGCGCGTACAATACTAAAAAAAACTCATAATAAACATACATAATGCAACATAGATGTACACAAATACAGTAATAACTACAGATAAAATACTCTAACAATAATATTACATACAGTGGCGGCGTAGCATGGGTTGGCACCCGGGGCGATCACCCCCCCCATGATTGTAGGGGGGGGGGGGGTCTAAAATCTGAAAAAATCGATGACGTAATTTATGGGACGGCCCCTATGGAAATTAATTATAATTCCAATAAACATAAATATTAATGTACACTGAAAAATACTATAAAATTGCTCCATATTATTGTGATGATGTGTATGTATAAATTAGCCAAATATTTAAAATGTTAAGGAATAACCTTTTCTAGCATCATAATAATGCAATGCTGATGAAAGGGATGATGCAGTGTCTTTTAATTTTATGTAGAATTATTTTTTTTATTTAATATATCGATTAACTAAAATTAGTCGATTTTGTGACTAGAATTAAATTGGCATGCATGTAAAAAAATCCATAGACATGTCGGCCATTTTGATAGAATGTGACATATAAAAAAAATGATTGTTGTGTTTATGGTACGCCATGGCGGATCGAGTTGGACACGGTGAATTTGTGAAAGAAAATAATCAAAAATTCAACAATGAAAGGCGGAGTAGTAAGCAATGGGTCAAACTAAACGTTGGTGGCACATATTTTCTAACTACGAAAACTACTTTGTGTAGAGATCCTAATTCATTTTTATATCGATTAGTTCAAGAGGACAGTGACTTGATTTCTGACAGGGTTAGTTCAAAAATTCTCGTCTTTTGTATGATAATGAGTGTCCTTTTTATGCGTACAGTGCTTTATTCAAATTTCATTGTTCCAGGACGAGACCGGCGCCTATTTAATAGATAGAGATCCTACGTATTTTTCTCCAGTGCTCAATTATCTTCGTCACGGTAAACTGGTTATAAATAATGATATTGCCGAAGAGGGAGTGCTAGAGGAAGCAGAATTTTATAATATTACGGAGCTGATTAAATTAGTTAAAGAAAGAATACGTCAGAAGGAAAGGAGGCCACTGAAAGATAGCAAAAAGCATGTTTACAGAGTTCTTCAGTTTCATGAAGAAGAGTTGACCCAAATGGTTTCATCAATGTCTGATGGTTGGAAGTTTGAACAGCTGATAAATATTGGCTCCCAATACAACTATGGAAACGATGAACATGCAGAGTTTCTGTGTATTGTTAGTCGGGAGTGTGGCAGTACTGTGAACAGCAATGATATCGAGCCCACTGACCGCGCCAAGGTGCTCCAACAAAAAGGTTCACGTATGTGAGCTTAGTACAAACTTATTTTTTGAGACTGTCAGCTCTTGTGTGTGAATTGTGTATATAAGTATTAGTAGAGTGTAAACAGACAGTCTTTATTATGTTTCTTTAATACATTTGTTCATTTTAGATTTTCTGAATAGTCAATTCATCAATTGATTGGTAACTTGGCTGGTGTCATAAAACAAAGAAATACTCAGTTTGATATAACAGAGGTAACTAGAGGTATAATTTGAATGTTTATTATGACATAATATTGTTAAATTTGTTGAGTGTCTTGTATTTTATAAACTTTGTTCAGACTGTAAAGTGGAAAGAAAGTAAAATTCTAGCTTCCCTAACAAAGAAGGTGGTGATAATTTAGCAATAAAACAACTGTAGAATCAAATATAGCATGTTTAGACAAGTAAGGGCTATGTACTCCAGTGTTAGTGATCAATATAAATTATAAACCACCCGTACTTAAAGTCTTAAGAAGAGTTTAGAATGTAATTATTAATATTACAGTTGAATTTTATTTTTTTACATTTTGTAATGTGTCTGCTTGTAATGTTCAAATAGGTGTAAATATTGTGAATGTGTCTCTGGTGAAAGATAATATTACACAAACATGTAAAACATTTGTAAGGGAAGCTAAATATTTTTTTTACGGACCACTGTTTAAATGTTACAATGCCTAACTTATATCAGGCTTAGACATTTTATTGCAAACAAGGATTTGTCCTTGGACCTTAGTCATAGTTTGTTGGTTGCAATTAATACCTAGCAACAAGCATTAGAGGGCTAGACAACAGTTAGCTATTTTACTACATTTTATAGCTTAAAATTTTATATTCTTGTGAGTTATGGTAATGCTAGTGTAAGTTACTATGTATTAAAAACCTGCAGCTTTTTTTGCATGCAGAAGTGTGTTTGTAACAGTTGGATATATTGAACCCTGCACAGTGTGGACTGTGGACAATCATGCTCTGCAGGGGTCAAGCCGTAATTCAAAGGGATGAAATACTAAGATTGTTGATTGTGTCTAAAACAATAATATAGCTTGAGAGTAAATGCTAAATGATTCTACGAACTGTTTGAAACGTCACTCCCAATAAGGAATTTATACAATATTAATATAAAGAATCTAATAGTTTTATAGTTATAATAGCATAGATATACATTTAGCACATTAAGTAGCACATTTCAAACAAAATTAGGTGCCTTTTTATGTTACAGTAACTTGTGAGTTTTATTCAACTATAATATAAGTATATTTAACACCAAAATAGAATATATAGACATGTTCCATTTTTATAACACAAATTTTACATCTATAAAATGTAGCTACATATTTGCTAAATGTGCACACAGAAAGACAGCTTAGAAATTAACAGTGATATATTAAAGTACCCCTAAATACATAGTACAATTGTTCAGATCAGGAAATCTGATGTTAACTTGGTTGTTATTTGGTCTAGAATAATAAACTACCAATCATAACAACTAATACCAGCAGATACTGATCAGTTGAAAAGCCTTCAAATTAGGGGGCATAAAGCAATTTTTCAGCTGTCTAGGTTGGTGGTCCAAGATATTACTGGCCCTTTCAGATTATATATTTTTCAATTTAATACCTACATGTTGTGTGTTATTAGATGTTACTTTTGATTGTAACATATTTATTACCCATCTGACAATATTTAGTATTAAATCCAGTTTAATTCTCCTCTTTTATTTGTTTAAATGTTATACACCAAATACTTGTTCTCTGTTGAGAATAAGTTAGGGTGTTAAAGTATGAAATTGCCGATTTTTTCGTCAATATTCCTTTCAAAAACAGCTCTGTAAAAATATGAATACATATTTTTACAGGTATGAATTTTCTTTCTTTTTTTGAGTATCCTATAGATAGCATAATGTTGTCTCAATCTACTTTTACAAAATTTCATAAAACTAAGATTTGTGGTTCTTTAAAAAAATTAGTTTCAGCCTTTACAAAAATGTTTGTATGGATGAATAAATTTTCGTAAATCCTTATTTTCAGCAATATCATACTATAACACCTAATATGTATTTTAGTTTGGTTTAGTTATAATGTCAGATACTGTTAAATGAAGAAAATCTGTAATAAAATGTTTTCAAGAAATTTTATTAATTCCAGATTTTGCTCATGTTTTTTCAGATTGTATTTTATTGGTAATAATATAGTCATTTGAATCCCCAAAAGTTGTTTTATTCACAACATTGCGTTGGTTTTAATTTACAAAATACTTACCATGTAATTACGTTCTACGTCTTGACGGTCACATTTTTAAGGACCATACATACCCGCGACACTTGTGATTGTTTATATGGAAGGAATCAAAACCCCGAACCTTCGAGACTTAGGTCCGTATACCAACTCTCAACCAATGGACCAAAAGTTAGTTTTAATTTAGAAAATACCTACCATGGACTAATATGCCTTTACGTCTTGACGCTCACATTTTTTCTTCCAAGACCATACCTGAAAGACTTTATATGGTTGTATTAAGAGATTTATTGAAGGAATCAAACTCCGGACTTTAGTAAACATACCAACTCTCAACCAGTGGCGGATTAACGTATAAGCACTACAAGCACGTGCTTGGGGCCCCTGTTCTCCAGGGGCCTCCATCCTCTGCTGGCGTTTCATTTCATATCTACACAGTACACTAGCTGCGCCCGCGAATTCATCCGCGTAGAAGTCGAAATATTCTCATAGGATTTATAAATGGTTTTTTAAAATGTAACAAACAAACGAACTCTTCAGCTTTATAATATTAGTATAGATTTTATCGAGATTCATCCACAATATTTCTTTTTTGATGAACTTTCATTTTATACTTTCTACCTTCCATTCCATTCCTTCCATTTCCATTTAAGCAATAGAGGGCCTACACAGGCTCTGTGCTTAAGGCCTCGGATACTCTTAATCCGCCACTGCTCTCAACCAATGGACCTTATAGGCGAAAGTTGTCTATTCATTGAACATTGTATTGGTTGGATAGAAATTGTTTGTGCCATAAAAAATGATTCGTAGTTTATAACCAGGACCGGGTCGGAAATATATTTTGTGGAATTATTTCGTATGTTTACTGACGCAACAGTACCCTGAGCACGAATAATTCGTGATAGCAGTAGTACACATTTTGTGCTGTGGTGTTAGTAGTATCAAATCATATCGAGAATGCATATTTATTCGTGCTCCGGGTACAGCAGAGGGCTTATTTCACTATTCCCCGTTGACGCCAATTGGAGCTTTTATTGGGGAATAATGAAATAAAAAGTTCATTAATCCATTGATTAATCCCCGTTATATTAGGATTTTATTTTGACGGGGATTGTCAATGGGGAATAGTGGAATAAGCCCAGTAAAGATGTCGTTAACCACATTAACTACTGCCACAGTACGAGTACCTACCTACTCTGAATGGTGTATGAAGTTAGGGGGAAATATGCAAATCAAAACACTTTTTGAAGATGATTACCTTTATTTTTCGGAATAAGTAAACAATTGACTGAAAATGTAATATGATTTGACACGCTTTCACTTAGAATATTATTAGTTATATTGTTATTTTCTACGTTAATCATTTCATAACTACATCATATATAAATCTATAACACGATATTTTAAAAAAATAAACATTAGCACTATTTAAAACTTATGTTATTAAATTACACAATTTATTATAAAATATTGCATTTAACTGCATTAAATACAAGTTAACAAGAGTATCTCTTTTAGATGCTCTCAAGTAGAAATAACAGTGATATAATCAAAATACAGATTTTCACACAATTGTAAGGCAATGGGGTTTATTGTTTGTTTTTCTATGAGAAATTATTACTTAATTTCTAGAACTTAATGCTTTATTCGACATATTTAGGCCTAGCACCAATCTGCCATGTATGTGAAGTCTTCGAACAGTTTGTGGTCAGTGGCGGTGAGCGCGCGGGGCTCCTTTGGCGGCGTCAGCACCGCCGCCTCTGACGTGAACTCGCTGTCGAAGTTACTCACGTCCTCTAGATTGTTTATCGTTGGCACAAATGGTGGCTTCACTTTTCTAAGTAACAACTGTTCCCAATTCACGTTTCGGAAGAATGCCTGCTTCTTCACATCTTCGGCATCCCGTTCAGACGATCCTAAACGTCGCTCAGGATTTTTCCTTAACAATCGCCGCATCAATGCGATCGCCTCGAGAGACAAAGTCCTCGGGTAACGAACTTCATCATTAACAATGGAATCAAATACTTCTCCTTCGTCTTCACCTGGAAAAGGTGATTCTCCAACCAACATTTCAAATATCAATACACCAAGTCCCCACCAGTCCACAGCTCGAGTGTATGATGTCTCTGTTAATACTTCTGGTGCAAGGAATTCAGGGGTTCCACAGAATGTGCCAGTACGATCTCCCCAACCCATTCCTTCTTTGCACAGACCAAAATCGGCAATTTTAACGTATCCATCAGTATCTAGTAACAAGTTGTCTAACTTTAAATCTCTATAAATTATGTTATTTTCATGTAAATACTGTAGACCTAATACTACACAAGCTGCATAAAATACTGCCCTAGGTTCTGTGAACACATCTGCATGTATATGCATCATAAGATCACCTCCAGCTGCATACTCCATCACAAAGCAAACATGTTGATCTGTTTGGAAACAAGCAAAAAGGTTGACCAAGAAAGGATGTCTTATTGCATTAGCTACCTCAAATATTCTCTTCTCTGATAACAAAGAATCAACCTCATCTCGGGCGATTATATCGCCCTTTTTTAAAGCTTTTATAGCAAAATATTCATTAGTGGGTCTGTATTGAGCAAGAATTACTTTTCCAAAATGACCTCTACCCAGAACACTTAGAAATCTAAAACTGTCCATAGACATATCTCCGGATTGTCGTCGCAAATCATGTTCTTTCCCCATAGTATCAATCACTGATGATGAAGATCTAGAAGATGATATTATCATTTCTCTGGTTACTTCAACAATCTGATCCTCATTACTGGGATATTCTAAAACAAGTTTTGGGGACGGTGAAGGTGGATATTCCACTAAGGGAGTATCACAAGGAGTTTGCGGTTCTTTTGTGACGTAATTATCCCTTGTGTATGAATCTTCTAAAAATGCAAATGCCTTTTGTAGCTCTTTTTCCATTCGAAGAGTGGATACATTGGGAGGAGGCTGCATTGGTAGAGTTGGTTTTGGCGGCGGAGTGACCGGTATCGGTGGTGTAGTGGGCGTTGTTGGCAGCCCTAGCGGTCTGACACCAGCCATGCCTCCAAGTGTGGCATTTGGATTTTCAACATCTCTGTTATCTAAACCAGTAGCATCAAAGTGTTGATTGGCAATGTGAGCAGTTTGAATATTTTGTATTGATGGTGAAGAACGCTTAAGAAGTCTGCCCAGCACCACAGCAGGTATAGGCATTTCTCCATAAGGTCTTGGAATATTTTTCCCTTGTTGTTTGAATATCTTTCTCTGGCGTTGAAGTTTAGGCTTTCTTGAGATGATGGGGTTCAAAAATTTGATTTCTGCAAATAAGAGACCTTGGGGTTCAAGTTCTAGAGCCATGCCATGCCTGATGTCATCAATGAATTCTTCTAATCTTAAGAACTTGACAGCACAAAGCCCACGCCAGTCCTTCCAATGAACTCCAATTTCCAGTTCTCTTGATTTATCTAGTTTAATGGTGAATCTGTGAAGAAACAGATAAAAAATATTTCAGGAAGATGTACAAATTCTAATTAATCTAATGATTTATTGAAATGCTTAGTCTTTTTAATAAAAAAAATATTATTTTCATTTCAAACAATACATTATGCTAAGAAACCTAAAAGATCATCACATGTCCTATTCATTTAGCAAATATGTATGTGCCATACATAGGCTGATAAGATAATATGAGTAATAGTAACATAGATTATAATTCAAGGAAGCACAGGTATAAAAGATAACATAATTAAACATTTTAGAATTATGTCACACATTTTCAGAAGTACCTGCTTGATTGGTAGATAAATCTCTGTGAGAATTGAATTTTGGTTACAATAGATGTTTGTTTTTATTTTAAATATAAATAACTAAGGTAGTTTTGAATCCAAACATTTTAGCTTGGATCACTACTACACACTTGGACACATATTTGTATCTAAATAGGTACAGTTCTTTAGTGAAATGTGGAATTAAGTATGTACATTAAACATTTATAATACCTTTGGTCCCATGCTTGCTGAGAGCATGGCCTCCAGCTGGTCTGAGCCACTGTGTGGTTGTCAAGCTTCATGACAGCCATTATTTCATTGCTTGTGTCTTCTTTGATGCTGTATGTGTATTTCATTGAGTTCCGAATAGTTACACCTTTCACAAAAGACTTCAAGTCCGAGGGACTGGCCAGGGGGTCCCGTCGGCTACGACCTGGCACATCTTCAAGCAGGTCCTGGCAGCCCATTAGCCGCACCTCTAAGGTTCCTGTTACTTGCACACAAGGGCTGATCATAGGAGCCGGCGATAGGAACTGAGCTCTGGAACCACTGCTGCCAGACAGACTGACATAACCTGGGCTGGAACCTGTACTCCTCAGCTCATGTCCAAGTTCCGCAAATGCTGCACTTTCCGAAGGGAGCTCTTGGCGACGCATGTCCAAAGATTTACGAAGCAAATCAAGCTTCTGGGTTGATTCAAGTAAACTCGTTTGAGCTTCCTGCAATGCTTTCTTGTCAGTAACTTTTTTGTCACTTTGTAAGAGTCTTATGGCATTTTTAGAACCTTCCACAACTGCTGCTTCGATTCGAAGTCTGTTTCTTAGTTCTGCAATTCTTTCATCTAGCAGTGCATCAATGCCACTCCCATCAGTGTTTCTGCCATCCCCGTTTGCACCAGCTATATCACCTTTCTGCTGCTTACTTAATTTCGAAATACGAAGTTTTAAATATTCTATTTTATCTTTAGAGTCAGCAAGCATTTGGTGAGCCTCTGCTAACAGTTTCTTATCTCTAGATTGGTTACTGCTACTGATGCTTTGAATCATATTTTCAGCACCTTGTTTCACTTTCAGCTCAATATTTAGCTGTTTTTCGAGGGAAGCTAACTTTCTGTCGGTAGTTCCTTCACCAAGCTGCCTTTGTTGTTGAGCTGCTTCAGAAGCAAGGATGATCTCCTCATCATAGGAGAGGTCTTCTGGTGAGGTCGGAGTGGATTGTCCCCGAGACAAAATTAGCTGCGATTCAAGTTCTTGAAGGTCTGACTTGAGTTGATTGAGTTTGATGTTAGCTTTCTTGATTTGATTTGCGACATCAGAAAGAGATCTTCGGTCCGTCGCAACTTCGCGCAATTTCTCAGCACCCTCCTTTATTTTGAGCTCCTTGCGTATTTCTCTGCGTATTACATCCTTGAGCTCCTCCAGCTTAGACGGCAAAGCTATTTCTGGAATACACTCAGTCTTGATTCCATACTTGACACCGAGTTCATGTAGAACAGGGTGGCGAATATAATCACTGTGGTAATAACCTGGGTCTGCCATAATTGAGGATGCACAGTCCAACGTCAGTTAACCATAATTATGTGGGAAAATATCACTACTATTGCTTAAACATCACAAACGTTAGAGGTAAGGCATTTATCAGCGGGAATGTCTTTGAACATTAAATCAGTAACCATTATGCTAAATAGTAGAATTTCACACTAAATACAGAACTAAACCACATAACAAAACAATCTTTACAAGACGATCGGTCAATGAAACCAATGAAACGATGAAACCCTACCATAATGCCATAGACAAAGATGACCACAGACGAACAAAATGACGTCTACCAAAGATAATCTTTGACGAAATAAAAAAAATACAGGTATCGCCAACCTTTTTGTTGATCTCTCATGCCGTTTTCATCGTCGCCTGTTAATTTTTAACGAAATTCCCATACAGCAGGCTATGCTAAAATTAATGCTTTTTGTTGGAATAAATTTTAATATTTTTTCAGACCTCAATTTGTAGAACATAGGGGGCGTTTGGCGGAAAATAGCACTAGCTAGCGCTAGCAAATAAAATGGCGTACTTTTAGCAGTAACTGCTGTCACTGTTCAAAAATGTATGGGAAACGTCACTTTTGAAGTTTAACAAAGGTGTCCTAGCTGAAATCAAGCTAGTTTTCGGCAGTTGCCATGTTTGCTAGCAAATTCTAAAAAATGCTATTTTCGGCTGAACGCAGCCATAGACAAGGTAGTTTAATGAGTGAATGAATAAAGAATGACAGGGACCGAATGAATGAATGATTAGTAGCCTTTTTACTCAAATCAAACATAGCCTCAAAAACAGGGTACGGAAACTTCCATACTACGATCAAACTTGCTTCCAAACAGCGACTTCAGTCGATAAATTCCAATACTTTTTTTTTTCTTTATGGCTCTCGCGGATTGCGTTTAGCCACGACAGGGTTCTTGATTTTTGCGTTCAGTTTTGCCATAAGTTTTGCGGACATTGCGTTTAGACAGGGTGGGATTGGGTTAAAGTTAAAAGGTAGGGAAACGAATCAATTACGGATGGAAACGGAACAAAGGATGGTTTTCATAGGATCAATTTAGGTGTGATATAATTACAAAATAATAAAAATAAAATAATATTTACATAAGTACAATATACATTACTATTTACAATTTTATATTATTATGGGTAATAAATTCGGCTAGGATATTATAAACATCAATGTTATTGGTATATAATAGGCAAGTGATGGATGTAGGAAAAGGAATTTTAATGGCTAAAAGAGAACTAATAAAAGAGGAACGATCATATAGGCAACAGTAAAAAAATATGTGATTTAAGTCTCCGACGCCAGAACCACAAATGCACGAATCATTATCAAGTACATGAATTTTAGCCAAGTGTGCTGGAGTGCACACGTGACCAAGTCGCATTCTAGTTAAAATGGTAGTAACTGTTTTGGAAAGATTCATTTTAACAAACCATNTCCAAAATGGCCGGTGTTGTTTTTGTTAGGTTGAATGCATTCTTGTTTTCTTAGCCATCGTTTATGAGTTCTGTGGCCCTATTAAAGTATTGAAGAGTCGAGTCAAATTCAAGTTCATTCCTTCGTACCTGCTGCTGTTCTGGTTCATCGGAGTTTTGTTCGTTCCTTCGTGAATCGCGAAGAAACTTTCTGTTATGTTAACAAGTGATCTGAGTTTTCTCAAAGTGCAAATGCTTTTTTAGTGTTGTTGAAAACTTTGCGAAAAGACGCTTTTGGTGTATAATATTATGTGTGTTCATAAATAAAGTAAAATTATTAAATTGAAAAGTTTTTGTTTATTTGCATTCCATGTGCAATGTAGAATTTTTCCAAATCCATTGTTTTGAAAATAATACAATACGTACACCATAAAGATAAATACTTTCAAAATAATGGATTTGAAAAAATTCTACATTGTACTCAAAAAAACAATAATTCTTTGAAGGTTATGAGGGCCTATGTGTGCGTGAACTGTGTGTATGTGTGCGTGGACTTTATGTATGTATGTGTGCGTGTACTATGTGTGTATGTGAGCGTTACGTACGTAGGTTAAGTACAGCGAATTTAACACCAGGCTGTCAATTAGTAGGCTCAAAAATTTGACAGAGAGGGTTCTCTATTTCCTATGTATTACTTTTCTCTATGCTCAAAAATCTTAAAAACGGACTGATTTAATTATTTTTTATATTAATTACTTCAAAACAGTGTAACTGTTTATTTTGAAAACATTTTCTGTATCTTGCTTTCATAAAATATATTAGGGGATAACTTGTCAAAACGGTGGCAAGCACTTCAAGTGACGAAAGACTTTCCTTCCTTTCATCTGTCAGTCGTAACGTTTCACTGTGCAATATCTCCGACATCGTTTTGATGGAAAAATAATGCCAGTTAAAGTCGATATCACTCCACCGCCACCAGCTAACTCCAAACAGCCTGGTGTAACGAAGTCTCTGCTGTATAACGGCTCTAAATTTCAAGGACATCAAAAGAGTAAAGGAAATTCATATGAGGTTGAAGTGGTTTTGCAGGTTAGTAACAATAACAAAGTAGGTACGCAATTAATGATATGTGCTAATCAATTGCAATTTTGTAATTATTATTTAGCATTTATGTTTTGGTTTGCTATGATTTAGGTCATACTTCGTAAGAAATAGATTAGCGATACGTGGTTCATGCGTAACTTACAAGATTGGATACTTTACCACCAATATTTCCACTACTTCCACTACCAATGAACTCCTTATCTATCTTAATTACGTGACTCTAATACATAGTTTTATAAAAAATATTGTTTTCCAGCATGTTGATGAAGAAAATTCTTATTTATGTGGTTATTTAAAAATAAAAGGATTGACAGAAGAATTTCCAACGTTAACCACCTTTTTTGATGGAGAAATTATATCAGCTAAGTACCCCTTCCTAACGAGAAAATGGGATGCAGACGAAGATGTAGATCGAAAGCATTGGGTAAGCCTAATTGGACAAAATTTTGATAACTATTTGCTTTTAAATTTGAACTACCACAACTTATTCGCCTAATGTATTTTCAAATGTGTATTAATGTGAAACAGCTGGTATATTAATTGAGTAGGTTTTTAAAATGCAAAATAATAAAACTGTCTTCTTTTGAATTTCAGAGTAAGTTTGACTTATTTGTCCCATATCTGAAAACGTTTAATTCAGATTCATTTGATTACGACTCTCTTGCCAAGGCTGACTATGTGTTTATGAGATGGAAGGAACACTTCTTGGTTCCGGATCACACAATCAAGGATATAAATGGTGCTTCATTCGCTGGTTTCTACTATATATGCTTCCATAAATCAGCTGCAACTATAGAAGGTTACTACTACCACCGGAGCTCGGAGTGGTAAGTGTCTTTTATTTTTTTAGTATATTGAAATTAGTTGTTGTAATAAAACTTAAGTTAATATGTTAGGGTGTTTTTAATTTAATTTTATTTGGTTACATTAATGTTGTATGAAAGTGTAGGAACTTTTTAATAAGGTTTGTAGGATCTGTAGATAGATAGTGCCAAATGTTACAATATTCTTATGTATATCTTTACAGGTATCAATCTTTGACTTTAAGTCATGTTCCTGAACACAGCATCCAAATCTACGAGTTCAGATGAAGTGGCGTGTGGCAACATTGAAACTTGGATTTATACTTGTGTCCGCTAGTACTTACTTGTTCATTAAGTCTTCAGTCAAAAAAGACAAGGTTAAGAATGTTAAGTTTTTTCAGTAATGTAAGTTAAAGATGTGAGGGCGAATTAGTATTTTCATTTGATCCAGGCAGAACAAAACATCCCAGTAAAGTTATTTTACTTGTAATGAACAATTCAGTATGTTAGTCGGATCTTGCATATACTTCTGTATAATGACTGTTTATTTTGACTACTGGCTGATTGTAGATATGTTATGTTGAAAACTCAATACTCTTTATATTATTTGTATGTAGTGACATGGTGACTTATGATTTATTGGCCAATAAGAACCTTACGATGAAATCAAAAGGCTCTTTAATGCTAAGTTTTGTTGTTATTGTGATATTTTGTACAAATTACTTGTGTATAAGTAGACTTTATACATACTGTATTGTTTTGTATCATTTTATTGTGCATAATTTTTTCAGCAGAGTTACCTTTTATTGCTTGTGTAAAATAAGTATATGCAAGTCCAGAGAACTTACAGGGAATCTCTATAACTTGAACAAGTTTATAATCAAAGTGGAACCGTAGGAATTAATTCAGCAATGTTATTGATAAAATTGAATATTTTTTTTCAATAAAATATCTTACAGTGAATCTGATTTTTTTATTTATTTTTATGGGTATAATGAAAAAGCCGTTATTTTCACTTCATTTCATTTTAATGTAACATCCATATTTACAATAAAATACTGGCATTGATCTTTAAGTTCATATCATGACAATTTTAGAGAATTAGAAATTGTTGACTTGATTGATATACCTAAGATTGACATTGTAATTTAAGTATAATAAATTCTTATATTATTTGTACAATAGTTGTCTTGATAATTGCAATATTCAATAGTAGCAGTTAATCAACATAGGTACAATAATGTTACTAAGCAAGTATATAAAACTAATTAGTACAAAATCGGCTATAGAGTACATTTGCATTAATAAATTTTAAACATTTTTCGCCGTTTTGTACTTATTGAAATAGTGTAAATAAGATAATTGATAAAAGACTTTCTATATTTTTTTAGGTAGATAAGATTATTATAAAGAAATATTTATTGTATATTGCCTGATGCACTGGTTTTATTTGAAACATAAAAGACTTAGAGCGAGAAAAGGCTAACACATTCTTGCATTATTTTATGTTGTCTAACTCTACCCTTAGATAAATCTGTCAATATTAATGATCTCTCGTAATTTCATTGTAGTAAATTATAACTATTTGATAAATGTTAGAAAAATACAATAATATACAATTTATATAATTTTCATGTCGTAAATAGCGTATTACGTTTATGCAATAAAAACTAAAGCTTAAACTAAACTTTGGTGGGATCGTTATGTGTATTAGTTCGGTAATGTAATTTATGTATCTAGATATTAACAAAATTTCTACTAAGTCTTAAACAGAGAAATGTACCTCAAATGCAGATGCAGACTATGCACTGCTTAGTTACTGATATGCATAATTTATTGAGTACCATAATGCATTATTTTAATTAGATTTTCAGTTCGAGTTTAAATAGGATAATACAACTTCAGTAGCTAAAGGTACATAAGGCAAGCATAATCGGCTTTATTAAATTACAACTGAAAGTAATAACATTTAGTTATATTGACAATATTGTTGATATTGTTTTCCCGATTCTTTTGCCAGTAGAACGCGATTCTAGCGCACTTTAGCGTCATGTCTTGTCGCCGCGCTACAGCGCTATTGTGGCTACTGACGATATGATGCGTAATATGAATGCGTTCTGTTTGGCACATTATTAGTACAGTCGAGTACAGAAATATACACTTGAACTTAGATTATACGTTAGAAGCTTTTTATAACAAGAGTTAACATCTGCCAAAATGGGTACTGTGTAATAAAATAATTATTAAACTCGACTGTACTTACTTCAACGGCTAATATTCGGCGTTTGACCGGCAATTCACAACAAGCATTTTCTAACTCGTTAAGTACTTTGCATAATTCTATCACGAGACTTTCAAATATATCCATGGGAGTGAATTCCTGATTATAATTTATTAAACATTAAAATGCGCGGATTGTGAGAAACGATTAGCCAATTTTTAACACTGCGAAAATTCCTGTTTTGTGGATTTATCTATTCATCTTGCTAAGATCGTTTTATTTAAATAATAACTAAATAATTAATAGCGTGGTTCTCTTTCGCCACTATGCATATGTTTCAGGTGGGTTTTGATTATTTGAGTTTGATTTAGATTTGTCTGAAATAATTAATACATACATTCATTACAAGCTATGCATACACTTGGAAACAATAAGCAACGAAGAGACTCTACCCGGCAGACCGGCGTCTCTACGCGGTCGTCCTCATACATAATACGGCTAATTATAGGCAAGCCAGTGCCCAATTGTACGTACTATGGTTAGACACACCTAACAAGAAAGTCTGAACATCTATAGACAAAATTACATTCACATCTAACAAAAAATATAAAAATATACACCAGCTAAACACAAATTATTGATCAATACAACAAATTACATTTAACATAATATAAAACAAATAATACTATGTGAACAACTTCCAGCAGCAAAATAAAACACTTAAATTAAAAGAAATATTTACAAGAATTAAAACAGCTAACAAAGTCCTTAACTATGACTGTAATATTTGGTTTTCAAATAAATAATAATACAATGAAAGCTATGGCTATTAGTGAATAGTTTAATGAAACTGCGTTGGCACCTGAATTATGCATCTCACTAACTTTGCCAGACTAACTATTATCTTAATTAGATAACTTCACGCGTAAGTTCGGGTTGATACAGTATCATATCAAGATTACATTAACAGTCATTCCTTATTTCATAATTTAAATTTTAGCCAAGTTTCAGTTAGCAGTATGGGTAAACTGATGTAGGAAGAATAAGTTTAAATTCGTAAATACCGTTACTAACAAATATTTTCCATAGCTTCCATTATATGTCGTCGGGTAACATCAAATTGTCTAATTAGATTAAAACGAACTATCTCTTTGATGTACCTTCACTGCTAAACCAATGTCTCAAACCTAGGAGGCTGTATAAACCCTGATTCGTCATTTGAGATCGCACCGGTTTCGTATGGCGTTGGACTAATTTATGAGGGTAACCCTGCATTTGGTGGGGATATATGTCTTGGCCAGGATAAACTTCCGGATAGAAGCCATGAGGTCTAAAGTAATGGGGGTACGAATGATGATGGCGCCTTGGGTTTCCGTGGCTGTTGTAGACTCCTCCGATGTGATTTCGACCGGGCCAGTAGTCTTGCAAATGGCGGAATGGGTAGTCTGGTGGTGGAGTTGCTGAGTGTTGACTTGGCCAAGGGTACCTGTAGAACGCTTCACTCTTAGGGTAAAAACTGTTAGGAGGAATTTTGTCTTCCAATGATGAATCTGGTACAGTGTCGATTGGTAGAGACTCTTGAAGTACTTCGGATTTGGGTTTATTGCGTCTATATTGTAGTTTAGTTCGCGTGCCGAGTATGTTATCATCTTTGATTGCGTGTTTCTTTTTATCCTTTCCGAAATTATCATCGGTGGAAACTTCAGCATACCGACTTATGAGCTTAATAGCTTCACCGATATCGGAGTAATCGTTTTCTGGATTAAGTTTAGTTTGTTCTTTGTTATGCAATTCTTTGGTGTCATTTGATGTTACTTTCTTTATATCAGTATCAACCATGTCAGTTATCTTTTCGTTCGGCATCTTTAATGCAGCCGCTGAATGGTTAGTCTGTAAGTCGCTTGTTATTTCAGTGTTGATGTTCAGGGCTTCTTGGTTTGCGTTATTAATATTGTATAGTACGGGGTCCACGTTTACATGTCCGTAAACAAGTTCTTTTTGTCCAACGTCGGTGTCATTATTGCCTGTGGGCCTGGTTTCCGCGGAGTCGTCAACTGGGCTGTCGCGCTTCGGTTTATCCGCCAAGTGCGAGAGGGTGTTCATGTCGTGGTTTATTCCAGCAGAAGCAGAGATAGCTGTGATGTTATCAGATTGTTGCAACTTCAAAAGTTCTAATTCAGCTTCAATGCTGGAGTCCTTATTCTCATCTTTCTTGTCGATGTTAGCGTAATTTGGTTGGAGTTCTTGAGCCTGTAACAAAATAAAATTAAAGTATTAGTCTTTATTAAAACAAAAACTAAAGAAATTCATAGTTTTAAATAGGTACTGGAATTTAGGACAATTACTTTATATTTACGGAATCAAGGCAAACAGTATTTTTTTTGTTATTTGGTGATTGTACCTGTGCAGAGGGCTCTTGGTTAACGAGGAGTGCAGCCTGCGGGTCCTGGTTGATGGGTATGGACAGCTGCAACGGTTCGCTGTCGCCATAGTCGTACACCACATCGCTACTCGAAGGGGAGGAAAACAGGGCGTTCAGTTGCTCCAGCAGAATGCGTTCGTGCTCTGATTTGTCCACCGTAACAGTCTGTAAAAACGAGAACCGAGTTAAATACATACTAGACATAAATTAAATGTCGTGAAATCCAATCTAAAATATACATGTAGGTAACTAATACGGAAGGTAGAAGAACAGTAATTTACCTGAACACAAGCATTGCGGTCGATCCGTTGTCCTTTAGGACAAACGAGGGGCGTAATGAATAAAGACTTCGTAGTGATCCTCCTAGGGGGGGCGTTCTGGTTGCCATTTTCGGCGCTTTGGAGCCAGGACCTCCAGGCAAGCTCGGCGGCTTGCCGGTCGAGTGTCCTTGGCGGCGCCCGGGTGGTCGCTACAGCCGCTCGAGATTCAGCTGACACGGAGTCGTGGTTGGTCGTGGTGGTCTCATCCGCTGCCTCTGTGCTGGCGGGGGCGGGAGCCAGTGTGGTCGCCTCGACCGCGTCTGCTCCCGCGCCGGTATCCGCCGTCACCAGTGCACTCGACACCAGTAATAACGTTGCCCACGTGCACCACATCGCAAACACCTGGAAAAGAAGATATTTAATCTTAGACTATATTCAGAAATCAGAATTTAGGAAATCAAAATACCTTATGTAGAGCACACACAGTTGTAAGATTTTCTATTCAAACAAAACAATAATTACATAGAAGATGCTTTTTATTGAAGAATGTAAAGAAGAAAAGTACCTAAATCTTTTCTAATTTGATATGTGACTGAAATATAAAAGTTTCATCTTGTAAACTCCAAGATCCCAGACTCGTAAGTTAGGCTTTTTCATCTAGATCTAAAAGTGATGTCAACTGGATCAAGGTTCGGCGTTATGCATTAATTCAATAGCTCGGGCATGACGGCGTATTCAACGAGCTATGACTTCTATAGCCCCTCCGATCCTATCAATAGTGATAGACCGATCGCCGGCCGATAACCATCCACGTAGAGTTAATGCATTCTCTTCAACTATAATAATTATGCCAAATGCAGGTGCTTATTTGATTAATCATTGTGGTCCAAATACCGCACTGTCGACCTTGAGGCCCTTTATCATTCGAGAAAGTGAAAGCCTTTTAATCACGGTAGAGCCAAGCTCTGCCTTCACTTTTAAAGCGCATTAAATTATACTTAAGCACACATTTCGGTCCCATTACTGACTTGTACGTAATGGATGTCAAATTAGTATTTTTTGAATGACAAGCTCTATCTCAAAGTGGTGTTCAAACTCTTGACAGCTTTTAGAAGATAAGAAAGGTAGGCAGAGTTAAATAAAGTCAAAGTTGGGTAGGTACTTGTTATGTTATTATGATGTGTAAACAATGGAGGCATAGTCTTTATAAACAAATTCCTGATGATGCGTTGTTGTTTACTTCAATTTCTTTGAAGATCAGATTTAGTTGAAGAGAAAGAAGAATTCCGAACATATTATTACTTCGTGTAATATCAGAAAATCTACATTCTCACTCTAAAATGTTACAAAGAGTTCAAAAACTGAATACTTTTTCATAAAACAATGTAATATGAATTGTTTATGTAACATGTTACATGACATAACACGAGTAAGAAATGCAAAGTAGATTAGGTAGGTGACTAGTACAACTACTCCTATTTGATAAATATCGTAGGCAATTAGCCTCATTGTCAACATTGTTGTAAACAAAGTTATTTCCTTGACCCTAGTTCGGATCCACGCCTTCGATTGTTTGGTTCTGCGCCGGCGCAGAGTAAATAATTTAGTGCGCAAAACAAGGGCAGTGGCTGTTGACCCCGCCGAGATCTATCACCGGCATCTGGCAATGATCTCGCAGGCGCCGCACGCGGAAGCGGCTGGCGGGAATTGACCGTGTTTCAATGGGTGCTTGATTGAAGCTCTCCTCACATACTGTGAAAAGGATTAGAAAGTGGGATTATGCCGGCTCCGTGGCGTAACCCTATCGGAATTTTCACACTGAAGGTCCCAGTGTTCTACGTGAGAGAGCTCTCTCATTAGCATTTTAATGCACGCGAGGAGACTGCGTTTGACCTAATTAGATCATTCTGTTTACATAAAGCAGACACCGTCGGGTATTCCGTTTCGATGGAGGTATTATTATCTGCGCGTCGAATCCTCGAATGTTGAACCCTACCTTGACATGTATGCGCGAGTGAGACGATGATGCTGCACAGCGGAGGTGCGCCCGCGCTGGATGCACGCAAATAGCTTTCCAGTCGGAATTTGAGTCGAGTGTTTCTGAGAATACTCGGTACGGTATGGGCTTAAAACTTCAATGAAGCTTTGAAGATAACGGGTAATTATCTGAGCTTTAAAACTGCTAAAATAAAAACCAATATAACGTTTTGATTTGCAGTGAAGCAGCTATCCAGTGTTTTAAGCGGTCATGTTACGGTGAATGCATCCGGAAATGTATGGTGTAGAATCATGTTGCCTCCTATGTAGTGCCTGACGGGCAGTCACGACGAATAGCTGTTATCCTTACTCACGGCACGCATTTAGATGTTGCTCCTTTAATTAACGTGCGTGAATCAACATTGAGCATGTAAGGGATCTCGCCGGTAACTTTCTATAGTCACGCTTGGGCTGCATCGTTACTACTCTCACTTAAAGGGACGGCAGGTGTCTACGGTCGTTTTTATAGCGCATCTTATTGTGGGGGTATAAGGTTTGTTATAAGAGGCAGGTGTATTTTTTATATTAACGAATTGGGGAGCCACCAAACTGAAGGGGACGAACATGTCTACCCTAAAAATTCAGAGACTTTTTTTGCGTAAGATTTTTTAAAGCGTCGTAATACATTGTTGAGTAACATGGGTTGCTAGATTCTGTGGCATGTATTGCGTGCAATTAAAACAGCCATGTGCATAAATCGTCACTATCGAAGCCGTCGTTCCACGTGTATTTCGGCCGTTAACGCATATTGTATGTTAATGGCAGCTGAGCATCGAGAAAGTGCTGCTGCTAACTGCGCGGCCACGACACGGACAGATTTGCATGTTAGGTAACTTGACCGGCTCGTCTATGGGCAGTTAATTGCTGCGACTTCTGTTTCTTTTTTGACAAACAAAGGTGACCCAATTTTAAAATAATTTATATTGACCACTTTCTGTCTCCGGTATAATTAATCTATCCATACCTGAATTAAGTAGACCTAGTAAGTTTTACGAAAATACAGGGTGTTTATTTCAGTCTTTCACTTAAAATTGGGCTATCCACACATTTCCGGGTCAGGGCCATCCGAATGTACCTACCTATAATTTGACGTACCCTGACATCTGTCATGGTTATCAAGTTGGATTTTACGCAATCTATTAGTAGTTAAGAAGATACTACTTACTGCTTAAATTTTCTAAGTAAACTTGTTGAATTTATGAAATAATGTGGTATCATTACTTCTTTTGTTTGCTTATGAAGATCGTCTTTAAGCCCCGACATTATTATTGCAGTACTAAAATGAAACTGGATTTTCTTCCTCGTAGGTTAAAATTTTATTTTACTGTTAACTTTTATAGAGTCGTTATTCACGTTCTATTTGGCTGATAGCATTTACTTCAGTTGGTGGATTCCCAGTTAAAATTACCTCGGTTATTTCTTTGTCGTTAAGTGTCGTGTTTTAACACCTCATGAGCAATGTGTTTCGGTAACTATTGTAGGTATTGTGTGACTAATGATACCGTGGGGAACAAACTATTGGTGTAATTGGTTAAGTAGGTAATAGAAATGTAAGTATGAGTCTTTTTAAATAACGTTTTCCTAGTTTGTAATTAACCGTATGTACCTAAGTAATTTAAAGTGAGTACAAAAATATTGTTTGTATATTTTGAGACGAGTGTGAAGACGTCTTTAGTGTGAATACTTTATGTATTTTGGAAAATATAACAAAATTATTCTTTCATTACTGCAAAAAAAAATATTTTCTCCCACTTCTCAGTTGGTTTCTTTTATTATTATCAAATGAAAGAAAAAGCTTCTAATAATTGGTGCTCTACATAAAGATGATTTTCTACTCATTATAAAAATCATAATAAAATCTTTCTCACTATATTTTGTTACGATTGCATGCTTTGTTTGAGTTTAACAATCGGTCTCTCCGAGTGTGAATAGTGATTGCAATTCGGTTTTTGCAGATGTTTTGTCACTCTCGTGGACAAGTGTGTCGCGCAGAGAGCGGCGGCCGACCTACTGACTGCCTCGACATGTACAGAGGATGTCAGACTACACATTTGTAGTGCAAAATCACTTCTATTACAACTACAATAAGGAGCCATGGTGTGGAGCTTGATATGCTGCCGTCTGTACATTTCACTGTCGTTTTTATATCATAAACTACACGTTCATGTTTTTTCAATCCTGTGCCGATGACCGTCAAATGTAACTTGTTGATAGCTCTCTAACTGCTTACTATAATAGTACGCTACAAAGTCGCCTAGTAAATACTGCAAGATAACCTCTTTGTTGGTAAATAAATGAAAAGATATGAGCGCTAAATATCTTTATCACTTAAAAGTTATATTTTTTAATTTCCAGATCTCAAACCACAACTTTAGGTGTAACAGAAACAACATTTAAATGAATGCAAAGTAATCTATTCTTTACCTTGCACCTTACACTGCTTACACAACCGCATCGTCATCTTAGGTAATACTTAAATAAGTAGATTTGTTAGAGATCTCATTCAGTTACTATGTTATACATGGTCGTTGAGTTATTATCTTATCACAGAAGAAGTGCCAACCTATTGAAGCAAAGGTCTTATTTTGTGGCAAAGGTGAAACACAGAAACCTACCCTACGCCTACATACTGGAGAACGCCTCAGGCAATCATACCTAGAGCAATCTCGTAGCTAGGTTAAATTCAGCACTAACAACTGTGAGGCCTGCAGGTTTGGGCAATTGCCCATTGCTAGGAATCCAATTGGACGTGTAGGCTTCTCCTCAATGCGCAAGATTTGGTATCCAATTTAAGGGTCTAAATGGTCCACCTACTACTACAACTGGGACTGCAGAGAGCTTAACGCAGATTACAAGTCAAAATGGAATAGAACGGATACCCTTTCTTAAAAAAAACTTCGGCTTACCCATAGCCTATAATAAGTATTATAGTTTTTGGAAAATTAGGGGCAATAAATACTCGTATAATAATAGAGTCATCCGACATTTGAATTTAAATGAAAAGTTATAATTTATGACATGGGAAAATAAACAACGGCACAATTAGGGTTACGACAACAAGGTGTTGCATATTCAAATACGACAAAGCATATCCGTGTTTATCTGCCGTTCTATCTACGTTCGCCCCTCTGTTTTAAGTATGTGTTAAGGCATAACAAATGTGGCATATCAACGTCGAAAACAATTAAAGAACAGTCGGTCCAAAGACGTTACGCTCCGGCCTCCGCTCCACGCTTGGGAGACACCCGACGCACTCGGTTTATTTATAAAAACGCCCATTCATTCATCTCCATTTAATTTTAGGCTTCATTAGGGATTGCAGATAATTGAATAGCCGTGTTTTGATCAGTCAACAGCTTACCGCAGTTGGAATATCATTATGTGAACCTAATATTTATATTAAAGGCTTATCAAAGAGACTATTCTTTGTCGGTATGAAGATAATGCATGTATGTTGTTTAATAATTACATTAAGATTATAAATACTAAATTAACACTAATTAACTTAAGAGTAACCTGGCAAGAATTTCGTCAAATTATACGTTTTGGTATTACTACCTACTATGTTTTGTACTCGATTTATGTTTTATTTGTGAGTCTTGTAATTGATTATTCAAGGTTTTTACATTCTACAATCAGGTATCAGGCCTGATCAGATGACTGATGATCGTTGTGACAATTATACCAATCTGCCTACACTGTGTATGGAGTAACGTAACGAAATATCTGATTTAAAGGACGAGATTAATGATGAATAGGCAGTCATTAACGATGCATTGAAAATAAATCAAGGAAAGGATTAATATTTGCATTCAGGGTCTGTGTATTTAGTGTAACTTGCTGTACTCACAAGTAAAGACACGCAAACAAAAACCAACCAAGTCCGTTTAGAAAATAGGTAGAGCTAACATTTTAATTTCCAGCTCGTGTTCTGTCAATGACTGTGTTTAAACTGACGCTAAAAATTAGCGGTAACTGGCCAGTCAAACAGGAAGCCAGGGTCAGGATTCTGAATGAAGGGTCCGTTGAATTTGCGCTCTAATAACCAAATGCGTTTCTAAACGGACGTCGTAAATGAGCGTGCGAATACGAAATCGTACGCATCCTACCGAGACGATGTGTTCGGAATATCGCCTTCATATTTTTGGAAGGGAAGCAGGCGGTAGGAAGCGGCCGGCGACAGATTTCGCCGGCGAATAAATAATATATCACGCGCTGCTTCACGGCCGCTTGCGCCCGCGCAGCGATCCACGCACAATGGGCCCAGGGTTCACGACTCTACATATTGGTCAAATTGAATGTTAACTACGTTCGATGGCGGACATTGAAAGTGACGGCATTAAATTTAGCCCTGATCGACATTTATAGGACTGAAATAGGTTCAATTAATTCGCCCAATTTAATATTATGTCAACTACGAACCTTGTCATTGACTTCTTACGCGTTGCGAACACAAAATCTTGAATTCTTTGGAAACTGGTTGTCCCAATCGGTAATGGAGCATGATAAATATCTTGTTTTGATTTTACTGTTGTAAAAATATTACGTTTCTTCTCGTAGCAGCCCTGAATAAGACACAAGCAGCCTTTAAAGGTTACCTGAATGCACCGGCATAGGACTCGTTTAGCATTGAGATTTCGCTTTGGAAGCTCTTCGTTCTTTATTTTTATCCACAAGCGAAGGTCATTAAGTTCACGAACCTTTTAATTTGTTGGTGTGAAGAATCAAGAGATTTATTTATAAAATAGACACAAAGGTAGTTATTGTCGATTATAAAATATACGGAACCAACCATCTGTTATAGGTATGCAATACAAATAGGTATTTTGATCCTTTCACTTTATTTACTTTTTTGTAGGAATTAGTAAATGAGTGGTTTTTACAGGTTATTTTATACGTATTTGGGGCATAATCAGGCCAGTTCATCTCCGCGAGTTTGCATCGAAAACAAAACACGCACGATGGCCCACCTACAGGATACTATTCGACAAGGCCTCACATACGAGCGAACATTGACTCACGCACGCGTATTCTTGTGTATGATGGAAGAAAATAAAGAAAATGGTGTACTAAATAATTTACTTGCCTAAATAATAATAAAAACACAGAATGTACTTTTTTAAGTTGCCTCAAGACACTGAGAGGTAAATAAGAAGTTAATATTATTCATGATAATTCATGCTAAATCATGTATTTCCTCCGCCATTTTCCGCAGTTTGGCACCTCACGTCACATCATTTTACCGAAGTCAGCCCTATAGCTTCGGCGCAGTGCCGATCACTGACGTTTGTCAACAAAATGGGGCTTGACTCTTGAGACAGGCTAAATTACACCATATTGTTAATGACATTGAGCATACATTTTTTTAAATACCTTCGTGAAGTAAAACTTCTGTACGTAGTACTTATTATTATTCTGTGGCATAATTAAGAAATAATTTTAATACGTACTTATGTTTAGAAATATTTGTCAGTTATTTGAGTAGCTTTTTAGGTCGTCTTAGAACTTCGTAAAACCTATCATGATACTTCTCAATAGGTACTTATTTCTCAGTAACTACATTTCGAAATCACTTTACTGAATAAAGTTAGAAGTAATTAAAACAGAGTGCTATTGGAATTGGCCAGGAATGGCGTCATTTAGGGCCTATAAAATGGAATTTTACAACTGCATTTATCATATAAGATGTCTTGTTTGAAGTAAATTTAAGCGAAGAGCATAATAACATTCAGCCTAGCTAACTTAGTTGTTGTGCAGATTATAGAAGCAATCAACTTTGGTATTTTAGCTAACGTTTCATCACAATCGCTGACACCTGTGACGAAAGCTCTACCACACTACAGTGAGAACAGCCATTTATGACGCAATGATATTCCGTGGAATAATCCTAATTAATTATCAAAACATTTATTATAAGTTTTATCTGACTCACGAATAAAATACATATTTTCTTCATACAAAACTTTTATTCTGTAGAGAAAAGCGGAAACTGCAGTTTCACCTCATGAGGTGTCATTCGGCGTACTACCCCCTGGTGTAGAGTGTTTTAGGCTCCACTCCTTTCCTTATTTGATTATGTGTGCATCTTGAACCATAACAATGCAATAAGTTAATTACATAAAGAAAAAATCCCGCCTTAGGCAGTTCGATTTTTTCAAGTTGTGTATTTAAAATATATTTGTTAAATAAAGAAAAAAATCTGACAGTGGTAGAGGCGGTTGGAGCCTATTAGCCTGACGATACATTGTCGTGCTTATTTTAGAGTAGAGCTATCGTAAATATGTATGATGAACTGTCGGTTCTGTTTGCGTGGTTGCTCGAGAGACAGGAGGCTTACCTTGAAGGGAGACGCGCGTATTCTGGCGCCGGTCACATTATAACGGGCGCTCGTTTCGCGCAGCCCTGCAACAAGGAAAGTTAACTTTGAATACAGAATTACAGAATACAATACCAGCTGTGAACATGAAGAAAACAATCAGCAATGGAATCAATTTTTGAATGTCATCGATGACTCTTAAATCGTATGCGAATACATTTCCCTAGTGATTTGGTGAATCATTGTGAACGCTCATATCAACACAAATACATAAGCAACTGAATTTCATTCTTTCTTTTAGTTTTGGTGAACACATTTTAGTACTCCTATAAGTAGGTATAGTCTGAAATTTCAATGATTCCAGAGAACGTTATTTATTGGTTGTAGACCAAAATGCACAAGGAGGAAAAATGATAATGTGGTCTGTTCGAGCACACCGATTGAGAATGTGGATTTTTGTCTCCATACATCTAGAACTGTATCTACATAATTGACTAAGCACTTACTCGTATAATAAAATTGATTTTCATAGTTTCTAATAACAAAATTAACTCATAAAAAGAAAATAACAACAGCTAAGTAGATACGCATTAGTAATTTAATTGCAATCAACTAGATATGCTTAACAGCGAACAATGGAGACAATGGAATGAATATTGGATAGAAATCTAGTGATGTATCTTTGCTATGTATTACAGCAGCTCGCACTAAATAGCGCCGAGTGAAGTTCCCGCGTCCCAGACTGAGACTGGGACGCTTTCTAGCAATATCTGTGAGATATGTGCGAGGCAGCCGTCCACGGCACACAAGCCGTATGAAAGTTGATCGACTGGGCCTACCTACATACACATATTAATTATGGATAAGTGCATGTCCTCGCCGTCTTATTGCCTTTAATCCGATGTTCGTTACGTAAATTTTATCGGCGATACGTTAGGACTTTCTCAAATCGTTATTCGTATGTTTCAGATAACCGCATGCTTTTGCGTAAGGAACCGCAGCGCGGAGAGTCGTTTCATGAAAAACATGTGCGAATGAGAAAATAAATATTAATACGAAGAAGTAATAATGTTTTGCTTTCAAGTCCATCTCTTTTTATTGATCCGATAAATATTTGATACCTTATAAACTACTGCAGTAAAGCTTGTATCGCGAATCAACATCGCCTCACGCTGATGAAAAGATCTACTTCAAAGCACATCAATATTGACACACAAAGAAGTGGAGAAGACTATCCCACAGCAAAAGATTAGACGTCAGTTAGTGGACAAAGAAAAATGTCAATATTGGTTGTATGGGCAGCAAACAGTGAGCGAGCGCTCCCTAGAATCCATGCCCATGTTATGTCCCGCTCCTCCGCGGTACTTATTGAAGGCTTGCGATTGTCTCATGAACAAAGAGTGCCTTTTGAAGCACGCTGGGTGAAAGGCGGTTTTCTACTACTTAACGACGGTATCGGAATTAAATAACAAATGTTGACATTTTCTAAAAATCATTCACGAGATTTAAAAAAGTATTATTGTCATTTTGAGTCGTTAAAACCGCGTTAAGCGTTTTAGCAGATTGCATAATTTATTAGCGAATATTTACTACACATAGCTGTGGTTTACTGAACGATGTGTTGGTGTAGAAACAATTAGTTGTGTTTTATTAATCGTTAAATGGTCATTAAGATTAATAAATTGGATTCATCGGATGCGATTGACTGCGAAATACTTTGCAGAGAATAATGAAATGATCATTGACATTTTATCGACCAGGAATTTTCATGGTCACGTAATTTATGAATGTGATTGAACAGTCACATGTTTTCATCTGGATGTTTGCGTGGAATGAATTGACGAATTCGAGCAGCAGATAGCACTTAATGTTTGTTTATTATTGAAACATGTGGTGATTGTTCCACTCGCTGGAATAAAACAATAAACACCCGAGTAGTATGTACGTTTGTTGAATAGTAAAGGCTTTATTTGTTACTACATGTTAGAAAGCGTACTAAACATATTGGTTTGTGAGAATTTGTTGAAGGTATAGGTACTTTCTTTAGAAGGATTGGTGCAGTCAATAAAATATCCGACCCAAATAATATTTTCTGTTTATTTGATCAGTGAGTGAAGGAATATTAGCATTTTACCGTCTCAAATCATTTTCAAATAAAAATAAAGATGAGTCACACAGCACGTGCTATACCTACCTAAACGGTATTAGTTACAACTTTTGACTCCCAACCTTGTATATTTGAAAGTTTTATGCAAACGATATTAGTATTAATAATTAAAAATACAGCGATGTCCCAGTTAACGCCTTAAGTGTTAGTTTGCAACAAATATCTTGTCCATTAAACTTGTAGTGGCCGTATGATGCGTGCATAATACTGTTTGAGTTATAAGTGAGTTATTTGAGTTATTGATAAAAGTACTGATTCGCATGCGTAGTGAAAGCCACACATTCGGCTCGTACCCAATCTAAACATTGTGTGCAAATCTATGGCGATAAAGGCAAACACCCGTAAGTGGTTATTGCTCGTTTATGCGTTTTGTGGTTCCCATCTGAGGTTGTTCGCGTACAATCAATCACATTTTATTGATTTGACTCGCATGTGTTATGTGCGACACTAATGCCAAATACTTTTCAATGTCAGTTTATTTGTTCTATTAGTTTTTGTGTCATTTAAATTGTGAGACGAATGAATAATGAGAAAATGAATGAAGTGTATCAATTTAAAAGGCAGCCATGTAATAAAATTGTCTCTACGGATACATTTATTTTATTTTAATTGTTTAATTCAACGTTGTATGATCTGAAGATATAGACATTTCAATATAGACATTTTCACATTTTACTTAAAGCAACTCAGGACTGAATCTGCAGTTCTTTTATCAGGATCAGGGTTTTTGCGATTAACAGCTTTCTTTACTTCAAAATAAAAAGCAACTTAAAAGCCGAAAGTAAATAGAGGCTATTGGTCTCTGTTTGATGCAGATCTATGTAGAGACGTAATCCTATCGGTATCAACATTCGTAACTGTCGTACTTTTTGTTGATCGCGACGTTGTTTCAATGTATCCTAGTTTTCTAACTCCTGGGCCATTTCATAAAATGGTCAGTACAGCATTCGGCTACGTTCGGAGTTTTTACTAGTTCTAAATAGTTTGGTTTCCGCACATTGGAACTTTGTTTTACGTTTGTTTTTTTCCGTTTCGTAAATATTGATTTTATTTGTTGTATTACGTCAAGTAAAACATTACAAAAAATATACTGATAAACTGAATACTACACTGATAAACAATAAATGTTTTTTTTATTCTTTAAAACATGTGAAAATCACGTTGTTAACTCAATGCCAGAGAACGTAGTTTGTTACGTGATTTCAATATCGGCATGGAAAGACAAGGAGATATTTAATTAAAGTACGAGTGACTTCAGTGTCAAAGGTTATCCGATAAGAACAAGTAAATTAATAAAAAAAAAAGATAATAATTATGAAAAATATCTTCATTGTCTTGAACAAACTGCTTCGTTGTTTCGAGTCGCTAACTTGAAAATGTAGAGTTATTTACAAAAGTAAATACCTAATCATTAGGTTTCAAACAAAAATGCATATGATTTCATCTTGCCTCTACGTAGCTACTTACATATTGCTCTAGATAATACATGTTGGTACATTATGATCATGAAATCAATAGTACTAACGCATTTATTTACTGTTTTTACGTCAAATACTATAAAAAATAAGTTAATATGTCGATTGTAGAGTTAGTAAAGCACAAGATATGTACCTTCTTGCTGATTAGAACAGATTTTATAACACACACATACACGACTGTAAATGACCCATAACATATTTTGTTATTGTTTTGTTATGAAATATTCCTTGGTCATTGTAAAAACGCTAGAAAAATTTCCATGATAATGATAAGCGTTATAAATCATGTAAATAGATACAGACATACAAACTATGACATAGATTTACATGAGAATAGAAGTATAGAACGCACAAAATAGGTCACTCGATTTGGACGTATTAATTTATGTTGTAGAAAGTCTTGTAGAGTTTTATTTCTTTAGACATGACCCATAAAAAGCGATTTCATAAACTTTTATGTTATTGTTTAAAATGTTGGGAGGGTGTAAAAGGTGTCGCTGCGTGCTTTATGAGGGATATAAGATGTCATAAAGGTCTTCATTGTGAATTATTATGACATCCAACTGGTTTACAATGATGTCATGGCTACCATAGCATGGATCCCGATGGAATGTTGGTTAGTGGCACATGAAAGTTCCCAAGAAATAAATAACCCACCTATTTCTTAGGGATTACGGCTTAGACACATTATTCTCCTAGACGGCCGTAAATAATCGTGACAAGAGCAAATCTAATGTGATTATAAAATTTTCTTTGAAAGTAAATTTTACTTTCAAAATGACATGGGTATTTAAGTTTCTAAAACATGATATTAGTAGGTCAAGATTGTATTTAAATTCAAGGGCAGAATTATACTTCAGAAAGTTTAAAGAGGGCCTAAGTAGTGTGAGTTTTTCTCACGCGTATAGCCGGCTCCGTAGGTACTCGTATATTTTCCTCGCATCTTATTTCTGTTAAAAATCAAGTGGAAAGTAATTTATAGGTGTCTTAAAATATAAAGACGCATTCGAAAATATAGTACCTATTATACTTTAGCTCCACAAGGACGCGTACGCTTTTTTTATTGGGTCACTAAACTACATTATATTTCTGGCAATATACGAGTATATTATTGAGATCTGCGACAGACACGTGTGTGATCTTATATGGATTCCATTTTTATTACGAAACCCTACAAACAAATGTATGGTAAAGCTAGCTCTTAGCTTTGAGACACCGATATTGAATACAGCTTTTAGAGCACGTGTAAGAGAGGATGTAGAGATCTTGCTCTAGGAATCCCTTTGAGGACTACTCTTTGAGTCTTTCTCTACCTAGGTAGTGTTAATGTTAATCAAATTGAAGTGTAGGCGAGGCTTTCAATTAAGCATCGGCCGTGTAGCAAAGCATAATTGCTACCTGCACCTGTAGGCGCCCGGAAAGGGAGCCGCGTGGGCGACACCTAATGAGGCGTTCCTATTCGCACTAATCATAATAAGGGCTACTATTTACAGATTTCTAGAGATTAAGGTGTTACATTGTCTTGTTGGTAGAGTTCCTAACCAAGCAACCAACCAGGGCTTGGGAAATCTCAGCAGATTTATTTACTCATTGTGGATGCGATCTAAAGAGTATGCTAATGCAACAAACATTTTTTTCTTTTAAAATATTACCTACTCATAAAATAGAGCAAGGACACTGTGTTTTTGTTAGAATGTATTTTTTACGAAAAATATACAGGATTCACGATTTTTACGGCCTTCTTTCATATTTACATTATTGACTAGGGATTATATGTGTGTGTTTTGTAAAGCGACGGCAAATGGTATTAGCTTTTCCTTACCATTTCTTCCAAGTCACATTTACTTTGTGAATTTATAAACATTACTGCGAATTGTGGTTTTCCTGCATTTTGCATTTCGTGAATGATTTTTAAACTAAGCGTGTAAGTCGTCATTTAGTTAAAGTATTCTGAATAATGTAAAGAAGTGGTGCTGCCACAAATTTTATAAATATTCGGTCGTATCATAGCCATGGGCAATTAGTTTACTTTCTGATGGTTACGCTGTTCTACTTTACTTTAATTTAAGCGTTAGCGCACACTCAATCCGCTCGATCGCGCCAATGTTTACTTAGCGAGTGGACTAGTACTAGCTAAAACTAGTCAGTTTACTATTCATGAAAGTTGCTCTTGCGCAGACAAGAATGCCAGCTGGCGCCGCGAGCTTACTAGCATTACTAAGAGCCAAAGCACACGATGCGTTGCGGCAGCGGTGCGACGCCGGAGCATAACAATGTGTCACTGCGTCGTCTTAGGGAGCTCATAGACGAGCAACAGTATATCGGTGACTGCTTCCGATTTAAGTCGGCGACAGTCGCCGATGGTCGCCAACGCCAGATATACAAATTAGACGACAGTCGCCGATGCATCGCGAATACCACCGATGATCGCCGACAATCGCTGATGCATCGCGACTCTCGAAGACGGGCAGTCACTAACGTATAGTCGTGTCAACATCATGAAAAAAGTGCGAGCTAGAGACTCGCTGACAGTCGCTTACAGTCGCTGACCGTCGCCTACCACTATGGCAAGCAGTCGCCGTCATAATGTCGCTCGTCTCTAAGTCTCTCTTTCATAGAAATATCTGTGGCGGGCATACGTGCGGTGCGTCACCGCGTCGGGCGATACGGCGAAATCTTTGCAACGCATCGTGTGCCTAAGCTCTAAGTAAAGGTATGGCGACTGGATATACTTAGATCACTATTACATAAATAAAAGCTGTAAGTGCGCCGGATCTCGTTCCTGGAGCATTCAATTTATCAGTCTTATTTTGAACGTAAACATACTCTGTAAACATTATGACCAGCCTTGTTTTTGTCTGGAATAAACACGTTTTCGCGATTTGCAAACGAGAAAATGACACGAGTCGGCGATGGGGAAACAATGTTATTACATGGTTTTGTGAGAGTTGATAAGTTTTTCCAATATTGTTGAAGATAGATTGAAAATGTAGAGCACGATTAAATAGAACTGACACTTCGCAATTACGATCCAATATTTACTAACAATGTTCATCTGAACCACCACGTTAAAAGAAAGGCGTTCTTGATTTTACAGTGGTGAACCCAATAAGTAGAGCAGCATCATGCAATTCAATGTCGACATCACACACAAAGGGTTCGATTGTTATGTCGTTTGTCGATGAATCAGTTTCGCGACATTGTGAATAAATATACCTACAATAAAATACTGGCCGAGTGTACGCAGTAATCTTCTCATTTACAACTAATGGCCTGTCTAAGCGAGATAATGTCGAAAACCGCAATAAATTGATCGAGCAATTTACGTGATTAAAACGCTACGGAAAAATTATGTGTTGGGAATTAGATGAGGTTAACATTTCCTATTAGTTTTATGTAGATGATACACTTATTTAATCGTTATGTAATTAAAAAGGTTGATGCCATATTTATACTTATAAAATACTAGCTATAACTTAACGGTACTAATAATGTATTAATTAGTTTAATCTTGAGTGCAGTCTCATGGAGCGAGCTAAGTAGTCTAGAAGAATCCTATTCACTCGTGACTTGCAATTTCTTCTAGGTAATAATGACGGTGGCACAACACTGCCGTATTACCGCTGTTATGTCTGATGACCACTTCGGAAACATTTTCAGTACAACTAGTACAGTCGACCGCAAATTTTGGATGAAACATTGCTTTTATTAAAGCTACATTAGATGCTACAATGTGTTGTGCCGTCTGTACAAGTTTTACAGCAGAAAAAATAAAGTCATTGAACAGAAGTTGCGGTGATACAGAGTATAACTGTTTGTTCACGGTCGTCTCGTGAAACCGATGATTTGCTGATAAAATCTGCGCACGCGTCGCAATCAGTGTAATAACACCAGGAAGTTCATTTGCCTTATCGCACTCACATATTGGTTAGATGAAATCATCTCACTATTAGGTATTTTATAGTACCTATTATGTTATTCAATCAAACACTATTAGGTATTATTTTATTAAAATAATAATAAAAAAAAATGATTTTACCAAGCAGTCCATAATCCATAGTCCAATTTCATAGAAGAAAGAAATTAGTGTTTTTATGATAATTATTCTCTTAAGAGCTTACTCAATTCTTGGTGTTCATTTACATATTAGTTGTGCTGGGATGAATCCCAATATATCGTGATTAAATCTGGTGATTTATATCCCGAATGAATAAAAAATATTTAATCGCAGTCCGCTAGTAAATGCGGATAGTTTAATTTATGTATTAAGCAAAAAATATCGAATCCACGAGGTTTGCAGCTGTTAATTTCTGTTTGAAGATCGGATAATTACTTTTGTGCCTGATTTATGGCCGGCGGGTGACGAACTGGTATCTCGAAAGAATAAAACTCATAATAACAATGATGATTAATGTCGGAATAATGATAAGTTTTTGTTCCTAGTAGGTTTTGATTATTTATAAGTTGTGAATAGAACAGAAACAAACTAAAAATAATGTACGAAGGTACAATAGACGAACATAATGGCATTCTAATATTATACAAATTGTAACTTGATTCTAATTTGACAAAATAACTTATGTACGTTTAAGATTCATTGGCGAAGTAAAGTCTTTACTGAAGCCACAGATCCCACATATCACCCACAGATCACACACAGATGACTAAAGCTCTACAATATTTTGTAAAGCCAATACCATTATAAAATAACTAAAGTGTCCATTTGCGTCATTTGTGAGAATTGCTACTTACATTTCCTTACTGAAACAATGCTGAACTGTACCACCGCACATCTTTTAGAAAATGCAAATGCTTTTATGCAACGTTACGGAATGAACTTCGTAATATATTAATGTGTGGGTCACGTCATTATAGTGTGCCGTAAGTAGAGCTGTGGCGTGGCCCATAAGCGGTAACGGAGTATCGTCACTTTTACTCGTTGCGACACAATAATACCATTATGTCACGATTAAGCATCATTACATATCATCCCAAAGTAATAGGAGACCGCGCTGCGAACAATGGCAGAGATGTATAGATAGCACGCAGAACTATTAGAGCAAATGTCGTGCTCGTTTATTGTGTAATTGAATGCAAACGAATATAATTGGGAAATAATATTATTTAGCAAAACTGCACGAAAATATTTAAAAGTTAGCATTCAGGTCGCAAATATTTTTGTTGACAAAAAAAGTAAAGTTACCATTTTAACGAGATAAAAGAACACCCTCAGGGAATGTTGGGACTGTTCCAAACATTCTTCTTTGTTTTCGGCGTTATCAAATTATTTGGGGTCGATTCGTTTTCATGCGCCAAGACAGTCTGTTTTGGGTGGTCTGCTATTTAAATTGATTGGTTTAATTATGTATTAAATATTAATGGGGAAATGTAATACACGTATATAATGTAATACGCGTTTTCTATCTTAATTTGTAGCCTCGTTACAGTATTTTTCTAAGACTAAGAAAACATAGTAAGAGCTTTTCAGCTTTGGAGAATTTTCATCTTCTTTGGTCTAATTTTTATTATTTCCTTTTCAGCTACATCCTACATCTTAATTAAGCAGGTGATTTTGATGATTAGTAGTAGTAATAAAAATAACGAAATAATTCTGGAACTTGCACAACACCGACAAAAATGTTACGTGCAGAGTAGAGAACAATGTATTGGCAAATACCGCAAATGTATTTTAGTGTTTGGTAATTACGCGTTCCAAACAATGGATTAGTTGAGAATCCGCGTTACGATAGTTTTTCAGGCGGACGTTAACCTAACACTAAAAAAGTTTGTATTTAAGAAAATAAGGAACTGACCTTTTGAGTTTGCATCTTTACGTCTAAAAATATCATTTGCATTTAAATGGTGTCTATTTTTTGCCAGCTAAATTGTTTCATCCGCGCCATGGGGTGTAAAGCGCAGTCTACATAGTTGCGTGCCTGGAACGAGACACAATACCCAGTAGCGATTTTCACTTTCGTCTGGCTGATAAATGAGGCGATTAACAATTCCGCCCGCGGGCAGGACGTCACGTCGCAGCTTCCGCATTAGCGTCCCTTGACGAATGCTACACAATAGTCAGTGGTCTGTCTCCAGCTTTACTTTCTATTCTTCCTGCGACCGATAATGACCGGCCAATAATTAATGTTTGGTGCTCATTATAATTTCAAATATCATAAACTTATTTCCGTAGGCGGTTGTCGCTGAAGTGCAAGCTTTCACTACTTAGGCGTGACAAATCGAGATAATATGCAGCTGCTATTTTCTTTCATTTCCGTTTTAGGTATTTGAAAAATTACGTCTGTTGATTGGAATAATAAATTAATTTGAAAAACTCGATTAGAAACTTTTAATTTCAATTAAAAGTTTGCAGCGGGGATGCCTAAATCCCGCGACTGGATGATATAAATGTTTTGAAATTAAACAGCTCCGTACAACAAGCGCACAACTTAATTTTTATGAAATTTGATAAAAGACTAAACCGAACCCACGAAGCAAATGGTTGATACATTTTTGAACTTTAATCACTAGGATATGGCTAAAGTTGTTTAAAATCGCACATGCGACCGGACACGCGAGTCTAACAGCTGTCAATCAGCTTGCGTAACTGCGCGGGAGTGTTTGCGCACGCGATACACAAATCATATTATTATGTTTACACCGTTTTTATGCGTTGAGTTTAAGAGAACACGCAACTAGTGTCCGACAAGGATGGCGCCACGATAAACTTTTATCGAAACATTTTGTCGATTTACACGAGCTCAAATGTCGTCTGCAATCGTCGATAAGATTTTATCCTAGCACGGCTGGTAAAACATCGGTATATGAGTATTTCCAAGGCTTACAACTAGCCTGCCCTTATCATGTTTATTTTGAGGCATCAATGCCCCAATAATGTCATGGTTCACGGACATCGTCGTCCCATCAAGTTTTTATGATTACAAACTGGTTGTTACTTAAATTGAAACTGCAATGCTTTACTTCAAGTTCAAAGTCAAATAAATGATGGACGACCAGTATACAAATGTCGGTTTCGGACTGGCCAAATCGAGACCCAAGGAACAGGAATATGGCACAGGGATAAGGCACTGGGATATTTTAGTGTACCCACTCGTAATGTCAATATTCAGCTTACCCCGAGGGTTTAATAGGGCTATTAGTTGAAAAAACTTATGTTATCATGTTAAGTCAATAACCCTTCAAGTACCAGCGACTTGAGACAATGTTACCGCGGTCTAATGCGACCACAGGGTTCTACCGTTCTACGGGCTAAGGTATATGATAGCAAGTAAAACTAAACACATATAGCGCCTCATTAGTGCACCTGCTATGTCGTTAGACGTTCCAAGAAGCCATTTCTCTTAATGACAATGTTAATTCTGTAACAGGTTAAAGTAAAAATTGATAATGTTGGTCATTGGTGTTTCTTATAATTTTAATAGCTTGATTGTAGTAAGGTCAACGACCTTTAAAAGGACATTAAATTCTAAAAAAAAAACAAGTTTTCGTCAACTTTAGTGTACTTTTATTATAAGCATTAAGACCTCTTGAATGACCTAAGGAAAAATTAAGTATTGTGTTTACATTTGATTTATTCGTTTAGATTTGATTTATAGAGTGCACGCCAAGCTTTATTTTTTTGAGCGAGTTTGATTTGGATTTATGTCTAGTATTTGACCTACTTTTAGAAAACGCGTTTTGTTTTATTTCAATTTCAGTAACAAAAGGTTTACAATGAATTGCAACAAAGGCCTGTATGTGTGTTAACGAGAAACCACAATAGGCGTTCGCATTTTATTTCCGCTTTTGCTAAATAAAATTCATATTAGTTATTATGTAGAATGGGAAAATTGGCTACCTACTTAACTGTTTTTGATTTTGTGTACTTTTCAGACAGTTTTCTAATTTAATAGTCTACTATTAAATATCTAATACGTCTTGACTTAGATTCATGACTGGTATTAGACTTGACTACGAGTATATGCCTGATTGAATCGAGTTTTGAGTAACATGTTATTAAACTGTTGGGCTTAAGAAATGAATTTGATCAGTAAATTATTTGAGGATTATTTATAACTCTACAAAATAATGGCGTAACTTTTCTGATTTTGTCATACTACTTAGTTAATTTATGTTTAACTTGGGACGTCTTAACATACCAGTTTGGGCGATTTCTACGCGGTTTAAATTATTTGCGGGTGTAGAGGTGTGGTCCCATGTGGTTGAACTTGACTCATTAGCAACGTAGTTAAGATTTATAGCTACCAGTTTTATTTTAGCAACAAGATAAGAATAGGCTTCTGTCACATACCCAATATTAGAACTAATCTACATTTTAAGTACTGTTTACATATGCGAGTAATATAAAAGCAAATACTGATAGTATTGAACACTTTACTACTACATTTCCTTTTTCCCTTTCCTTGTTGTTAGAAATGTTTAATGTGACTCTGACTGTAAATAATTGTAAATAAAGTGTTATTATAATGGCCAATTTCCGTCTTTTGAAAATCGATACAAGCGTAAGACTGATCGAGAATAAAAGCTAAATAAACTATAGCAGCTCCTTGAATAGCAGATAGAGGCTAAAAGGGAAAGCGTTGATCAAAAAGGCATCAAATTCATTGTTTGTGGGTATTCTACCGCGCGAAGCACGCCGCGCATTGTCGCCTCCGCTCTACAAGACAATATCCGATTGTTTTCGTACCTTTCTTTGGACAATTAGTCAGAAGCAACTCACGAGGTATTACCCAACACACCGTAATATTGAGCACCGCTCCGGGATAATGGATGGTACAAAAGAATTCCTACGAGGGCGTCGGATGGTACGCCATTATTGTGATGACCCGCTTATTAATAATAGTGATGGCACTATTTTCGATCTGGGGGCACGGTAGTGCCCCCGCCAAGTCGAGCGCGAAGCAAACACTGCCGTACCATCCTTTACTGGAACCATTTCGCCGCATTTTCAGGCCCCTATTTGAGAACCTCTGGATAAGACCAGAACGCAGAAATTTTCGTCATCTAGTAAGCTATAATCACATACTTAAAATCCAAAATTTCAAGTCTGTAGGTCATTTAGTTCCGAAGTTAAGCGAAAGCAAAGTTTCGCATTTATGACACTCACTCACTCACTGATGATCATCAAAATAGAACTAGTACTTCCCATAAACTCAGAGAGCTGAAATTTGGTACAGAGTTAGGGTTTAATAGCCACATAAAGGGAAAACTATAAAAACTAGGAAATTCGAAGATCTGGAGTAACACCACATTCATAATCAATACTACTAGCGCCACACCGGCACCGTGGTGTTCGCCTGTACCGCTCACCGCTAGATGGCGCTAGCATTTTGAGCGTCGAATTTCTGCACCGCGGTGACCAGATTATTAATTTAATATCGTAAAAAAAATTTGGATAACATTAAAAGANAATCCCACCAAAAACATTCTGTAAAAAACTAGCCAAGTCTCGATGGAGCTGCTTGTTTATCTCTAAAAAGTAATGAAATCTAGACAAAGTCGTGCCAAGTCTATGGTTCCTTACTGCGATTTCTTTATTAATATAGTTAATGTTGTGTGACTTGGCCGTTGAACTATCTTTATTGAGATAATCATACATAAGTATTATTGAAATACGCAGCTTTATTAAGCCTACAATTGACTGGTCATTGAATCAACGTTTTCCAAGTGGCAATTTTCCATTGTCAATGGGTAGCGGTTCTGGCGATAGATTGGTGCAATGGTGTCATGGAGCACCTGGTTTTGTACCCTTCAACGGCCAAGTCACACAACATTAACTATATTAATAAAGAAATCGCAGTAAGGAACCATAGACTTGGCACGACTTTGTCTAGATTTCATTACTTTTTAGAGATAAACAAGCAGCTCCATCGAGACTTGGCTAGTTTTTTACAGAATGTTTTTGGTAGGATTCTATTAATTCGTGACTAAATATTTGGATTTCACTTGGTGAAAGACTATTCCGTCAAACTATTGCGTCTCTCTGCTATCTATTAATAGAAGAAGAAAAACAGTAGTCATTCATAATATTTCTATAGTAAATAAGTTATTATTATTTGTAAAATAACTTACATAATGTCTCTATTCTGTGAGTGCGGAATTTTGTAAAACCTAGAAAACTATCGACTAGTTGTAGGTAGGTAATTGTAGTTAGCACCTTTTGTAACATAGCTATTGTTTTATGTAACTTTGTTGTATGTATTCAAGCGAACAATTAATATGTTGTTTCAGAGACCTCGTTAGTGAAATTGTGTAGGTGTCAGCAACTACACCAATCAGCAAGCAAAGTTTTCCGATTCAAAAGAACAATCATGCATAAGTTAATTAAATACAAACAGAGATCTATTGTCGGCTTAAGTTCGATTTTGCTCAATGATTGTTATATCGAGTTTCTCTCTCTTGTGCTGAAAAAGTATCTTTAATTTGACCTAGGTAATCATAAAATAGTATTTTTTTACCTCTTTCCTAATCTATTAAAACTTATACAGTTATTAGGAGTTGGCTCTACTTACATTGTGATTACGAAAATGTAGTTTGGGAGTTCAATGTAAATGTAACTTATTTTTGGTGGAAGCACCTTCATTTATGATTACCTCAACAAAACAAGAACTTTCAAGGCAATGACTCGTCTCTCGTCTCGTGCGCCACTCATACTTATGTTCACTTATTGACAATTGACAAATCCGTGTGCGGAAAAGCGGGCGTGCGTAGTATAGAATATTCATTTGACTGATGGACGTGACTTGAAGAGGGTTCCTTGTCGATAAGGCAGCGATTGAATTCTGATGTAGTGTCCTAACATTTGGGCTCGATGTTTAGTTAACGTGTTATTGGCAGAGGACGCAGTGAATACGACAACTGCGATGAAACAATACAGCTGCGTACAAAAACATATGCTCCTCAAGTACGTTTTGGTACACGGCTAAATAAAATCAATAATAAAATGCTTACCAAAATATGATATGCGATTCGAGCTATTTCAATGTACAACGTGGGAAATATGCCCTGTATTCGGAATAAAAGGGTTGAATTGACCGAATGTCGAAAATAGGTCAGTGCCTGGGTTTGCAGGTATCTGTTTAATTTAAGGAATTTCATTTCCCGATAAAGCTGACCGATGAACGTGTTGCAGTTGCGCGAAATGGAACGTAATCCGTTGTTAACAAAGATGTTAACAGCCGATACAGCTGGCCTCGGATATTTGTGGTTCGACGACCAACTAGCTTCCAATTGTGCTGCATAACTAACACATTTTTGCTTTCGTTCCTTGAATGCCACGGCAGCATATCGGTAATGCCTAAACGTGTGGTGTTAGAATGGTAGAGTCACTGTAACTTACGCAATTAAATATGACTCTAATGCATATAACATTGATAAAGAAAACAATAAGGTAACACTCAATTAAAAGTTAATCTAAATTATTTTAAAAATTAAGATATTGTTTTATTTAATATCGGAAAGAACATTAAATATCAATTTATTTGTTTTTTAGTGTATGAAAATGCGTTTTAGAAAATAGCCACTAACGTAGTTTTTATCATAACGAGAGTGAGGATAGCCCATGAGCATCGACTACTATGATACTTAATGCATGCACTTTTAATTGTTTAGCAAAATCTCTTGTATCGTGTCAGTCCAATTTGGTGTGTTTAATTCCCTGCAGATCTCTCTGCCATCCTCTTTGTGCGGCCACGCAAATAGGGGAAGAGGGGAAACTCTGAAATTACCCCCAGGGGGATGCATGCAGGGGACTTTATCACAATTTGTCGTCTAAACTGCAGCAAGAATAAAAACCTGGGCAGTATATTACAATTTGCTCACCCTAGTTTTCTGTGTTGCTCGCTTCTCGCGTATTTTTGCCTTTTATACAGGTAAAAAAGGTAGGTTGTCAAGATAATACAAAATTGCGACTACATTATTTTATTACACAGAAGTTATACATTAATTTAGCGAGTCCGATGCACTCGTGTTCACATTTAACTTTGACCTGGTCAGTGTAGTTAGGTCAACAAAATTATATAACGGTCAAATAGAGATATCAAAATACCGGGTATTGTCAGATAGGTTGTTCCCTACATGTGGTGTGTAACATATAAATAGTTAACCTTGGCATGTACCTACTCAGTTATAATATTAACCATAGAAAAATATTGTAAAAAAGCGTTTAAAACAAATTTCTTAGCACGGAACTGCTGCAGCAAGAATAATTTCCGATATTTTGTATAATAAATAAGTGTATGTTATTAACAATGTAAGAGCAGGTATTTTAATCATAAATAAGTTAAGGTGTTACAACTAACACTAATTATGAAGTAATTTTACTCGTTATCGCAGCAGAATAGAATTTTTATAAACGATATTATTACTTATTTAAATTCTTAAATGACATTCATTTATCTAAAAATACTAAACAACTTCTAAAGTAAAGTACATAAGTAGGTTAAAATTTAATGAGCTTTTTAATTACAGCAACCCATGTAGTTATGGGGACACATTATAAGATTAGGTAGGTAGGTACCTCACAAAAATATGAAATAACAATTTAAAATCAGGTTAGACGCATGTTTATTTCTACAAGATATGAGGGTAAGTAAAGTAGGGGCTTGCAGTAACTTGAATTAAATGAGTTGGCTACGTGACATCAAAAAGGTCGGCCTATAAACTTCTTTTCCGTTGCATTTTTACCCTACCTTTTTAGGGTTCCGTAGCCAAAATGGCAAAAACGGAACCCTTATAGTTTCGTCATGTCCGTCTGTCCGTCTGTCCGTCTGTCACAGCCGATTTACTCGGAAACTATAAGTACTACAGTGATGAAATTTGATGGGAATATGTGTTGTATGAACCGCTACAAAATTATGACACTAAATAGTAAAAAAAAGAATTGGGGGTGGGGCCCCCCATACATGTAACTGAGGGATGAAAATTTTTTTTCGATGTACATACCCGTGTGGGGTATCAATGGAAAGGTCTTTTAAAATGATATAAAGTTTTCTAAAAAACATTTTTCTTAAAGTGAACGGTTTTTGAGATATCAGCTCTCAAAGTCGTAAAAAGTATGTCCCCCCCCCTCTATTTTTATAACTACGGGGTATAAAATTCTAAAAAAAATAGAGGTGATGCATGCTAATTAACTCTTTCAACGATTTTTGGTTTGATCAAAGTATCTCTTATAGTTTTTGAGATAGGTTGATTAAATTGACATAATAAGTTTATTATATTTGCTGCTACGGAACCCTTTGTGCGCGAGCCCGACTCGCACTTGGCCGGTTTTTTTTATTTAACAGTTCTACGGAAGAGGGATTAGCGTGACCAAACGTTACTATTTAATGGCTAAAATATTAATTTTTGAGTGTTAAGAAATGCGGGTCGGAGTATAAATTAAATAACCACTTATTTGTTTTCTTAGTAACGTTATTCTTACCTATATTAAATACAGTGTTTACTTAGCGGCCTATGAATAGGTTGCGATAATAATACGAAGGGCTTTTCTTCAGTGTTATTATACCGATCGGGTTACACTTAGGAACTGTACTGGCTGTAATTTCCTCATTAAGAAGCGAGATAGAGATATTTGAAACTAACGACTTCCGCATATTCTAAAGTGCGCTGCCTGTCCATGGAATTGGGCAAGTGGGTGGATATAACCACAAGTTAGTGTTCAGTTTCAAAAAGCTATAATTGTTAAATATTTTATTAATTAAGTTTGAAGCATTGTAATATAATAATAATAATAATAAAAATTTTTATTCACCATAACAGAAATATGTACACAGTGTTAACAGAACTTAATACATAAGTATTTTAGTACAGTAGGTACAAGTCGGTAGAATGGCATGCCCCTGTCCTCTAAACTAGGATAGATCCTGTATCTTAGAGAACAGTGTCTGAACAGGTTCTTTATATGCTGGCGTGATTGATTGTAAAATCACGACTTTAACATTAGTTTTAACTATTGGCGAATGTCTGGCTAAAGGTCAGTATTTCAGGCCAAGAAGTCATTCAGATCATAGGTTTATGTCTAGCTTGTGAAATGTGCATGACCACAGCTGCTGTAGTTCCTGAGTCATATACTCTTAGTTTAGTCATGAATACAATAATGCAAGATGTAGGACAAAATATAGACAGAATGATTGGTCATTGTTACGATAATTGCCAAAACGACTATTCTAAGTTTTAGTAACAATCAGTAAAACATTGTTCTTAAGTTCTTATGAATAAAAGCTCAAAATCAGATTCAGTTTCAGGCACTAAATCAAAATTTGTTGAAATCTAACCCATTGTTTTTCAATCGAATTTTGTAAATTGTTTCATGAACAGGCCTTAATTTCAATCCAATGTGATTACGTAGTAGGTAATCTATCTAGTGGCAACCCTAAGGTATCCTCGTGTGTATGCAGTGGTATAAGCCCGTCTGCCGAGGGTGGCAGTGGCAGGAAGGTAATGTGCGGTTGCACACACGGATGAATTTTTGATAGGTCTAGGCAAATGCCGGCGGAGCTTGTCGTAAAGTTTTATCGGCTCGTACATTTCGGCTGGCATACGTGACTAAAGGATACGTTTCGCTGATATGAATCGAGAATTGGTGCTTGATTCATATAAAATAACATGAATAACTAATTTATCGCATGAAATCGAATTGGATACACTTATCGGTTTATTAGCTATGTAGAGTTTAGTATTTCTCAATGTAGAGTTTATAATATCGATGATAGATGTGATTAAAATCTGAATAAACGTTTGATTCGTTTAATGTACAAATTGATGGGACAGACCCACTTATAATTCCTGCCAGCCCACAATCTAATGAGCAAAGTAATAAAGTTTTAATACATATAATTTTAGTGTTATTACAGTTGAATAACGGCCTAGTTGTAGCTTGTTCACGTGCCAACGTCCATCTATCCGAATAATCTTACTTTCTATAAAAGGAAATCGAAATTATCCAACTACATATGGCATTCCATTTCTCTCTCGCTAGTTTTGATAATCTCCCGCTCGGTTTTACTTTTAATGTCATTTGAATAGGGAAAGGGTCTATCAACATTCCTCGGATGCCCGGAGATTTGTTGTTTGTTTATTTTAATTACCGGCGTTTAATGGAGGTTTTATGGGTCAGTGCGGATGCCGGCTGTGTGCACGACACATGCATGCATGAATTACATGCACCGTGATGCAACAGCTTGGGAGTTAATTAAAATTACGCAGATAAACAAGTAAATCGATTGTCTGTGGTCGCCGGCGGCTGTAGGATCGTTGAGGCGTTAAAACCAATTTCCCACAAATGAAAGTCCCATTTTTATGGTCCATTGAAATTGTTTTTTGTTCGCACGGGTATAACGGTAAATAGATCACTGCAAACCATATGTGCGCAAAATATGGCGATTAGGGTTTCTGCTCGAGCTTTCTCGAACTCGAGAAAACTCGAGAAATTTGGCTTCATTCGAGACGAGAAAAAAATTACCGGAGCTCGAGAATTCTCGAGTTTCGATTTTGAAGCTTTAATATTCTTGAAAGCCTATTTTCTTAGACAAAAGTAAGTTTTTAATAATTTAATAGGTTAACGTTGCGTTTAGACTGGCCTAGTCTTTCCTTTTTTTAACTAATTTGATTTGCAAGTAATGATTTTAACCGAAACTAATAATGTTCACCTACGAGTATGCTATATTTTATTATGTTTGTATAACTGACTGATTTAAAGACTGAATTTTTTTTGTTAACTATCTGTTAGTTTAGGTCCTTTAGGTACTCGTAAATACGTTTATTCAAGTCGTTATCTTTAAGTTTAAAAATTTACTTAAAAGATTTTTTTGTTTGTAAATGTAGGTTTATTATCGTAATTTTTCAATTAATTTGGACTTGTGTTTTTTTGGAAAACAAGTGATTCAATTGGAACTCCAGATATTTATGGTTATTAATCCTTTAAGTACACGCGACTTATGACTTTTTTCTCTTTAGTTAATTACTAAGTTATAATAAATTATCCTACTAATATTATAAATGCGAAAGTTTGTGTGGATGTCTGGATGTTTGTTACTCTTTCACGCAAAAACTGCTGAACGGATTTTGTTGAAACTTTACAGTATCATTGATTATAACCCAGACACATTATAACATTAATAAAAACCCGTGTTTTTATTAAATTTCAACCGATTTCAACAGTTTTAATTAAAAGACTCGAGACCCGAGAAAACTCGAGACTTTGGCCTCGAGAATTCCCGAAACTCGAGAAAAAAAATAAGTCGAGAAATCAGAAACCCTAATGGCGATACGCCTGAACGCATGATTTCGCATGTCAATCGATACCGACACATGTAACTGTCGTAATACATTGCGTGATTGGTGTTTTCTTTGCGTAGTCGCCTGGAGCGCGACATCCGATGGCAACTCAATTGGGCCGCATTTGCTCACGGCCGAGCCAATCGTATCATTGCTGTGTGCCAGCTGATCCATTTACCAGGATATTGTTTTGAGTCTGGCCGACGTCAGACATAGTTCATTGAGTGCGATCGGCCCGCGGCGGCAAAATGCGATTTCCTGTCTCTATTACGGACTAGGACGGTAACTTGTTAGAAGCAACTTCGATAGCCAATATTCCGCAAACAGCGAGAACTATTCACTGAATTGAAAGGGACTTTTAACTGGAATAAGTTAAGAAGACACTGAAATAGCGACGATGACGGATACCAATTCAATTTGTTTAGTGAAATTGAGTGTTTATATTTTGATTAAGAAACGGAATGCAAAATTTTGCAACGAGTTGTTATTAAATATGAATAATTGTAAAACATACTGCTATGTTTATCATTTCAGTGCACTAAACAACACGAACGCATTCACACTTCGAAATATTTAAGGTAGTCAATTTGATTACGGATTAAGTCTAAGTGTTGTAATAGATTTATGTGATCACCAATAGATGAAGATTTATTGTCTTTGTAAACTTCGGAATGCACTTACGATTTCCAATTTCGCATTGTTTACAAACAAACAAAGGGCTTTCAAAAGGGCATAGTTCGATGAACTCGCGTAAAAACTTCTCCGTTAAATTGTATTCTTATTGTTAGCGAAGAAAAAGGCAGGTAGTACTAGCGACGGCCAGCGATTCCCCTCAGACAAAGAAAGCTAATAAAAATGTCTCAATGTACGAACATGCAGTTAATTGCTATGGGTTGTAAAAGGCACGTACTGACACTTGTCCCGCGGAGTCGTCCGCGTGATCTTATAGATATAGCGATAAAGGTTATAATACTCGGATGGGGTGCTACGAGAATGGAGATTGTGAACATTCTAGTTGCCGTAGATGGCATCAAATCTACGCCTGCAGCGATATAAATAGCGGGGCGGGCGGAGTCCGATGTAAAGTGGACACCAGTTTTGTGCTTGCGTCTATTTCGAACAAGTGTAAATAAATCTAGCAAGTCACTTTCGTCCACGTTTGTCACTTTCATTGCCGGCTCGCCTCGCCTAATCCTGTCTGATATCTTGGGCGCTTATGTCTTGTGAGTCAACCGAATCACGTCATAGCGAATCATTCATTTCGCAACTAATTGGCCTTAACATCCAGGATCTTGTATAATGCCTTAAATGATCAAATTTAAATAACATTACTTTACTTTGCATACACATACAAGGAACTCATGTGTTGTTTGTAACAATCAGTATAATTAGGTTATCAAATATTTAATAGATTTTCTACAAGCTAATTAATAGAATGCAAGTATCTTCATAATAAACCGATAACCTTCGATAATGCTCATTAAATATGAGACTTGATGTGTGGAACATTCAATTTGTTTCAAATTGATTAATGAATCATGATTAGATCTAATGGCCTTGATTGTTATTGTATTGTCAAACCTGCAATACGCCCGTGTAAACACTAATGTAATTAAGCTGATTTTGGCGCGCTTGGTGGGGTCATTTTGTTTAATTTTCAATTAGCACCGCATGATTAAAAAGGTAATTTGATTGGTGAATACCAATAAACATCACGACTATGAGGTTCTCTGTTCGTAACGTCTGAAAAAATAATACGAAATACAAAGAAAATATCGGTTAAAGCAGTTCAGGAGAGTCATTAAATCTCAATAAACTTGCATTTGTTCTAGTTAAATGTGATTTCATGATAACGACAGCGAAGGACGGCTAGACAAGGAAGATAAATGAGCTGAGTGACAAGACAGTTGACAGACAAAACATCGATGGGATAAAAAAGCCTTGGGAGATGCTCTCAAAGGCTTTCATTAGGGGAACAATCGACCAGACTAGTCGACAGGCGCATCATTAACATCGTCTAATCTTCGAGGGCGCATAGCTGGACAATGCGCCTGATTGTCGTTTGTTTATTTTGAAGACCCCTCACCCTGTGACTGTGAGACATTCTTTAAACGTTACAAAATCATGACCATTTAAAACCTTGGTTTACGATTTTAAATGACTAGATCGGTTGTTCTTATTTCTTTGAAAAGGGTTATATTCTACTGCTTATCCTTATTGCAATATAATTATCCTTATGGGGATCAATTATTCCCATTTAAATAAGCTCTACATAAATTGACAAATCACGTGTCTTTGGATGTGAATTTGCGCAATCAATCAACGAAGTTTGAACTTCATTCGATTGCAGTAAGATTAAGTTTATGTGCGTGCGCATAAAATATCAAATACCTACACGTGGTAAGTGGACTCACATTTCACTTGTCAGCGAATATTTACGCATCGGCCCGCGTGTTCCCATCGCATTCCGAAGCTTTTGACACTATATTTTTATTCACAGTAGGTAACACTTACAATGTTTTATGTCATCTCCGTTTTATTCGATATTCCTAATAAAATGGAGCTAATTAACTTAAAAACTTAATACTCTCATGCTGTAAACACAATTAGAATATAATTTATGAAACAATGTAATTAGAAATACAGTTATAGTTATTACCAGCGCGTGAGTATTTAAATAGCTTGAATATGAAGTTAAACTTAACATTTAACTTGTATGAATAAGTAGGTACGTTATTCACTTGTGAATATTGCTTTAGAAATTTCTTCTACCTGGATATGTTAACTCAGTCAATTTAGGACACAATTGAAACCAATATATTGGACTATTGGAATCTATTGTTCGGCTAGCTTTGGTTTAACTGTTAACATCTTTATTTACATAGGACGGTTTAATAACAAAGCACAAAATTCCGTAAGCGTGTATGAGTATTGTGCTTTATTATAAGAGACCCAGTTTTAAAGAACGATAGTACATCAATCCGAACGTACATGCATAACAATAAACAATAGCAGTTAACGCAATTGCATTACTTAATCGCAAGGTCATTCCACCGCCTTTCTTTGATACCAGGTCACCCGCTGACTGGAAGTGTCACTCTGCATGTGATGTGATGTGTCATCAAGCCGAGGCTACATCAGACTGAAATAACCGTAGGAAGTGGACACTGAGCTTCAGACACGTGTGCCTGAATAACTGTAGTTACATTTACAGCGCTCCCGAAATATACGCACTTTGTAAAATTAATTACTCTCATACGCTGAAAGGTAATAAATTACCGATGACATAACAATACGACCGCATACTTACAAATTACATTACAGCATGCAATGCAACAGACTTGGCCGAGCTTCTGTGGCGAACCAAAACAAATGGACATGACACCGTTACACTACTTCGCGGAATTAAAAAGAAAAAAATGACAGCAAGCAACGGTAATCTGTGTTCGCGGCGTAAGGTCGAAACCCCCTCTTCACGGTACGGCACCAGCTGAAGATGAGAGCTCTGATAAATCACCTGCAATTAGAATTAAACCTAACCGCTATTTCGCGTCGTTGTCAGTTCGTTAGCTTTAGCAACATTAAATTTTCCGAATTACATTTGAAAGCTTTCTTAATCTGTTGTTGATAATAAACATAGTAGCCGTGACAGTGTTGTGAAGGGCCGCTTTTTAAAAGGCAATAAATAAAGAGAAGTCGGTCGGTTGTCACCTTAGTGCACCCAGATGGCACAGTTCCCAGTGAAAACAGTTTTGGCTTCTCTATAAACGCAAGTGGAAAGGCGAGGCGGCGCCGAAAGACGCGTGTTTACGCGACGGCTGCGATTAACGATACGCTCCCTGCGCCGTGCGCCGGCGCAGCCCGCCAAGGCGCTAATTGCACGAAATCGCTATTAATAACGAGGAAGTACAAGAGAACGAAGCGCCGATTCCCCGTCAACGCAATTTATGCGCACGATTAAGGTCTATCATTAAAACAACGCGTTCCAGATCCGAATTGGATCAGGTCGGCTTCTCAACAGAAGGACAGGTATCGATGGCATTATCGGCAAAAAATTGATACGCGGAAGCATTCTTGATTCTACAAAACGCCGAGAAAAAGACAAGTTTCACTTCCAGGAACTCTCGATGAACGTTAAAGATTAATGTAAATAATGAAGATGGAGAAAAAATAAGCAGTAGCGTAGCTATTGTGTGGTGTGCGTGAAGCGAGGTGCGAGCGGCGTGGGAGCGGGATCGGCCGCGGGAACGCCAGCCAGCCTGTGCTTGTTCACAACAGACAAAACTCAGAAAAACATTCAATCGCATTCGTGTATGTCGTTTCCAGTACACATTCGTTGTTTTTATTCGTGATAAAACAACGCCGGAACGGAGCTTCGTAGAGCATAATGCAATGTTTACAATTCAATAGCCAATTGTCACTATGCTAGCAAAAAAGTGGGTTTTGCAATGTTCGTTTAGTGTTAGGTTTAAAACTTTACACGTACCAAGCAATAATAAGCAATCAGAAGCTGTTTTGTATTATTATTTATCAACACGTAGACCCTTAATAAAAGGATAAAAACTGGAAAGCTCCAAACAGTCGGAAAATATTAAGAAAATGAATGACAAAGGAAAAAGGACAAATTGACCACAAGATGTAGATATTATCTTCAAGAGATAGTAATGTTCAGTGGGCTGAACCGATTAAATATGCTAAAGTTGCCCTATTTATGTCTTTGCCGCTTAAAGCCTTCGCATTTTCTTTATATTAGTTTGACAGTGGAAAACCTACAGCAAACTAAGAATACCTATGTAAATAGTTTCCTTGCTGGCTGCTACCTACATACTCTACATTTCCAACACAATTTGCATGAGCCGATTCCAATGAGATTCTGAATAAACAATGCGTTGACTTTATTATGGGGATTTTCTGTCTTCTTTGTAAACAAAATTGGAGCATTTTTATTTTCTTCCAGTGAAAATTTTGTTAAATTAAACGAATGAGAATAAAATTATCCACCTGGTTCATAAAATGTACACTTCGTACAAAAAAAATCTATGCCAACTAATTTTGAAATTAGAATTCGGCTGCCTGATCAGAAGCCTAATACCGATGCGAAGACAAGTTAGGTACATCCATTTGCAAAGGCTCCACGAGGACAGAGGACAAACTATAAACAAAGAATAAGTAAACCGTATGCAAGCGTTTCTAGTTAATAAACTTTTTGTTATAGGTACATAGGTACAGCCTAATGGAGCCAAGAGGCCAATCTGATGTCTGCAAGTACACCATGGTTCGCTCCAATCTATTTTAAAGTACCTAATGAAAAAGTTAGCAGCGTATACCAAACTCTATGTTGTGTTAAAATTCCAACAAATAGGTCTAATTGATGTTTGCCCTTTACAGCTTGTGCGATCTTGTTTTGATGGCAAGGAAAACCTTCATATTTTTCTTTTGATGTACAAGTCAATGTATAACTGAAACTCTATTTATAGTTTCGTGTTCCCAACTCGAAGATAAAAGGTATTTCTTCCGACAGGCAGCAGTAACATCCAGTACAAACCGCTGTACGTTAAACGCGAGACAATCGACAAAACAGTTACTATCTGGCCAAATTGACCGAGGAATGCATCATGTAACTTGTTAACGTCAGTAGTGCACACGATTGCCCCATAATATAGATAGATACAGAAGGTCCTACATGGGGTTGTAAGCCATACCACACAGCCATAATTCTAATTTGAAGTGATTAGTTGCAAGTACAGATAGACCGGTATAACGGGTATCGTTGCATGATTGTAACTAAAATACTTCAACAAACCAAAATATGTACTTGACGACCCCGAGCCCTTCTGCCAGGTTCTGAAAGTTTCATTCTCTTCAAAGTTCAAAAAACGTGTCGCGTAAATATTAAAAAAGCCCTACTGAAATGCAAATTGTATGGAGTATGGAGTTAGACCCGTGTGGATGCACACAATACGTTGCAGTTTGACTTTCCTCTGAGACAAACTTGGCCTTCACTGGTTAGGCTTTTATTGGCAGTCAAGCTCCGACTCTGGTTATACAGCCATTGCATTGGGAACGAGAGATAATCCCGTACCGTGATATGTATATTCGATAATTTACTTATTCGTTCAATTCACTTATACTACGATGTAGATAAGACAAAGACGCATGGAATCGATTTAAAGAAATTGTTTTACAAAGTAGACCCCCCAGCCTGGTGGCTTAATATAAATATTTGAATAACATGTTTATTCCATTACTACATGTATTGTTATTTGGTTGGTGGGAAGTGAGTTCACTGAGCACTTGTATATTTAGGCCGTAGATAAACTAACAGCTTAACAACGAGCATTTCGGCCGTTAAAGGCAAACCTATTTAGATTTAATTAATTGATTATTCTATCTAAAACTGTTTATTTCTGCACTTAGATTTGACCTATTTGTAGAAAATATTAGTTTCATTTATTTTATTATCATTGATATTAAATAAAAATCAAAAACGGTAATTTAAGATAATTAATTTTAGACACAACAACTACATTTGTGTATTTATTTAATGTATGAAATTAACAGATGACAGAAAATAAAAAAAGTCTTAAAAATTTTCAGTCACATTACGCCATACAATTACTCTTTAATGTCCTATTTCAGGGTGTGTTGTTTGTTACTTGTATAAAATCTTCGTTTCCTCATACTTATGCATTTAACTTCGCAACATGTGCCGAAACCAAATTACGATTGCGACACGTGCAGTTAGACTCTTTGCATCTTTTGTTGCTTTTGTTTGCTATTAAAATAGCGAAAGTGCACAAATCATGTTTTCTTCTGAAGTGTCCTCCGCTTCGGAACGTTTTCTAGCTCTGTCTGTACCGCAGATTGGTTTTTGGCACGACTCCAGACTTCAAGCGGCGATTTACTCACTTGACTCGAAAGCAAATCGGTTACTCGTTACTCGGCTCGGTCTTCACTCATTTATCATCTCAAGAGATACAATAAAAGCTCGAAAACGCATTTATTTTACTAAGTCAAAACAACTTCCTTTGAAACCCCACGATGGTTAATTGATATGTTTTACGGGACATCTTGCATGGATAAAAATCGCCATGAGATATAGGTATCTTCTTGTTTCAAGAGGCAAGGCAGGTAATAAGTTACAAGAAAAAGCATGCCGTGCAAAAGGCGGAATCGTTAAAGAGAAAGTAATTCCGAAAGATTTATTTCATTGTTCAATAAAACTGGTAAGTTTGCTCAACTTAAACTCTTGTCTCGATACATTGCAAACTCGTAACATGACTAGACTCGTGTGAAACTCGGATAACTATAACTTGCGGATTTCTACAATATATTTTATTGTTATTTCTCGTTCCAAGCTAAAATTGTGTTACTAGAGATCGGTCTGACATTTAAGCTGCTAATTAAGGAGTTTCACGACGAAAGAGCGAGGTAGTATTGCTAACGAAGGTAAAGTCTAACGAAGACAAGGTATCAGAAAACAAGTAGGTGTGCAGGTATTATTATTTAGCTCCCACTAAACTTTGTTACGGGCAATCGGTGTCAAAGATGATGTTCAATTAAACCTCAACCGTGACTATTATTCTCGACACCTATAGAGCGAAAATGAGTACGTACATGTAATTTATTACCTGCTGCAAACTAAATAGGTCTTCTATAATTTGATAGTTCGTATTTGGAAGAATCAATTTCTCTGGTAATGGCAGCAATAAACTTCGTAGACCGCGGTTTGTGTGTCGGCAGGTGCGGCGGCTGCGCGTGATTCGCTACGGGTTTCCTGCGCCTCGGGCTCTCGTGCCAATGTCATGCAGAACGATCACAAATGATGCTGTACTAGCTTTTACTATGAAAAGCTGTTTACAACCCACCCGAGTGCAAAGGGCAAGGCAGTCAGAACACAAATGCCGGTTTTTACCAATAAGTTTTTTGAACGAGAACCTTGTAACAACGTCAGGTCGTGGCCAAGTTTGTCAGTCAAAATTACCATTGTTACACAATAATGCATAAGATCATTAAAATATTCATACACAATTAGCATAGGAAATACGTAGTGTTTTATGTCTGTTAATAAGGTATGCAAGTGCATCGAACGCTGTTGACATTAACATTTTACGATTTATTAGGAACGTGTGTGAATTTGGTTAACTGTTTTAAAGCAGAATTCCCAAGAATCGTGGGTAGGCTTTGAGGTTAAACATACATTTTTACCCACATACTTAAAACAATACAAAAATATAAGTAAGTGTATTTGCCTGGATCCTCTGACATGTAGCCCTTGATTATTATGTGGAACGAAACACACTCGACGACTTTCTTGGCAACGACTTTGAATAGATTTGAACGACTTTTTAATGAGTTTAGCGTTTTACTAGCTTATCAACAATTCGGGTTATAACATTACTGGCTATTTTAGGCCGTAGAAAATACATAAATAAGTAATTATTGTGAACCACAAGAAATGAAAACATAATATAACATGTGTTTATACACATAAGACTGCTTGGCCTGTAGCGCTTTTTCAGCTAACAGGTGTGAAACAGGCGTGAAGCAGTAGGTAACCGTGCGACATACGCTTGAAGAAACATCTTTCTTTATTATTGGTTCTTTCTTTAATATGTAAAGTAGATTACGTTTAACTTATTTTTTAAATTTAATTTTCCATTTTATTTCCAACCCATTGTAATTTGTAAATCCATCATCATCCCACTCCCGCTCTCTGTTTAAGTTTAGGAAATTAGAAATCAATTAGAAAAATAAAATATTTTAGCTCGTTACCAAAGTTTAATTACACAACAACTTGTATCTAAATTACGATAAACAAAAACTTGACCTGGAGTAATTAAGTAAAGAAACGCAGTAATCAGCGATTTCCTATCACAATTATACAAAAACAAAGAAATATAAGGTTATGAAGTGGCGCTTCATGATTTTGAAATTACACAGATAATAAAATAAGGTAAGTAGAGTTTTAATTAGGTACATCTCTGTAATTTAAGGTTTAGCTTCAATCAGAATATTGAAAACAATATACAGATAATAAACCCGGCTTTCCATTAGCATTTCCATGGAAGTTTGTGATTTTGAGGAGTCAAAGTTGTGTTCGAGACTAATCTCATCCCTCTTTCCCACCACTGCAACTCAATACTCAATAAGTTTATTGCTTCCTTAATAGTTATCCTGTGTATCCAGGATCTGCAGTTACGCCTCCAATGAAACCCAACCAGTAAAGGTTAAGTAGTCCCGGGGGATAGCAGCCTAAGTTGTGTTGTAGAAAGATGCCAACACCATTCTTTAATTCGAATATGTTGTAAATGCCTGTATGCGTATAAGAGTCACAATACATGCAATCATTGTACGCAGCTGCTGCAGTCAATCCTCAAACTTGGGAATAACTACCTGTGGAATGTTCGCATCAAATGACAACAGCCAACAGGCTATCGTGATGATTGTATTCTATCCACCCCGTTTCTGTAACCCAACACGCGGTAATGCGGCCGGTTTACATTACGCGCACTATTGTGTGGCGAACCGTGCCAAACACTAGTTAGTAGGAATACTAAGGTAACCATGTTCACTTGTACCCAATTTGTAGCGGTAACGGTAACAAAAGTACTGTCCGGTGGCGCCTATTGATGACGTCATGGGCGTTTACAATAGCGACAAGATCTGATCAAAACTGTGTTTGTTGAATGGTTGCAATATAATTTATGGTTGCACAATAATGAATATAGAGAGATAGTAAACAATACGTTATGAGATTTCTCGAAAGATTAAGTCCCTAAAATATTGAAAGATGTTTGGAATTCATTGTCAATAACAGAGAAAAGTGCTATGGTATACTTAGTTATTATACCAAGAATACTGCATAAGACCAATTTACTCTCGTAACTTACGTTGTTTTTAAGCTTGTAAGATTTAAGAAAGAAGTGTAACTGATACTGATATATTAAATAACATGGTCATGGTCAAAAAAGCTACGTACAGTACGGTGATTGCTTGTTGATTAGATTAGAATTGTTTGCGATAAACTTACTTATTGCATTAGCATTGCAAAATTAAAGTGTCTTATTTATAGCCACATAAAATGCGTGTGTCAGCAGAAGATGAATGGATCTGTGAACTGCATTGTTTGCAAACTATATAGGATGTTCTTTAGTTGAACTTATAGTTAACTGCCTGAACCGTTCAGTAATTGTCTTACGGTCCACCAAGCACATGAAGCCCAGAGCTTCCAGACAATACCAAAAACTATGGCGTATTGTTAATGAAAGTAAAATATAGCTTCAGGAACCTGTTTTTAGATTTTAATTGGCTAATATGATGATGGTATCTAATTGGTTTCACAGATTTCATCTTAAACTTTCGACTTTTTTGCCTACTTTTATTTATACAAACGATTCGCGTAACGCATTACGATTAGATGGATATCTATTTAATTCCCGAGTGGAAGAAATATGGATTCGTAAGAAGAACTATCTGAGAAAAGTGTTGGATCTACATCTATTCATTAGGAAATTCGAAGTAGGTATAGGTAATCGGCTCAGTAATATTCCTTTGTTGTATGTCATAAAGTAAACGCACAATTACAGTTATGCGAACGTTTGCGGCATGCGAACGAAATGCCAAGGATCGTATGTAACTGGGAGAAGGCACTAAGTAACTGGTCAACCGATGTTTGCTCGGGTAATCCAGCGGACGTTGATGTTTACAGAAGCAACGTTATCATTAGAAAAATAATACGGCAATAAATGCAATTAATTTAATGCAGATAATGTGCACGTGGACCTTATAGCGATGGAAATTAAGTTTAATTTCGATTAACTCAGCTGCGTGATCGCGGCACTTTGATATCCTGTGTTTGTAAGCGCGAATTCTGCATTCTCTCTTTGTTGACATATGATAAAGAAGGATGTAAAGTATTGTTATTAGAATAAAACTACGTGTAAAGATGCTAGTATAAAAAGTGAGATTCTGTTTTATCAGCTACTCGTAAAAGACTTCAACGCACGAAGTTTCGGCGACGAAAATTTTCACTGCGATTTATGATTTGTGATCTCGTTTTCATCACACCTTGATTTAGAATTTGCTTTTTAATTAGGAGTGTATAATTTAATTACTGTCCATACTTATTTTTATAGCGCATTCTAGAGCGTATGCAGAAGATTAAATTATCATTGGCATTACCTAGTTTATAGCATGTAAGATGTAAGTAGGTAATCAAGTCTAAGGTGTATTTATTAACGATTTTAATTTAGTAACGACAAAATGCATCTAGAACAGGATTTTCTAATTTGAATATTAGATCTTTCCTTCTAGATTCTTACTTGGAATCTTGTTGGAACAATGGGTAGGTATTTAATTATTTTAGGATTATTTAAATGTTTTTAAAATTGTTCCTGTGTGGTTTCCATTATTTAAGTAATTACTACGATGTGGTTTTCTTAATTTAATTAACACTTAAGTTTTTTAATGAATTAAATTAATATTGCGTGTACTTTGACCAACAGCTAAAAATTACATTAGTTACCTGCCCTATTGCTAATTAATTAGAGTGTACCTAATTTAATGTATTTAGATAGGTATTTTCCAGCAATAATTTAAACGCGGCCAATTATTCTAAATAATAAAGCGGCGATAAGGCCCCGACCAACAACATAGAAACAGATTGTGACCAAACGCAGTGACCTTCGATCGGTAAAATGCAGCGGATCTCATCTCCGCATAAATCAGCTGCTTCTACAGGTAAATAAATTATAATTCAACGCGTACTCACCGTAAACAGTCGGCAGTATTGAAAATAAACGGATCACCTCCAATGTGGTCACAGAACAAAAATAAACAACACAAAACAGAACTGTCAGGTGATTGAAATGAAATGAAGTGGTGAACTAAAAATGTTTTGGGGATGGGTAAACACTTGTTCACGATGTATCGAGGTAAGTTCGCGGCAAGCACGGGCGCGTGCGTTCCGCGCAACGGTCTGGATTCGAATGCGCGTTAGCCGCCGTTCGCTCGCGCGGTCGCCGCCAGCCTCAAGGTGGAATCATCATTATGGGATCATGATCCTGGCATGAAAGGGAAATTTATGGCTAATCGGTCCCTTGCTACTGGGACGAGATCAGCTGTCCTAATATTGCCGTGAGCGGTAACATTTAAAGTCAATTTTATCCCTAAAGGAATAGAAATACAGTTTTTTAAATCCCAACTTTTTTCATAAATAAAATAAATTAATGAAGTAAGTCACGGATACAGACGACCATGAGTCTCTATCATGGTACGTTGTAAATAAATTACTCTTATCCAATCGGATTATAAAGTTTAATTAATTTACAAGTTTCATTTTTCTATTTGTTTAATTAATTTCGCCACGAAAGTAGGTCCAAATTCATTCATTCAGTGTTATTAGGTACGAGTATGCCCCGCGTGACCTAGATAAGCCACGCTTACATTAATGCGTTTTAATTTTTGTAAGAGCTCATTATTACGAGTGATGGTATTCAAAATTAAAATAGATCAAAAATATTATGGTCTCCTTTTTAATACTCGATTGGCATCAATTGCAGTTATTGGGTAAACAGGCTTTCTTTTTAGGTTACGAAGTATGTATAATGTATTTCGATTAAGCGTCTACGAGCCGGTGGAGCCAGACAGTCACATCCGCGGACGGAATGGCAAAGAAAATTGTTCACATTCGCGCTAATATGCATATAATCTGTGATCTGCGACGTCCGGCGGAGCCAATCTGGGACTTTTAACGCACTTCTAACAGCTCCTGTCACATCATTCTGTATCAAACTTATTTACACTTCCACACCATGCACGCCCGCTTGAAAGGGATAAAGGAAACCATTATTTTCTTGTTATAGCTCCCGCGCTTCGATGGAAAGTACCTATTTATCAATACCAGTTGTCCTCCGGCTTCTGCTTCAATGGGCATAAAATAAGTTGACAGGTTGACCGTGTTTAGCTTTTACCTTTTGCAGTTGAAATAGGATGTTGCGTTACTCCACAAAAATATGAGCATTTTCTTATAATGCGCTTAAAAAGTTTTTATTGAATTTTTGTGCCATTTAATTGTTTTGGCCTATAAAGTTAAGACCTTCGCCTCAAAGACGTGGGATGCATTCGGGAAACTGAGACCTACTTTAAAGTAGGCCACCATAAAATAAAAATTTCCCTAATGGGAAAATACAGAGAGGAAATTAGCTTTTCCCTGGATTATGCATTCAAGTTTAATTGTTAATGCAAATTACATTTAACGGTTTACCTCAATTTGTTAATGTTGCTTACTTTAAATGTCCGTAGCTAATTTGTTACTAGGAGTTTTAAAAGCCTGTTTTAATGATAGAACAGAGGCGTCAATTAATTTCAGTATAAGTTAGTTTTCGGATGCTTTCGGGTTGCCTAACTTATTCCCCACTTTTTAGAAGGACATTATAAAAAAATATAGAAGCTCCCAAGTCCCATGATAGCCGTGTGTCGTTGTCGTGAAATCATTTCCATGTTGCGGTAGCTACGTGATGGGAAAATGGCTGAAGCGTCAAGTGACTACACTCGTGTTTCCTTTTACCTCATTTCCACAAGACGCTAGTTATCAAGACTTGCACATACTCGGTAGATACGCATATTTTACACATAATATATGATTTTTAGATTCAACGCTTCAACGGCCGCGAGATGCCAATTAACTTTCTATTGTCTTGGTGTCTGCGTAGTAAATGACGTCTAAATAAAGATATTTAATACATATTTATGCTTACAATAGTCTGATGATCTTCTTCTTAGCCTCTTTAGATTGGTGGGAGACTCGTTATTTATGCCATCTCTAACATTTTTGCACGACTTGGATCTCATTGTTGTTGACATCGTCGCGTCAATACGTTGCCCTTCGTCACATTAGTTAGTCAATGATATGTATATGTACATTGTACATACAATGCCATAGAAGATAGGTTACTAATTCCCAAGAGTTGGATTGTTGGGTCACTTATAAAACTTTCACACGAATTACCCGCGAAACTTCGTCGTGGATAGAGCGAGGCATTGCACCCTTTAGATTCAGTCGAGTCGAGATGCTTTATATTAGAGCTTATACAACCTACATTATATTTTCTTCGTATACCAACGTCAAGCTTGACCTAATCACGCTCTAAAATGTACAGACAAGGGTATACGGTGTGATGTGTGACAGAATAAATAATGGGCTGAATAATATGAAAAAACCAATACAAAAAGTTTTGTTTATGTTTACGCTATTTTTCTTTTGCCGAAATCAATCTGCGTTAAGGTCATAACAGTTCTTAACCATCTTAAAAACTGAGTTTTTTAAAAGATGGTAAATGCTTATCTGCGTTTGTATGAGCTTTGTTTAGCTTTGTTCGCAATCACACTTTTATTCCCAAAAGGCATTGGATGATCGTAGATTCGAAATTGATTCTGTATAATTGTAGACTAATCAAAAAGTGTTTTATATTCCGCTGAAGCTTTCGGCGTTGCCAATCAGCCTTTTTATATCCCTAGGGCCTACAGCTTAGATTTTCAAAAAAGCTCGTAAATATCCCACTGAAAGTTTCCTGTAATTTTTCAGTCGTACGAGTGTTTTAATTGGCATCGGCTGGCTGTCGTTAACGAGATTCATTACCGGGTTCATACTCACCTCGGGCTCATCATTACATTCAGCTCGGATTTCGGCCATTTTACCTATAGGCAACGTTACGGCGTAATTCACAATTTTGTTACATAACCAAACCATACAGAATTACTAAGTGGCTTAGCAGTTGTGTGGGGTTTTCAGGTCATCGCTAACAAACCTAAAAAAGGTAACCTTAACTGATGTTTTCAGTAAAAGCTATGTTTAAATTGATTTTTCAACTAATAACGAATTATCCTTCCCCTTCATATTTTTTTAAGTAACTGTCCTCACCATAGGTTGTCTGGAAGAGATCGCTTCATAGCGATAAGACCGCCTAGTTGTACCTTGTGTGTTCCTTTTCTTTCTGTTCTTATCTTTGGTGTGCAATAAAGTGTATTTATTATTATTATCCTAGTTTTATATGTTTAGAATAATTTGTACGTCAGTCAGATGTAGGTTAAAGTTATTCGTGAACACAATTTACTGAATTCCGCTTGCATTGTACGAAAGTTCAGAGTTTCATATTCACATCCTGGATTTGTGTTGAGACATTTTCTCTAAATTTATCACATCCTGGCTTCTTTGTTGCGTAACACACGTGCTATTGCTACCGAAAATAACTTTCAACAAAAACTGTTTTGTAATGTTTGTCTCGTGTTTTATACCTGCATCTCATGGCCATGTCTCATTTCAGTGTCAGAATATACTGAGAGTGTCTAAAACATGTTTCAATAAATGCCTAGGTTAAAAGCAATAAAAGTCAAAAAGTTTATTTCATTTAAAATATTTAAAAATGTCGATGCACCAAAACGTCTAAAACACTTTCATAGATCTATCCAATGCTATGAATCATGATAATAAGAAGTCAAGTATGTTGTTTTATACTTTTCGACATGGCTGGCAGTTGATCAGGCAAAGTATGCATTTGAGTCTATTTCGCGACTAGTTACTTTCGACTCATTATGCGACAGGCCGCTCGCTGTCATTATTTGCATGTATTGATATTGATAGTTACTTAATAGGGCGCCATCCTTTCTAATTTGCTATCTGTCTCCTATCTAGCCCGGCACTAATAGATACCAACTCGCCACAATGAACGTTCATTACTCAAATCTAAAGGACGTCTGCATTTGGAGCTATAAAAATTCGTTTACGCTGAATTTAGCAATCTCGTGCATTATTCGAAATGACTCTCATAAAACGAGACTTTCATTGAACATCTTCGCTACGCAAAATGGCAAATGCAATTGAAATACGTAATAACCGCATTACTGGTCTGATACAATAATTTGGTTGTATAGAAAGCCGCGTTTCTCCGTAATCCAACGAGAGCGCCGACAGATGTCACGATTCCACTTTCTTCCATCACGCATTATATTTAAGTATTTGCAAAGTGAACTGGCTATTTTATTTTGTCAAAATTAACTTACATAATATCTGAAAATGCAATAACATTTTCACACTTCATGTAACATCATGTGGACCGTAGCCAATCTGTTGTAAGACCAAGTAAGACTTTAAGTGATGCCATAGTCTAGTAAAGTACGCTAGTGAGCTTTCAATATGCTTATCAAACCATCACTTTGTATGACACTGTTTTATAATTAAATCAAGTTACTGAAAACTGTTGAGAATCTAAAACTGATATAAATTGTCCTAGAACTCTAGAAACACGTGCAATAATGTAATGAATTCGAACAATTAACTTTGAAAAATTGTCTGTCCTGAACTGTCCATTTTCATGAACGTCCAGTTTTCGGTTTCAGCAGGGTTTCATTTAAAATTTCGTTTAAAAAGCACATTCCATTCGATTGCAGTAAGCATCTATTACGTATTCATTAACAAATGTGAATTATTTGCATAATTATTACAGAAGCATTTTGATATTAGTTAATTAACTTTTCACCATGCATAATTGATAGCCGGTGTGTCTTTGTAAGTACACACGGTGTCAAAAATAGCTCCTTTTGTATTTGTTTCGTTTGGTTAATTAAGGCTAAGTGTCATGTGAAGTAACGCTTATGTAACACGTTGTAACAAACAACAGCTTTATGAAGCAACGTGAGAGAATTTTCAATAAAATACATAAGTGTGTACTGTGTACCTACTAAACTACATATGAAACTCTGGATAATGTATGCCATGTTTATTTTATGTCCGATGTAAGTGTTTTTATCAGAATGATGGAGTTTTCAGATGACCATGGATATCTTATCTACTAACTTTGCGTATGAAATGGTTGCTGTTTGCGATTAAAACCGTACAATCACTAACAAAATGTTTATTAATTACTAGCGGCCGCCCGCGACTTCGTACGCGTGAATCCCGTTTTTCCCGCTAATTCACGTTCCCGTGGGAATTTCGGGAATCCCTTTCTTAGTGCACCTCTACGGTACCTAAGCTACGTCCCTTCCAAATTTCAAGTGCCTACGTTTAGCCGTTTAGGCTGTGCGTTGATCTGTCAGTCAGTCAGTCAGTTTCTCCTTTTATATATTTAAGATTTTAAAATACGCTTATGATTTCGTCTCACTGCACGACACAAAGCTCATCCCAACTGTGGGTGTCTTACTAAAACTTACTACTTATGACGTCATTTAGGTCTTAGAACTAGGCTAATGAAATGGGCGTATGTAGATCGTAACTAGTAGCTATTAATTTTAATGTACGCCAGCTATATTTACGGAGGCCAGTGTCCTCGTCAATATGAACAACTTTTATGTGTGATTATAGTAAAGACTTTGAAAAGTAGCAGCCACAGTAAAAAACATTTTAAAGCTTTTCAATTTGATGCATTTTTTCTTTTCATTTTATGGCAGCTATGAAGTTCTGTTGCATTTATTTTCAATTCTTGTCCAACAGATCTTTTTCATACTTACATAAGTAAATCGCATTTTTCAAGGACTACATCAAACTCTCTACCAACACCCTACGCTGTCTTTTACGCCACTTTTGTCAACACTACTGACCTTAGACGCAACTGACGTATAAAGGAAAAGGTTATCCTGAAGAAGGGGACTTATTGACGTAAAAAAAAGAGAAGGTTTACCCTGAAAAGTAATTTTATGTGTTACTTGGTTATGTTTTGTTTTTTGACAGGTTCAATTAAAAAAACATTCACTTGTATGTGTGTACTTAAATATAGATTCAACTGTATCGTTAGGTTAAAATCAATGGTGTCGGAGTCCAACTGGACGAATCGAGATACAAGGTACGCGGGTTCGAACTCCGCCTTCCCTGGACTATTTTGTGTACCCACTCGTCATAACACAAGCACAATTTAGCTTACCACGAAAAGATACTGGGTCTTTTAAAAAATACAAAGATCTACCTTAAGCTAAATAGATTATTATTGAAATGCGTTTACAAAGTTGCCAACTAGCCGCTGCGTGTGTGGTACCTGCCAATCTGTCAATGTCATCCCTAATTTGTGTAGATAAGCTGGTCGATAAAAGCTTACCATAATGATAGTACGAGTAGAACATAAGTGCTAGCCAACATTGTGGCAAGGGCAATGTTAGACGCGCGCTACACTATATGCAATGTTAATAAGTATGTAGTTTGACATTTGATGCGCGCGGAAATTATGGCAAGTTATAAAGCTAGTTGCGTGCGTTTTTCCTTAAAGATTTATGGAGCTAAATAACTGAATCTTGATCACTTACAATAGCGGATAGATGACAAAAACAGCAACAGACACAAAAATAATAGAAAAGCATAATATAGGATAAAAATATCAATCATTATCTGAAAGAGTCCGTTCTTAACAATTCTACTTTTTTGCTGGATATGACAGTTATAGCCTGACCAGGAACATAAAAACCCTCGCCATGTTGCGGAAAACTAATGGTACTAATTTCTTTTAATGGCAACAGTAACTGAAAACTTCATTGACATGTCACCTTGCATGTCAGTCTATTGCTGTCAAAGTGTAAACAAACTTTATTTTAAATGTGCGCAACAGTGCGCAATTGATTTTGTGAATTAAATTGCTAAAATCTTTTTATAGTCGTGAAAGAAAAGTGGTTCACAATGTGTTAAAGTATTTGTCGAAGAGAAATACTAAGGGTTCGGACAATATTTTCATTGAATAATGTTTCCGACAAAGGTTGTCAAATTGACTGACATGTTTATTGTATAGTACAGTCCACTATGAAAATTAGCTGTGGTTTGTTACAACTACCTATTTTAATTTTTTTTTGTCACTTTCTAAGTGTTGAATTTTATGGAATAGGGAATGAAGTACCGAGTTTGAAGCGTTCATGAGCAGACATTGCAGTTGAATATTCAAGTTCTGAATTTGATTATTGATGAATAATAAAATGAATCCTACTAGCTCGATTGATAGTTTCATTTAATTTATTTAAACCAGGTTACCTATAATAATATTTTTTCGTTAATTTATGAAAATATCAAATTAGCCCGTAATCCTAAATCCTGATACATAAAGTTAGCCTATTAATTTAACACAGGTACGACTGTACTCAGTGTTGCACTATCAAATGCAATTGACGCGCCTCTATGCCAGGGTTTTTATGTTCCTGGTCAGGCTATACCTACTTTAATTTATTGATATAGTAACCATAGCAAAAAAAAAAGTTAAGTCACAATTGTAAAAAAAGGACTGCAAGCCAGCATTCAAGTTCGTATTGTATGCTAACGTAGAATTATGTAAACTCTACATTTGCATGGCGACTTCGTTAAAATAAATACTGAATGGGTATTCTATAATGCTCGAATTAAAGGCAGCGTGCAGTAAAATCGTCAGCTTTAAATGAACATGATAATGTGTGATTTTTCATTCGAACATAAATTACACGAATACTTATTCAGCAATTACAATTTTATAATTCTGAAAATAAAATAAGAACCTGGTTGAGTTTTTCCCAACTTTTGCAGTTATTTACTACTTGTTTACATTTTTTATCGTCCTCATAGATGAAACATAGATTCTGTAAACATACCTATATCCTTTCAGTTGGACAAAATTATGAAACAAATAAACCTCTAAGTTTCTAGTTAAAACGTTCCTTTGCTTTGTTAACTCAGTATGATTTATAAAGCACTGTTTAGTTCGATATGCAAGTATCAGTTTTAGCTGCATTTGAAACTAAGCTCACTGTTATTGGGACTTCCTCAATTGTTGAATTGGCCTGTCACCCACATGTAGCCGCCTGTGATTCACAACGCCTAGCTCTAGACTCTAGAACAGTGGTTCTTAACCTTTAAGTCATGAAGGACCATTTTACCAAATTTCTGTCTTGTCAGGGACCACCTCATAATCATAATTGGTCAAGAGTAAACCAGTTTCACTGCAAAAATCAGTTAAGTGGTTTTGACTATTAAGGCGTGCAAGTGCACTTCGTGGACCACTTAGAATACCTTCAGGGACCACCAGCGGACCACTGGTTAAGAACCACTGCTCTAGAATATGGTAGAGTCTTTATTAATAGCCCGTTTTCCAGTACACTTTGAAAGCGGTTTGATTTGATCAGCAGCGAAAAATTCCCCTTAGAGCGCATAGTATGGGCGAAAACCTTCTTCTTAGTCGGACACTCTTGTCATAGTGGTCGTGGTTGCGCTGACGAGGTACACGGTGGGGTGTTCGATGTCATCTCCGAGGGTAGCTCTCCTGGCGATGTGCCGCCCTCCTTAGGGCGAACCTAAACAAGTGTTACTGCTTAGATGATGGTGATAATGATGTGAATAATGTTTGTTTGTCTGAAATAATTGTTATGTAGGTAGCACGCGGATATATTTATTTGTTGAATACTTGTAGATCTACTAGCAGCTTCATTCAAAAGCTCCCTAGCCTACTAAAAATAGAACTGCGCATTTAAGTATAATGCGTTAGGAGTCTCGTATATTCCCTATTATGTACTTACTCAATTTATCTTTATAGATAAAGATGAATCGTGATTCTTCAATTATAGAAGACGACCTGTTAGTGAGAATATATCCAGTTTTACTATTATAGTATAACTGCAAACGTATAGTTCCTAACAGAACTGGTGGGCCAATATTTACAATTCTATGTTAGGTACTGTACCTAAGAGATTTCCAGTGGTGCTCTACAACGAATAAAAGTTGCAAAAGGCAATATTTACGACTTCATGTAAAACAATTCATTTGACTGTATTTTTTTTTAAACCAGTTACCACAGCTTTATATTGATTGCAAGTACAATTGTGTTACCTTGAAAAAAGAAATCTACACGGGGTTAAGGTAATACGTTAAGCTTTTGACATTTAAAGTGGCCGTTTTTTCCCGATGTGTCGCACAAATAAAAGAGAGCGGGATAAAACCACGATTGTGCATTTAAGTCTCTGTAGTGCGACACCAACAAGCTCAATGTAAAAAGTTCTGAGCATAGAAGTGTGTTGTGTTACAAAGATACTCGAGAATTTTCTCGTGAACACATTTTGTAATGTTCATGCAAACATTGTTATTAAACCAGACAAGATACAATACCTAGTACTATTTTCATCCTATCAAAACCTGCCTGAAGCAGACCGTATTAAATGGAAGTAGGTATATTGATGAATGTCTGATATCAAAAATCTAGAATTTCATTTTATTTTATAAACGCAATTCGTAATAAATGTGTTACGAGTATATTGTGCAATGAGCACTCCAAGGCTACCAGATCGTTTTTCACCTACGATTTTCCGAGCAATTATAGTCTCGAATCGTCTGTAGATTGTCTTGATAGATGTTCTTCTTGAGTTATTTTTAGTAGATAGTCGTTGCAGCAAACCTCACGACCAAGATTTTTTGACGCGCATGTGCATAATTCCTATTAATTTATAACAAAATTATTGTTTTGTTTTATCTATAGTTGGTTCAAGTATGATATTGTTAGTTTACACTTTGGTATTTGGTTCTAATACATACTTATTGTAAATATTTTATAAAGTATCTACCTAAACATCTCTCAATAAAATTGAGGTTTTTTGCGGACCATTTTGAAATCGGTAAGGCTATTATAGTCTTTTTTATTACTTCATTGGGCAATGCATTATACCAATTATCAACAGTTAATGCATTAAATACACTTATTTAAACGTATTGTGTAGTGGTTACTAAATACAGCTAATTATAGGTAGGTAGAGCACCTCATGAAACGTATTGGTAAAAGGCAACTTAGTACGAGTACTTACATTTGCCTTATCTTAATAACGATTTAGGTACTTTAAAAAACTACTTTGACCTTATATTGTTTTTATAAGTCTGCATAAATATTCTCGGGACGTGTCCCACTGATGGGATGATGTGTGTTCCATTGAGAGGCACAACCTCCTGTGGATCAAATTTTGTTTTTGTGCTGCCTAAAAGTTGAATCGGTGTTGTTCTCCTTCACCCCCCTAGTGAAGAAAAACACTGATTCAACTTTTGGGCATCACCTTTTAATAAGAGTTTGCAAATTGTAGAAATTTTCTTTTTACGTCACAATTTCATTTTTATCTATTTCCGCGCTATTTTAAGAAGTATTTCTTCAAGATCATGTCCCACTTAATCCCCAATGGTAATCCGCGGCGACACTGGACAATGCGTGGGCGACGGTTCCTGCGATCGATTCGCGCCAACTTTTAATGGGCCCGCGCCGGACGTCCCACTTAAACTTGCACTTTTTGTGCACTGCACTGCCCTTTGAATCACTTCAATATGCACTTTAGATAAATAACTATTTACATTGTTTACGTACGAAAGATATAAAATTATTGTCGAAGACATTGAAAAAGAAATAGCAGCCAAGGATTCCGGGTGAAGCTCGCTTCCACCTTAGGCCTGATCATCACTTTCCATCAGGTGAGATGCAGGCCAAGAGCTTCTTCGTTCTGATAAAAAGCACATTGACAGTCAATCGTAGCATATTATATTAAGCTTACACATTTTAGAGGGAGAGAAAAAAACTTCAAGTCAGGGACATTGTTTGTAAATAAAGTTAAAGTTAGTTTTACTTCTCCAAGATGGGATGACACAAAGGAAGTTTTTATTTACAATGTAGGTAATCTGTTCAAAATAGACATGGTGTAGAGTTTATAATTTTGTACAATGTAGGTAAAGGTAATATTTACGGACAAAGCTGAAGTGATGAGCATTCTACTAGATACTTAAGTAATTACTAGATGACCAAGAAATCGTGAGCTGCGAGAGGCAAATGGAATTGATTTATGCATCGAGCTGTGTTTACCGAGATGTTTACAAATACCACTCCACAATTTACATGTTAATTTGGAATTGTACGAACGCAGAAAACTAATTGAAATCTCATAATGGTATTATTCTTCTTTGTGTTGGATAAACGATGTTATTTATCTTCAATTAAAAAGCTTCTGTGACATGATACGGCATTCTCTCTCGATTTCTCTTACAAGTAATATCTAATACTATAGCTACCAGTTTTTAATCTTTCATTTGCATGTGTATGAGTCTGTTACAGTTTATAAAATTAGCTAATTTAGTCCGGACATAATTTAAACTCTATTAAATAGAGTTATATTTAATAACCTTGACAGGTTGGAAATTGGATAATTTACTTTATTAGTAATTTAGTTAATGTAGCGTAAACAAATTATAAAACTATAGTACACATAAATTGTAATAAGTATTCAAATTAACTTAGAAAAAATACTCGCTATTATAAGTAAAANTCATTTGACGACAACCAAGTTTGGGAGATTGTCGATGCTCCAGATGGCGCTAGAGTAGTACAGTGCAAATGGTTGTTTAAAAAGAAAGCTGAATATAACAGTGAATTATTCAGGATTGCATTGGAATTATGCAAAGAGAATTTTAGAGTATTTGTTAAAAAACAAAAGTTATTGTTTGAGATGTTCTAAAGTAAAAAGCAAAGAACTGCAGAGAAACTCTCAGTAGCTGTGAGGCAGAGTACATGGCTTTGTCAGAAGCATGTAGAGAGAGGCTATAATATTTGCAAAATTTGTAATGTGAATTGATAGGTTGTTGCAATGAGTTTATGCAAACACTTGGTATTGTTTTGATAAAAGTAAATTTAATTATTATTTTCTAGTTTTGTGTTTGTATAGACTGTGAGATTGTAAATGTATAGTGTAATAGATATTTAGATTATTTGCTATTTTGATATAGTGGGGGTGTTGGAAAGTATGTATATCAAAATAGTAATAGTAATTAAAAAAAAGAAAAATAAAAGACAGTCGTAAGTCAGCAACTGACTCGTTTTACTTATAGAAGAATAATTTACTGTTATTTTCAGCTTTCTTTTTAAACAACCATTTGCACTGTACTACTCTAGCGCCATCTGGAGCATCGACAATCTCCCAAACTTGGTTGTCGTCAAATGACTGCAACTCTTCCGCCATCGCCTGCAACCACTGTTGCTTCCTAGGACCACTGACAGCTTCAGCATAAGTCATGCTATCTTCTCCCATAGACGTAGTATGCAAATTTGCACAACCATAACTTTCTGGCTTCTTTCTTTGTCTTTTCTTTGGTTNACCTATCGCCTTAAGGAAATGACATTTTAAACCAGTGTTCATCGCGCATTTAACTTTTTTGTAATAAAACCAGTTTGTTTAGTTGAACGTGCTAATCTTCTATTTTATTTTCATGCGTAAGTACGAAAAATGAAAATGAATAATATTTAATTGATATCCGTTTTGACAGAACATGAACCTTTTTCTATGGATTAGTTTTGTCCAATATTTTGCTTTCCGGCAACATTTATTTATTTTATTGTTAGGAAAACAAACAGCATTCTGTAACACATAGAGTTACCCAATTATACTTCACATTTGCCAAAAGAGTTTTCACAAATATTTTGGCACTTATGAACGTCAAAATAAATAATTAAAAAAGTAGTCCTTAAGGTGTTTTTTACATGTCTCCTTATCTTTTAGGCCCTACCAGTGGGTCTAGACAAAGTGCCATTATAATCGCAAACCAGTCGAAAAGTGGTCGAAAAGCCCCTTTTTTGTATGGAATTTGACGGATTCGATTTTCGATTCGATCAAAAAGTGCGTTTTGTCTAGGAGGGCTGAAGACGCTAAAACTGCTAGTCAGTGGTAAAATTAATGCGCCAACTTACTTTAAAACTGTAAGTTTAACAATAACCAGTGCTTTTTTATGGAGTTTTTCAGATTTCTGACGTTTGGTATTAAATTAAGATGGTGCAACTCTGCCATAAGGTTACTGTCCGCTTAACTAAAGTTACTGTACGTTCGTTTGTTAACTAAGCTTAACTAAGCTCGATTACGCAACGAACTTTCTTCGTTAACGAATTTAGATCGCATTGTGCTCGCGTGATGCGAATGCCGTAATATTTCTAGATTTCGCTCGACCTAGGAATCGAATCGAGAACTAATGAGGAAGTTGTGGAATATTTATTTTTATTTAGCATTTGAAAGTGTGTTATGTAGGCTAGATTCAACCCGAGGCTTCGCCTAGTCACTCAGTCAAATCAAATTGCTTGTCAAAAAATGAGGTTGATTAAAAAAACATAAAACAAAATAAGTCTTTGTAACCATAAGAAGAATTTTTCTCTCGCTAACAAAATTTTCTCGTGTTACATAGCGAGAAACTTACAGACAACAGGCAGAAAAAGTTCTCGAGTGACGGCCCGGACCGGAAAAGACGATGGCCCGTACTCGATGCGTAAATACAAATGAGTAGGGCATCTAACACACTGACATAATTTAGCGTGGATTAGCGGGGAGCCAGTCGTGGTTGCGCCGAATTTTGTCAGTGTGCGTGCGCGCCGCATACGTATATTGGCGCGCTCACATACAAACCGCGCCCGTTCGTTTCTATGAAGATGACCTACTCATTTGTATTTACCCTGATGATACGGTGATCTGGTGAAGGTCGCAGGAAGCATTTGGATGCGGGCAGCGCAAGGACAGTTAGCTATCCCCCGGGACTACTCAACCTTCACTGGTTGGGTAGCTGTTGGCCTATCTGTAGATCCTGACTATACAGTTGCAGTGGTGGAATTAGTCCCATTAGTCAAAGGTCTTTGATTCCACCTTAATTGAACGTGGCTTACGAAGCGTGTGACAAAAAATTGCAGAGACCATTTTATTGCGAAATTTGCATCATTAATCATGCTCAATACTCATTCATGGGTCACGAGTGCGCTTCCTTTCACTTGACCGTGGTGTAGTGGAGTGCAAAAATATCTGCTAAGGTATAAAAGTCATATAATTACCCACTAGCTGTGCCCGCGACTTCGTACGCGTGAAAATAGGAATAATATTTCCCGTTTTGGCAACATTTGTCTGTACTGCTTCGCCCCTATTGGCTGTAGTGGTCAAGTAGCTTAAAGCCTTCCGATAAATTCCGGAGGTTGCGGGTTCGATTCCCGCACAGTAAAAACATTTGTGTGCATGAACATATTTGTTTGTATTGGACTGGGTGTTTTCTATGTATAATATGTATGTATTTACAAAAAAAAGTATTTAAGTATGTTTATATCCGTTGTCTAGTACCCATAGTACAAGCTTTGCTTAGTTTGGGGCTAGCGGCGTAGTGTAAAATGTCCAAGGATATTTATTTATTTATTTATTTATTTATAAATAGGCTATTCAACACAAATAGGCTTTTAAAAAGCACTTTTACACGTCCCAATATTAACCCTACAATATAAAACAAACAAACTCTTCAGCTTAAGGCTGAAGGCGGAAGCGAGCTCAACCCAGAATCCTCAATGACAGAAGAACTATCTTACTACCGAAACACAACAATGCTGAAAACATTGTTATGATTATGATGACAGACTTAAGTAAGATTTTATTATTCTAAACAACCAGCTCGAATAAAAGCTTTGTAATCACAGCACGCACCATTAATGTATTTATTTATTTGCATAACTAATGAAAACGTTGTTTATGAAAACGTTGTTTTTATAGGTGTACCATGCGTTACACTATGTCTAGACGACGAAATCGGTATTTTGTAACGTTGTCAATGATGTAAATTGAGTCGTTATTTGACTGACCTATAACCTTGGAATAGTCGGCACCGTTTCGTAAACGCAAAATAAAATAAAATAGTTTATTCAGTACATAGACCCCTTTCCAGGGGTCTATTCCACTTTGATCACCCAGGTGATCAAAGTAGGCTCCAAGCGACAGTTTGGTGTCCTTTAATCTCCCATGGATAAGATGACCTGGGTGATCAAAGTGGACTCCAGTTAAATTATTATTTTAGTTTCCTTTGATCACCTATAAATAAATCTCACTTCTTCTAACTACTCTTTTTTATGTATTATTATGTAGGGATAATCTAAATATACATATTATATAACTCAAAGGTGACTGACTGACATAGTGATCTATCAACGCTCAGCCCAAACCACTAGACGGTTCGGGCTGAACGGGCATGGCAGGTAGATGTTATAACGTAGGCATCCGCTAAGAAAGGATTTTAAGAAACTCCACTCAAGGGGTAAAACAGGATTCACGCGTACGCTACGGCCGCTAGATGCACTCTGGCTATGTTTACGGTCATACCTGCCTAATAATTTCAGCAAAACAAAACTTTCTCGTCGCAATATTACACGAAGAAAACATCGTAAAATTGGTAAACCTATCGTACCTACTTCATAAAAATGAAAACACACGTTTCTCTAATAAATTAGGTTTTCTGGACGTGTGTTCAACATTATGGTAATTCCAAACGTCCATCATTCGTTTGTTAGGGTGTCTAGGCGTTGGAAAAATGACAGATATAAACTTGAAAATGTGTTTTATTCCAGGATCATTTATTTCTTGTCTCTAGTGGAGGGAGATTCATACATTCATATGTAGGCCCTTTTCATGGCACTTATACACGTCCCAAATATAGCTTGCCCTACCACCGCTTCGGGACAACATATGGGCTGGTGCTGAGAAGAAGTGGCTATCCCTACTAATATAATAATTATTATAAATGCTAAAGTAATTATCTGTCTGTTACGCCTTCACGCCTAAACCACTGAACTGATTTTGATGAAATTTGGCATAGGTTAGTCCCAGGAAAGGATATAGGATAGTTTTTATCCCGGCTTTTGAAACGGACGCGCGCAATAAAGTTTTTCTGTGATAGACAAAATTCCACGCGCGGGCGAAGCCGCGGGCAATAGCTAGTAAGTAATAAGTTAAGCAGTATGAAGTTATTAGCTTAATAATGATCTAAATAAATATTTTGGCTCCTGAAATAGAGTTTTCCGAGTTTAGGAGCCAGGGCTTCGTAGAGCGATCGTCGAAAGGGTAGAAAATATTTTTTAGGCAATTTTATTTTGCCTAAAACAACAACAAAACAAAAAATAAATGATTTCATTAGTAGTCACTCCTCTGTTCTCGGTAAATTACACGACGGACAATAACGTGATGGGAATCAATTAAGCATACTCGTCAATATGGCTTCTCGGAGTTGGTTCGTGTGACATTTTTAATTAATATCTTCATTGAAATATTTTTCCAGTCTTCCAATTAATGATGAAGTTTGACCCCCACCTCTCGTTCCCACCGCTGCAACTCCTGTGTAGCCAGGATCTACAGCTTGATCGCCAATAACCCAACCAGTGAACGTCAAGTTTGTCCCGGAGGAAGATATTTCTGTCATTGGACCCGCAACGAAATTAAAAAGAAATAAAATTCGAAAGATCGAAACAAGAACCTATTTTTTTTAAATTTAAACACTTGGTGTCCCATGTTGGCGGCAGACTTAAATAAGTAATGACATAGTGTGATACAAGCACATGACTTGATGACATTACAAATGAATGACGATTATTAGAATCTTTTCCTTAAAATGTGTAACAGACTGAGACCTTGCTTGTTATTTTTCATTATTCTAGCTAAGTCAATGGGAAATCTTAAACTACACCTAAGTAAGTAGGTACTTTTCCTACTGTACCAATTTTGATTATTTTGTATGCAAGACCTCATGTATCTAGAAGAAGAACAAATCTAGTGTGTAAAGTATCTATGAAACTACGATAACTTAAAAGGGTTCACCCCTTTGGGGGTTTCAAGTCAAGAAAACTTATATCTTAGCTTTTGGTTAAACTAAATTAGTTCATCTCACGAATGACTTCCATAGCGAGCGACTACAATCACTACAATCGTTCTCATTTTGACACTAGCATGCATAATCTGACAATAATGTGCCTGTCAGTGTAAGTGTCAATTACTAGTGAAAGGTCATTTCTCTGTGACGTCACAATTACACAATACATGTAAGTCATATGTAAGTGTACTACAACAATAGCAAGATATTCTCGTGGGAAGATGTCACAGTAATTATGTGAAGAACACCCTGGTTCACGCATTACGAATAGTAAGTACTGTACACGATATGTAATAGATACATACTTACCTACTTACTCCGATGGTTCAGGCATGGTTTCTGAATTGAGATTTCCAGCTTGAGCGGTCTCATCTTCTACTCAATCATCATTTCAGCCACAGAACGCCCACTGCTGAACATAGGCCTCCCCCAATGTTTTCCATGTTGATCGATTGGTAGCGGCCTGCGTCCAGCACCTTCCTCCTACCTTTATGATGTGGTTGGTCCATCTTGTGGGTGAACGTCACACGCTGCGTTTTCCGGTACGCGGCCTCCACTCCAGAACCTTGCTGCCCCATCGGCCGTCAGTTCTGCGTACTATGTGCCCTGCCCATTGCCACTTCAGCTTGCTAATCCGTCGAGCTATGTCAGCGACTTTAGTACTTCTACTCAAGGATGAATTTAATATGATACCTACGTTCATAGTCATACTTGATAAGAAGAACCTTAACTTCGAACTCCTATGTTCTTCTAATTAAGTGATACTCATTGACAAATATGTATTATTTGAACTCTACCATTCACAAACTTGACTATATTGAAGATAATACTTTAAAGTTTTGAACTTCGTTTCACAACACGAGCGCAAGGTCGGCAAAGGGCTTCAACTGAAAGTAAAGTCAAATGTTATTTACTTAATAGTTTTTATAAGGTTATTATAGATAAGGATAATTGTAAATAAGCTCTTAGTAACCGCATACTGTTTGTGATGTCTGTTGAAGATATTTTTCTAACATATTTTTAAAAGTAAAAGGTGGTCTGAAAGAATTCCTTTTTGTTCCAAATGAAGCTGTTCCGCAGGTCGCTACCAACCGGGCAATGTGGAAATCATTAGGGGAGGCCTATGTTTAGCAGGGGACGTTCTATCTGCTGAAATGATGATGATGAAGCTGTTCCAAGAAAGCAATGACATCCTTATTTTATTAAATGCATTTGGCTTTAGATGATATTTTGTAGAATCAGATATAGTTTAGGGCCCAGTAAATCTAGGATAGTTTATACATAAATGTATAGTTAGAGTCAAAGAACTGCGCGTAAAGCCTGTCACAGACCAAAAGCTCTCTTTGAGACAAGATTTATTAGAAAGTCATAAGGAAAAACACGTCAAAGACCGTCCTTAAGTCAATATGGCTGCATTGAGCAATTCCGTTGCATTTTGAACCTTGTTTCTGTAGCGTTAAAATATTATGTTATAAGCCTATTATTGCATGAGGAAGCGAGCAATTTCCTACATTTCCTTCGAAGTACAGCACACGACATCAAGTTTAGGAATAAAGCATCTTATATCAGTTGTATTTAGTGCTATTATGCAATAACACGTGTTGGTGTACAAACAGATTGCACGAAGATCGTGATATAGGGCTTCCTTTGGCTAAAATTGAAGTAAATACGGGCTGAAATTTAATTTATTGGCATCATTAAAATATTTTATTAATAATGTTTAATTTGGACATTATTAATAAAATATTTTTTACTTACTATTAAAATTACTAATTTACTTTATTTAATATTACTTTTAAAATTGCCGCTATAAAATCCAATAGCTTAAATTAATTAATGTACATTATTAATAATTCAAATGTTATTACTTTAACATATAACAAACAATGTAATCTTGGTAAATTCAGTCCAAAAACAGCTGAATACGTTATTAAAATTACGTTTAATAACTTACATAAATTCACATTGAAAGTGGCAATTAACTACTTGGAATTACCAAGATTTGGAACGTTACAAAACTTAAAAAGTAAAAATCAGATAGCAATTTTTATAAAATAAAACGGCAAAATTGTGTCAATTTCTCGTTACAATTTCAATAACAATAATTGTAAATAAGTTTCCAACTTTTACAAATAACATTATTTGATAAAAAGTTAACATTATGACAATCGTTTCACGTTCATTGACTTTCACCCGCGGTTAGTGCCGTTACGTTGGCATTACGCAAGCGTGAGTTATCGTTTTTATTGGGCGCGGAATGTTGGCAGCGATTTACATTTTGAACTCCGACCTTTTTGGAAAAGGTTTGAGCCTTGGACGCGCCTTCGAGTAGTTAGCTTTGGAGCTGCCTCTACCTTTTATGGTACATGGTATAGTTTTGATTTTTTTATTATTAAAAATTCGTAAAAGAACTCAGGTAAGTAAGAAGGCTTGGAATTTACTGCTTGAAGAGATCAGGCAAGCAAGTTGTAATTTAAAAAGATCTGATCATAATTATTTCTTCAAAATGATTTTCGACTTCTTAATTTTACTTTAATTTCAGTTTGACTTAATCATGTACCTACATAAATTAATAAAAATATTTATTAAAACAAGATTCATCATTCCATTAGTGCAAATCACATCATTATGTAACATGACATCATCATTAATCCTTGACAATTTTGAAACAGAATTCCACCGTACTTTATAATTCAAAAGTTGGTTCGTTAAAAGTTATTTAGAGTTTGCTATTGAAAATATACGCCTACATTTTGCAATTTTTGGTTTCATGTTCAGAAGCGGTTTAATACCTTATTTTTATGTTTTTTTTTTTGCGAAAAATTACGTTTTAATAAATAAGTAACAGACAGTCCATCATAAGGTTTTAAAACACTTTATCTCTTTTTAACTATAAATAGGAGGTCCCTAATTCGACCGCATGTTTTTCTCACAGGAAAACTACAATTTGACAAAATGTTTTTTAAGTGGAAACTGCACAAAATTTAGCAAGTTGTAAAAGTTTAAATTGTGTTTTGCCTAACTCCAAGCAAAACAATGTCATTCTTACCTCAAGTTCAATTAAAATATCAACAAGAACAAATAAAAGTGACCATGACGGCCTTCTAAAATAATAACCAAGTTACAAATTATGGCTATTTCACATTTTAACTCCATTGTAGTCGTTTCAATTTTCTAAAGCTTTGGCAATACGACCTTCGCGTACTAAATGAACAGAAAAAAAACTAGTCTACTATCTATGATTCTGTATTTGAATTTGAACATTACAATGGCCGCTGGGCGCGAGTTCCCGCGCTTTTGCGAATTTCTTTTTTTAATTCTATGCCTAAGGAATTTTGTTGCAAAATTGTGTAGTTTGTACTGTACTGTGGCAAAAATTATGTGAATTTATAGAACGGCATTTTAATGGAGAGATTTTAATTAGATAATATTAATTTTGCAACAGAACCCTTACTTTCAGTTTTTAATAGAAAATAAACATTTTCATTGTGAAAATAAAAAGTCTATTAATTTAATTCTCTGAATAATTAGACTGATAGGGTGAATCCTCCATGTATGGGTCGTTGGCCGAATCCGATATTAAAAAAGTTTAGAACAAAATAATAAGTATGTATAAAATTAAGTAACTAGTTTCTCAGACCCAGTGTGAATTTAGCTATCACATGGTATATTTGAAGACATAATGTCACACACTTTCGTTAAACTTTCGGAATATGTCAGTCAGTTGCGAACTGCAATAACAGGAATAATATAGATGTTCCCGTTCAATTCTGAACTTTAACTGTCTGTCTTTAAGTTTAACTTAGTTAAAAATAGCTGATTAGACAAAATATCTAGTTTTTATCACCACATCTTATACAGCTGTAAATAATCAGTGTTTTTTGCAACAAATCTAGGAACTCTAGGAACTAGAAACACTAGTAGAAGTGCAGAGTGCTGATAGAATTAAGATTTAAAGAAAAAGAAGAGAGTGATGAGAGATAGACCGTGTATTTTCAGAGAGAGAAGTGAAGTGACAGATATAATAAACAGTATCAAAGTCATATTCAAATACCTATAGCTATCAAAATATAGAATGTATGTACAGCCAGTTCTGGTTACTCAAAAAGCTGGTTCTTACAACAAAAATGTCCGATGTGCGTTCGATTGTACTAAAGAAATGTCATTTACTATCGTGACAGTGCGAAAACGTAACTATGTGTTAACGAAGTTAAATAATAACGAACTTTAACTTTTACTCTTTAAGAATTATTTACTTTTACTTTAGTTACTGGTTCTGTAACTTGATTAGTGACTAAGTAAAAAATCGATTCCGATTTGTGCGGTGAGTTGGTTCCATTTAATATAAATAAAAATAGTTTTTTTGCGGCTTCACCCGCGTAGATATTGGTAGGTATTACAGACCTTACTCTTCGAAAATCCTCTTCTGAAATGTAACTCCTCGAAAATCAACGTAACGAAAACACAACTCTTCGAAAACCCTATCCCGAAGTCAAACTGAACTCCTTAAAAACCTAACTCCGAAGTCCGAACCGAACTCTTCGAAAACCTAACTCATCGAAAATCTGTTCGAAAACCTAACTCTTCGAAAAGTAGGTAACATTAATATAAAAGTATAAATGGTAGTCAGCAGCCTAAATTAATTTTACTTGTAATAGCTTCATTTATTTTTTAATTTATTTATAAGTTTCAGAAACACGTACTTCGGCACTAAAAAAATCATAAATCCATGTACTGAATCAAATTAAAAAGAGTCCAGACAGCAAAATATAAAGTCTAAAGCACATCGGACTGAACATTATTCCAAAATAGCTCCTATTACAAGTAAATAAAGTGTCAATATTTAGCTCGATAAGTATGTCGTTTGTACTGGCTTATCACACTATACATTTTTATTGCAATCTAGCTCTTATTCCAACTACATAAAATACCAATATCCAGCTCGAGATGCCTTCAAATCAAAGATGTCGCGTTAACGCACGAGCGGTCAGCCGGCATTCTCATTACAGCGAGTTTAAGGCGATAGGTGAGGCGAAACTGCAAAATAGACCTCTCTTTGAATCCCTACTCCTCCGAAATGGATGATCCAAACAAGAAAAAAAATTATGTGTGAGATGTATAATATCTTAAACTAAAAAATTGTTGTTCGTTTTTTTTGTTACAACTATTAGTTTTGACAGAAAAAAATCTTAACTTTCTTCTAATTTCACCAAAGAAATTTCCTACTACTCCTAAACGGCTGAAGCGATTTTAATGATTCTTTCACCAAATGATAGAAAATTTTATGATCTAAAAAATTGTTGTTCGTTTTTTTTCAATAATCATGTATTACGTGTCATGCATTCAAAATACCCTGTAATTTCCACACGCGGGCCGCGCGATAGCGGGAGCTCAGTCTTTCACTAGCGTTCGCACGGGGAGGCTGTGTCGCATTTCGGCCCGCTCCGCTCCTTTGTTTTTTTATAAAGAATTTATAGCGCAGATGGTACACTCGGTACTCAAAGTAGTTCGGCGGCTGAATTAGTGATCTGAGTACGTCATTTTAAATAAGTATAGGCATTATATAATTTTTAACATAATTTAAATACATAGATACACAAGATGCTAATTATCTATTTTTCTACATTTATTTTGTCTGATTATTTATCTATTTATTCTAGATTTATATAAATTTATAAGATTTTTTTTTCTTATGTAGGTATTAGTAGGTATCTAGTAATAATAAAACAACGCACTTAGGTAAAGGAAATCACAAGACAACAAAAATACCTACAAAGGATTATTTAAATTCTGTAATTAGCAAAAACGTATTTATTATCAATTTCCAGGGCCGTCTTTAACCTATTAGGGGCCCTGGGCACTTAGAGATCAAGGGGGGCCCATATCATCTGGAGAAAGGTCTTTTGAGTAGACAGGGGCCCCCAGTGCCACCAACTTAGGGGTTTTCCCCCCAGATTTAGGGGGTAAATAAGTGAGATTGGATTTTTAGGGGTCTAAAATTTTTTAGGGATTTTTTGACTCTTTAAATACATATTTTTAAATTTATAATATTATTATTGTTATTTTTTTAAGATAAATATACAAATGGTAGCCAACAGAGACATTAATATTTATTTCTTGACTTGAAATATTTAATGTATTTAATAATTTATTGGCTATAAATCTCATAATCACGCCTCTGAATGTCCGTTATTTAAAGTTACGCTTCCCCCGAAAGCGTAACTTTATAAAGCGTCTACTGTAAATATTTTTTAGGGCAAAAACTCAATAATTAAGGCGATTTTAGGGGGTTTTGACACAACTTTAGAGATAAATATTTTTTAGAATTGGTAACACTGGGGGCCCTCTCGGTCGCGGGGCCCTGGGCACGTGCCCAAAGTGCCCAGTGGGAAAGAGGGGCCTGTCAATTTCTTGGAAATGTGATTGGGTGATGTGATTGACATCACTTTTGTACATTTTGCGTTTCGATTGGTATGGGGCCATCCATAAAGTACGTCACACGAATTTCATGATTTTTTGACCCCCCCTCCGTCCATGTCACAGGTGGTCACATTTCTGAGACCCCCCCTCCTTAGTGTGACGTCACATGTTTTGCAATTTCACATCGAAAAATTATTAAATTAACAGCAGTTCCGAAATTAGTTTTATTTTAATTTAAATTAAGTACTTTTTTTTAATGAAATCAACATTATATCAAATATTTGAAACAATTGAAATGTGATGTCACAAAACTTAGGACCCCTCCCACCCCTTGTCACACCATGTCACACTTTGTCAACCCCCTCCCCCCCTCTTTACGTGTGACGTACTTTATGGATGACCCCTATTGTATAGGCTCCTTAAGAGCATTTGACGATTTGCAAGTACTAATTTAATTAGTCTAAACAAATAAAGATAATTTTGATTTTGATTTTGGTAATTTATAAGGTACCTCGTTGGTCCATTGGTTTGTAGATATGAGTTTTTTTTATCTCATTGGCCCCACAAAATATCGGAATTATTCCTAGGGAATTTTCGATTCATCTAGCTCAATCGTCTCGTCGCGGATAAGGTTAGGTAAATAAATTGATACCACCTATTTCGATCCCTGATAATAATATAAAATATACAGGAGTTTGGTAGAATGTTACACAAACTTCGTAAGTAAGGTCATTTTGAATACAAGTTCGCCCATTTGACCCTAAATGAGCTACTTTTTTTATTGATATTTATGATTTATTTATTATTTTCCGAAATTTTACCTAAAACTGCTTCTTTTTTTCTCGCGTGTTTTCAACCGATTTTTTTATTCGGTGTGAACATCTAATATCTCTTTATTCTAATAAAAACATTTTATATCCAGACAATGATTGGGTAGCTAATTACGAGCCGCCAAAGTCAGCCATCTTTTCTGATATACTGCTTTTCATTGCTTTTTTATGTGTTTTGTTTCAAAATCAAATCAAAAATAATAACCGCATAGAAAAAAAAGGATTTTTTGTATGCGGCTTGATTTTTCGGCTGCCGTGATCACAAGCATACTGGCAGCTGGCGGAATCGTCCGTTCGGGTGGGCTTAAATATTTTAAACTTACCCTCTTATTGTCATTGTTACACTATAGTGGCGTTACCTCGACACACAGTAATCGTATTCGTACTTGACATGTAACTCATATAAAAATGTCGCTCAATCCGTGTTTATCTATTTTAGTTGAAATAGAACGCTACACGAAAATCTTATATTTCATCATAACTATCAGGATTATAATAGCCAAATGTATGTATCAAAAAATTCCTCGATTTTACCAAAAAATAATAACAGAGAAAGTAAAGTCAAAAATTGTATTCAATGATCAAAAATATTTTATTCAATGTTGACCAATATTTTGAATACCTGCACAGACAGACATTTACATTTAGGTAGGTACTCGTACACACATTTAAAAACTGTTTAGAAGCTCACTTAGACACGAATATCGTCAGCCTAACTTTCAAACTGAGCTGTCCCTTTGAGCAAACTTTACAAGAGGAAATAAGTTTATTTTTCATTGTTATGGTACTAATTGAAGTATAATCATTATTATTTCAATAATTTAATTTTGTTTTAGTTTGAAGATTATGCTGACGAGAATTATTATTATTTTTATTTTTTTAAATTCTGTTTTGAAACAAAATAAGCATCGCAATGTTTTTCGATCTGCGTAAATTAAAATCGAGTCAACATTCCCGTAGGCAGTTATGTTAGAATTGGCAGCGCTTCGCATCTGTATTCTGAGCGCTCTTTGATATCGGGCAGAAGCGCGGGCGCGCGGCGGGAGGCGCGTTGTCTCGCTCTAATGCTCAAGGTCGTTCGGCCATGTAATCGCCTTAAGATGAAAATTGTTGATAGCGAGGAAAGCAATTAAAGTTACTTGTATATGCCCGCGATTTTGCTCGGTAATACTGGCGACGGGGACATCCCGTTTTTTACAGGATCTTGTATCGTTCGTTTCAGCCAAATGACGTCCACAGCTGGACAAAGGCCTCCCCCAAGGATTTCTATAACGACCGGTCCTGCGCTGCTCGCATCCAGGCTCTTCAGGCTTTGGTCGGTCCACAAAGATCTCGTATGAAAGAAAGGGTTCCGTACCATTGATTTATGATTTTTTTTTTTATTTAAGTTATTTGTATGAAAGATTACGCGGTAATAAGCGGTTTACGATTTACGAGGTATTAAAAAAAAACTACTCACTAGATCTCGTTCAAAACAAATTCGTTGGTAGTTTTTATAGTAATGTACATCATATGTTTTTTTTAGATTTTTCATTTTCTTATTTTAGAAGTTAGAGGGGGGGGACCAACTTTTTTCCACTTTGGATGCGTCTGTCACGCAAACTATTCGGTTTAGAAAAAAAGTATTTTAGAAACCTCGATATCATTTTTGAAGACCTATCCATAGATACCCCACACGTATGTGTCTGATGAAAAAAAATTTTTGAGTTTCTGCAGTTCTAAGTATGGGGAGCCCCCAATATTTATTATTATTTTTTTATTTTTGCATCAAAATCTTAATACGGTTCACAGAATACATCTACTTACCAAGTTTCAAAAGTATAGCTCTTATAGTTTCGGAAAACTATGGCTGTGACATACGGACGGACAGACGGACGGACGGACATGACGAATCTATAAGGGTTCCGTTTTTTGCCATTTGGCTACGGAACCCTAAAAAGGAAAGTGCCTAACATGTTTAATACTTACTTACATGGTGTTGTGTAGGTAATTGCTATGTAGGTAGTAAACACATTGTCATGTAACATGTAAGAGCTGCCAAAGATGCCATCTTCTCTACATTCCTTGGATTAGAAACAATCGCTTTCTAGAGAGAGAAGCCGTCCTAAAGTATTCCAACTTTATGTTTTTACTGACAATAAAATAAAAATAAAATAAAAACGATTAAAAAAAACAAAATTATACCATGTTGGTACCTATTTGGTTGGAGTCGGTGCTAGCAAAATGTTTTATTGCACTTTCCTGGAGTACTTAGGTTATAATTTTGAAATTTATTCGGAATTTCTAGCTACTTAGAATTCTTTTGGCCTGTCTGTCAAAAAGGCTTAACATTTAACATCGTAATTTTTCTCAGGAATATTTGAACAGACAAAACAGTACATTTTCAAGATTAAAATGTAGACAAGAGTGCTTAATTATTCTTAACGAAGCATAGACATGACAGTTCAAATTGCTCTCATTAAAAATTTAAATTGAGTGAACACCGTGAACCGTAGTTAATATGTATTTACTTGTATTTACGTTTTCTATGGAAATGTAAATTAAAACGTGTTTTTTGTTTGAAGCAGACGTATTGCGTCATTTGTCACTGAGATTTTTTTGGTTGGTTATTTTTTCTCTGGTTACATTATGCCCGTATTCACAAACATTACTATGAGATCTCACAGTGCGCGTGGACGCACAGGGTCACACACGAACCAATCACAGAGTTCTATTCAACGCTGTGCGTTCGATTTGCTGCTTCACTTAAAAGCATGTATCGTTTGTGAATACGGGCGATAGAGAAGTTCAAAATTTCTAGCGTTTGTATAAGTACTTACTCTATTTATTATACTCGTAAATAGAAAAATATATTGCGAAAATAATTTCACCTTTCTATTTTTGGGAACCGACAATCTCATAAGGTAGCAGAAGCGCTGGATGCAGGCCGCTACCAACCGGGCGATGTGGAAGTCATTGGGGGAGGCCTATATTCAGCAGTGGACGTCCTGTGCCTGAAATGATGATGATGATGATGTAGATTTAAAGACGATTGAATAATTTATTGCATCTGAAAATAATGTTTTTATGCGATAACTCGGAGATAAGTCAAAAGCGAGTTAACCTGCTGCCAGAATATTTATTTAGTTAAATTACATAATATTTTACTTTCTAAGCCCTTGTTATGTCCAGTGACACTTCAACTTGGTTCAGCTTAAGATAAAATTCCACATAATGGTGAGCATTTATGTTATGCAAGTCACAAAGCGCATAAGGTCAGTAGGACTATGTTAGGTATAGACACCCTGCAGATAACAGTCTTTTGACGGCCGATAGTTTGGTCGGGCTGTTAATGAGTATGAACATGTATGAAATTGCGCACATTGCACCGATTAGGTATTTTTTTTAATTCATTTTATTGCAAGCCGACCAAACTATCGGCCGACAAACTTGACTGTCGTCTGCGGTGTGTCCAACGGCAATTTTTTTCCAGTGCTAAGAAAGTGTGATGGGATGGTTGAATTGAATAAAATCGATGTCTAAGGTGGGAATTGCACCCACGAACTCGCTAGTTCAAACATTGATAAACCTCCCAACTAGTACCATAGAAAGTTGTGTGACAAAGTTAGTTGATAATGTTGATATTATTGAGGTGTATACTTTTTTTGGGAATCGCATTTTGACAGTTGATAAAAAATATTTTAAGTCTCACCAGTTGGCGGTACTGTAGAGTAAACATCTGTCACTTGCTAGTGGCGCCAATTTAAGCTGTCAGTTGAGAACGAATATACTGAGCCTTACTACTGTGTGGTTTCCAGTATAAAAACTGGTTGCGGTAGTACAATCACAGATGAAAGTGTTATAATAATAATACAAATTCCATAAAGATAAAGAGCGAGTTCTATAAAAAACAAACACGCTTTTATTACGTATGGTTTTGGGGAGACCTAACGAATTTGTGAAAATACAAAGTATCAAGATATTTTAAAGTACTTTTTCATGTTCAAAATAATAGTACCTAGCCCTAGCCGTTAAAATAAAATAAAAACCTAAATTGTCTAAGTATAATAATTAATAGTTAATTAGGTATAAGTAGATTGTCAAAATAACTAACAAGATATTAAATAATATTTTTTATTTTAAGCAATTCTTTGTTGTAAAAACTATTAGTCGCCGATGAAATCAAAATATTTGGCTATTTGTTTGGACTAATCAAATTAAAACCTAGAACCTATCAACCAGTAAAATCTTTTGTCCTCTCCAAGTAAACCCTGGTGTAAACTCTAAAGCATTTCTCACTATTCAAACAAAACTAACTAATAGCGTGTGGGAGTCACATGTTGTTTGTTCCGGAGCGACGGCAGCACGCGTAAACGCGTTATGTATGTACTACGTAGAGAACAACCCTTCGCATCGATTTTGTATTTATAGCCTGTGGCAATTGACGATAATCCTGTGTACTAGGCACAGCCAGTGAACAGTGTAGAATGGTTTGAATATTTTTTCCCGTTTTTGCAACATTTTTCATTGATGCTTCGCTCCTATTGGTCGCAGCGTGGTTTTATACAGTATAGCCCTCTGAGCTCTGCGATAAATTGACTGTCCAACACCAAAATTATGTTTTTGAACCAATGAAATAAACAAATAAACTTTAATAATAGTGTTAGTGGACTCTTTTTTGTGTCTGAAGACATAAAAAAATATCATTCTGGTTTTTGTTTTCAGTTTGGTGTGGATTGAGGCCTTTTATTGGTTGAACTACCATCCTACTAATATTATAAATACGAAAGTTTGGATGTCTGGATGTTTGCTACTCTTTTACACAAAAACTACTGAACGGCTTTTGATGAAACTTTAGGTACAGTATTATTGTTTATAACCCAGAATAACATAGGCTATAATTTATGTCAATCTGTGACTTCACGCCAAGGGGAAAAGCTAGTAGACTATAAATGAGATTCAATCTAATTCCATAAACTGCTAGTTAGGTAACTAATAATTCACGAAAAAGAGCGATTTGCATAACTTTAATACAAGAAACAAAAATAAACTTGCCGTTCCAAATTTCAGACTGCATAAGATTGGGAATTCATTTATAGGGAAATGTATTAAATTATTTAATAAATTACCACAAACTGTTGTAGAACTACCCATTCATAAATTCAAAGCACATATTAAAAGTACCTTAATGAAAAAGGGCTACTTTAAAGTCGATGATTATTTAAAAGATAAAAATGTTTGGGATGTTTAACTGCCTAGCTCGCATAAATATTTATAACTATGTATTTTGAAAACCTGTAAACCTTTGAAAAAGAGGCTGACAATAGTGTCTGAGTTTCTTGTGCTGCTTCTTCTCAGCACTGGCCCATTTATTGTCCTGAAGCACTGGTAGGGTTAATACTGGGACGTGTAAAAGTGCTTTTTTAAAGCCTACTTACAGAAATAAATGAGTTTTACTGAGTTTTTGACTGAGTTTTACTGATCCTACCAAACAATCCCTTTGTTCCGTTTCCTTCCATAATTTATAATAATTCGTTTCTTTCTTTTAACCCAACCTAATCCCACCCTGTCAATGTCCGCAAAAGTCAAAAACCCTGTTGAGGAGGCTAAACGCAATCCGCGAGAGCCATAAAGAAGAAAAAAAAAACTAATAATTAAAAAAATTGGGTAGGTACCGTCCATTCTCAGGTTGGGTTTTGGGATATTTTATTTTAATACTTTTTAGTACCAATAAAATCAGTTTAAAGTGTCCCGACGTTTTATAACATGAGCTAAATTCACTCATTTCACTGGCGAGAAAAAAAAAGAATTTGAGGCACTGACTCGTGGTGGGTGGCCCTCAGTGACAATATCGAAAAAATAATAAAAAAAAAGTTACCCTTATTACATTATGGCCATAACTGTACAACGCAAGTTTTATTTATGTGTGATGAAGCAAAATGTCCCTTCCAAGGTCATTGACCTTGCATTTCCTCTGCACGAGCGTCACGTTTTTGTCTGTGCAGTTTTTTTACGTTATTTTTTGGCGGGGAATCACTTTTTTAAACATTATGACGTGATTATTTTGCTTGTTTCGGTGTTTTTTTCTTTTTGGAAAGATTTTAGCGGGGTCATGTAGGTTTATTTTTGCCTGGTGACGTATTGAAGTACAACGCCAGCTGTAGTCGCGGTGGTGATTTCTTTTCATGAATCAAAATAAGTACCATGCAGCAAAAAAAAGTTTAAAATTTGTTGTTTTTATTTTTATTGTATACATTTTTTTTCTCTTTCTTTCTTTTGAACTTTCAGCCTATTGAAATAGGAGTTCCGTATCATTTGTAAAATGTTCCACGTCTTTTTTAAAACACATGTATTTATAATAAACTCAAATGGTAGGTAGGTACGTATAATAAACTCAGACTAAATAAAAAATAAAACCAGTATTAAAAATAAATCAGTAAAAAAAACCGAAGATTTGTCCAAGTAGACTGTATAAACTAGGAGAATATCTTTCGGAAACTCTGTAAGTAACCATATTTTAGGTAAACTGCGTAAATGAAAAGCAACTGCCAAAATCTAACATCTAATGTCCGTTCTGGCAATTTTCCAACGAAAAAAGTATAAATAAGTAGGCATAAACCTTACAAAAAAAAAATGCTGATGTCTCAATCTCCATTACCCAAGGTTGTCATGGTCGGTAACAGAAGAAAATTGAAGGTCGATAAACTCCAGCAGTTTTCACTCGCAACTTAACAGTGAAAACTAATAACCTTGAAACGGCCGACCACTGTGCAAATGAATGCAGTAGGATTTTTCTTTGCTACTTATTANTAGGTAGGCCTTATTTGTATCAAGTACCTTACATTCCTATGCCTACAGTTTTCTAAACTCACAATAAGTTAATAGCAACGTTTTACCTGAAATAAAACGTATATTAAAATACTTACCTAATTCGAGGCTTATAAATTGAGATAGGCATATCCGTTTCCCGTAGTCTTTACCAATTTTAGTACTCTTTTTACACTATAGAGGGCGTGTTTCCGGTCTTACTAGGCAGTGGCGCCACCTATCTAAAGTTTCGTTAGTTTTAACCGCGCCATTTTTACTCATTGGCTTCGAATAAATGCACCAGGCAGAGTTAAAAACTAAGCCTCGAATTAGGTAAGTATTTTAATATACGTTTTATTTCAGGTAAAACGCTGCTATTAAAAGTACTTGACCGTAATTCGAGGCTTGTAAATTGAGAAGTGTCTGTTATCGCCTGGTGAGACATGGAAACACCTGAATTATACGCCAATGTGACCTAAGATTTTATAATAAAACAATTAATATTCTGTTTACATTTATTTATTAACATAATGTATAATTTATACAAACATAATATAAGATTCTAATCCGAGTGTAAATCATGTTAGCAATTGCACTTTAATTATTAATTATTATTGTATAATTGTATATCGATCATGTTCTAATTTAATCAATAGGATGAAATAAACGAACGAGATACTTGTGTATTTGTTGGGTTCCTATTAGGAATAACTTCGCGCCTATAATACTTTTGAAAGGTATTAGCGGACCTCCAATTCCCGCGCGCTAAAATTTCATCTAGAGGATAACTTAACAAATTTTGTGAGGCCACCGCTGACCGCACACTACCAGGGGAAAACTGAATATTTGCTTCTTTAAATAAATGTTTTATCCAACCTGCTATAACAGTTCGAGATGCTGGTTTAGCAGGACCCATAACAGTCATAAACAAATTAAATTTCTTAGCTGTTTCCTGTCTAGGTTGCAACAGTGATATAGTGTTCTCAATCCAGAAAAGTGGGTTAAGATTAACGTTGTCATTATTTGTCATTAATTTCCAACCGGATTGCCTATAGTCCATATTATCCGTTTTGGATCCAAATTCTGGCCGAAATATAACATAATTATCTGATTTTATAAAATGATCAGAATCAACTCTAAGCAACGTTAAGTCATGAATCCGCCGCCCTGAACATAATAGCAAGAGAATAGCTGTGTGTCGTGAAGTCTGGTAAGCGTTGTTTTTGTCTATCGAACAATTGGACAAGTATTGAGCTAAAATATCAACATCCCAAATATTTGATTTTACTACTTTTGGATTCTTTAGAGATATTGATTTAAGAATATGCTTGACCAGGACGTGGGAACTTAACTGACTGGACATATCCGCGTTACACAAGGTGGATACCACCGATTTATGCAGCAGTATGGTATTATATGACAAGCCATGAATTAAATGAAGATCAGCTAAAAACTGTGCAAGTTGAGAGCCTGTGGGTTTTTTAGGGTTTACCTTATTCGATCTTGCCCATCCTAACCAGCGCTCCCATGCTACTTTATATGTTTTGAGAGTAGATTGTCTCCAAGAATGTTTTAGTAGGGATACCTGACTATCATTCCAGTCCGTTATTTCGTCGGTCCACCCCCACATTTCCAGACTTCGAGTGTCAGGTCCTCTATATTCGGAGGAGGAAGGCCTGTTGATGTGTCCACTAGGTTCATTGACAGGTTCTTCAGAACAACCGGAGCTGCAAGGGCTCTTGCTTTGAGGTCTGCCCTCCAAAATACCTTCTGCCACCGAGGCACAACTATTAGGAACACACCTGTCGATTGGTTCAGATGTGCCAGAACTTTGGGCACTAGGAATGGCGGAGGGAATATCCACGCTAGAGGATAATTCCACAACATGCTGAACGCGTCGTAGCACAGTGCTTTGGGGTCTGTCTGGTCTAGTGATACATAATTGCATACTACGTGAGCTCTCTCCGACGCAAACAGGTCTATCACAGGGGTCTCCATTTTTGTGAATATTCTTTCTAGACATTTTGGCAACAGGTGCCATTCTGGTGGACGTCGGTGTCTCGATAGGTGATCGGCATGGTTGTTGTATCGCCCGGGAATGTAGTGGATAGTAAAAAATATTTGGTGTTGGTCCAGTAATGTCAATAACTCTTGAGTTAAGTCCATCAGTGGTAACGATTTCGTCCCCCCCTCTTTTCGAAGGTGAGCTACTACCGTTCTGTTGTCGCATTGTATTAAGAGAGAACTGTGACTCAACTTGTGCGCATATAGCCGAATGACGTGTAATATAGCCAACATCTCTTTCATGTTGCAATGGAGATTTTGTTCCTCGGGTAACCAAGAGCCTGTCAGGGGTACATTGTCCAGTTGTGCACCCCACGCGAGATCCGACGCGTCCGTCGTGAGGAAATGCGACGGGGGAGGGAAATGTAGTAATGACGAGTTGTGGCAATTTTGAATCCACCACTTTAACTCGGTTTGGACTTCTAGGGGTAATGCAAATCTGACCTTTGGTTGTTTTATTAAGGCATTCATGAATCTCAGGAGATGACGATGATGAAGTCGGCCTCGTGGCACTGCAAAGCTGGCAAAGTTTAAAAGTCCTACGAGACTTTGTATTTCGCTCAGTACTACATGTCCCTGATTTAGAATTTGACGAACCTTTTCTATGATTGTGATGATCTTTTCTATTGGCAACGACTTGAGGTTGTCCCAAGTTCTCCACAATACGCCTAGGTAAGTTATGCTCTTTTGAGGAGTTGTTATTGACTTCTCGAAGTTGACACACCAACCGAGAGTCTTTAGAAGTGCTAGGGTTATTTTTACATGTTTCTGAAGCATAACAGGACTTTGATGAGCGATAAGGAAGTCGTCTAGATAGACTAATATTCGTACTCCCTTTTGACGCAACGTCTGGGCTATCCAGTTGGTGAGTATGGAGAAGGTCTTTGGAGCCGTACTCAAGCCGAACGGTAGGCAGGTCATTTCTAGTAGTTGACCGTTGTAAATTAGCCTCAGAAAGCGCCGATGCGTTTCCGTGACCTTCAGGTGAAAATATGCTTGGCTCAGGTCTATTTTGCAAAGCCAGTCGCTTGGCTGGAGGAACTCTGGAATCCGGTACATGTTTATGAGTCGAAATGGCTCTGCTTTTACATATTCGTTGAGTTTCTTTAAATTGAAAATCGGACGATGCGATCCGTCTGGTTTGGGTATTAGAAACAGGTGTGATACGAAACTGGGTGTCACAACATGTACTGGATTTAGAATGCCTTGAGCTTTCATTTTTTCGACAATTATTGTCATTTCTTCCGATACTTGAGTGTGAAACAAGTTGTTTGCATTTGGCATGGACAGAGGAGGCTTCGAAATGAACGGTATGCGATAACCTTGTATTAATTTTATTATTATTTCGGAAGCGCCCATTTCCATCCATTTTTTGTAAAAGTGGACTAATTGCCCGGCTTGGAATGACCTCGAGTCATTGATCATTACGTTTGAATTGACCTCTAGAGGCATGAGAAGATGCTCGTCCTCTTCCTCCTCTTTGTGAACCACGAGACCTCGAGCCTCGGTATTGAAATGAACCCCTTACATTTTCGTAAGCCATGGTGTTGTGGCAGTTGTGTTGATTCATATTGTTGTACGCAACCCTCGAGGTTGGTACTGTATTGTGTGATTGACAAGAGGTGCCAGAAACACAACAAGGAATTTGAGGACCACTCGATGGTCCCGTAAATTTCTTGACGCCTGTTCCCCTCGAGGGATGGCGTTGATTTTTATTAATTCCCCTTTGTGAGGAATCAGATTTAAGTGGCCAAAAGGCCTTACGTACCCCCCCGGCTTTTTCTAATGCGGACGCAAAGGCATCAGCCTCAAAAATGTGTGTATTCGAAGGAGGGATCTTATTGAGAGATACTTTAACCACAGGATCCTTAACATGTTTTAGAATCGCATCTCTTTTAATTTCTATAGTCTCAGATCTATGGCCGCATACTAATTGTATCAGGTCGCTTGAGATTTTATGAAAATCCCCTTTTAGAAATAAATCTTCGATTTTGGCATTTAGGTTATTTAAATTACCTGAATCGGATTTAGCCCAAGTTAGTAAGCTCCGAATATTCTCTTGTAAACATTCTTTTTGTTTGAGGGCACAAAAAGTTATTGCGGCATAAGCCTTATCGGCTTTGGACAAATGAGTAAGGGAATCGTAAGATCGTATTTCACCATTAGTTTCGAGTTCCACGAAACCCGGGGTATGGTTGTAAAGTTTTTGTGTGTCCGCATACCTAACTTCAGACCAAGTTGAATTACCGAAACGTTGAACATCGGCTAACATTTTAACATAATTATCGGGGGCCTTGGGAACAGAAGGTTCCTTTAGTTTAGTTTCTAAATCGAAAATAAAGTGTGGTTCCGGACCATCAACAATCGTATTAAGTTCATTACTGCCCACTTCATCCTCATAGAGATCCCCACTGACCCGCGAATAAATTGACACTTGATCATCTAAATCACAATTATGTTGAGTAGGAGGCTTTGAAATCAAATTGCGCAACTCACTAATATCTTTTGTTATCTGACGCCATTTCGAATGACGGGTTTTATTTTTCTTATGGCGGTGTCGCCGAGATCGCTTACGTTTTCCCGATGAGGAAGAACTCGAGCTGGAGCTACTGGAGGTGCTGGTAGTATCGGTGCTACTGCTGCGAGCCCGCTTCCGACGCACACCACTTGGCCCAGGCCTCGGTTCCTCTTCAACCAGTGGAGACTTTGCATCACTCATTCTGAAATTTGCTTTATGTTACAAACCATCCAAGGAATTCAGGCAGAAAAATTGCTATAAGGTTGTATTTTGAAAAAGTCGAACGGAAAATCCGTTAAAATAATTTGTTAATAATTATTTCGTTCATTTAACGTAAAATTTTAAACACTATTTTGTAATTAGATAAGAATAATTTACGTAAGAAAATTATTTCACTTTGAGGGTAGTAAATTATTTTATAAGAAAAAGGTTAACTTCTTAAGAAATAACACACTAAATATTCACTTCTAAATACACATTTTATAATTCACTATGAGGGTGAATATTCGTACGTAGTAATTTGAAATATATACCAATAAACATTCAAAACGAATAATCCTTGCAAAAATGTTACTTTGTAGGTACTTACATTTTTTCCTGTTAGATGTTCCAACACTTATAATTTTAACACTTTATTTTTCCGTAGGTAATGCACTAGGTAACTCACAATTTTTTAGAAACGTTTGTACGCTTTTTAGCGAACAACTTTCTGCTACGGGAACAAGAACGCCAATGAGTAAAAATGGCGCGGTTAAAACTAACGAAACTTTAGATAGGTGGCGCCACTGCCTAGTGAGACCGGAAACACGCCCTCTATAGTGTAAAAAGAGTACTAAAATTGGTAAAGACTACGGGAAACGGATATGCCTATCTCAATTTATAAGCCTCGAATTACGGTCAAGTACTTTTAATTACTAAAATTTCATACCAACAGATAAATATCTAGGTAGGTAATTTATAATAATATGGCCGCGAGATTTAGTATAAAAATATTATTATTAGTAGGTAATTTGTGTAAACAAATTACTAACATTCTTTAAAAAAAGTTAGTAGTTTCCGGGGACTTTTTTTAAAAATACATAAGAGGGCTTTGATATCAAATAGGTCCGAGGGTTGAGTGTAAGTTAACATCACCGTCGACACTAGACAGTAAAGAAATGATATAAAATGTATGACGGATTGTACAGCGCCCCTAGCGGAAACTTTCAAGAAGTAAAATTTTTATACGTTTTTTTAACGCGCTCTCTAGTGAAGGCGTTTGATGTACTCACACTACGCCCCTTGCTATTAGCTAATACTATCTACTAATATTATAAATGCGAAAGTAACTCTGTCTGTCTGTCTGTCTTGCTTTCACGCCTAAACCACTGAACCGATTTTGATGAAATTTGGCATAGAGATAGTTTTATCCCGGTTCTCGAAACACAGTGCGCGATAAAGTTTTTCTGTGACAGACAAAATTCCACGCGGGCGAAGCCGCGGGCGGAAAGCTAGTTAACTTAACCCATTTAGACCGATAATTATTTTTGTAAATAAATATCGTTTTTTCAGCAAAAATTTACAAAGGGAAGCCTAAAAATCATGAAAAAAATATTTTAAAAAATAATCCATAAATAGGGGGCCGTGGAGAGCCCGTACCATATAGGGTACAGTAGGTCTATAAGCAAGCAAAACATAGTCGTTGTTCAAAGAAGATTTTTATTTATTTTTGTATGATATAAAATAAAAATAAAATCACATGATCACTAGTATCACACTTGGCATATCTTGTAAGACGTTTTCTGTGATACTAACCACATTTGGTTCTTTTTTCCTACCTTCTCCTAAGTTAGTGAGGATAGCTGAAAAAGACCTGGCTTCTTCTGATTTGTTACGTTTAGTGCTATCCATAATCGCATTTAGCAACACGATGATGGAAATTTAGCAAATCCATCGAAGAAAAATCTGAGGGTTATAATTTACATTGACACTATCTTTATCGCCTAAATCTTCGTCAATCTGATCATCATTAGCGGTCATCTGATAAGACAGCAGTAGCAAAATACCAAGACTGCTTTATGTTTGTTAAAATTAACAAATTTTTCATGAGTTGTGGCAATATAGTGAAGCATCAATAGTCTAAAACCAATAAAAATAATAAATATTAATTATATTTTTTCGCATGATTTGCTCATGCATAGACCTACTGTACCTTATACGGTACACCTATTAGACTGGAATAAACCGTATAAAAATAATCTGAATAATATTTTTTTTGTAGTCATGATATCTATTGTAGTCTATTTTTAAAATAAAATTGATAAATAACATAATTTACCATGAGTAATAACAAATTATACCTTCTTAAATACACTGTAAATATTTTTTTGGTTTTCTGTCGAGGAATTTCATAAATATTTCCGAAACCACTTGTTAAAACATATTTTAAAATATTTTTATGTAAAATAATCACTTTCAGCTTACCATCACAATCATATTTTTTACAAATTAACAACAGTTTGGTACTTCGAAATATTTTCAAAAAGATACCGTACCACATAGGGTACGGTAGGGCTAAATGGGTTAAGACACTAAAGTTCTCCGCTAAGGTTGTGGCTAAGGTTATTGCACTTTCTCGTAATGGCGTAGATGTGATCATGGCATTGACTTTCCGCATTACGCCGGAACACGGTCAATCGATTGACTTTAGAGAGATTTTAATCGATTTTACAATTTGACATTTGATTCTTTTTCGCGCCAAATTACGTGAAAAAGATATTATGGCGTCATTTTGTGCGAGAAAGTCATAATATTCGTAAAGAGTCAAATAGATCTGCAGAAATATTGAAATAAAATTACATTACAAAACATAATCTCCCGCTGGAACCTACCATATTAAAATATGGGCTATTCCTTTAGAATTTGCCTTATTGATCTGCGGTCGAAGTAAACGCAGTCCGCATCATATTCTTCTTCTTCTTGTCGTGTCGACAACAAACCTACACAGCGTCAGTCCAAAACTCCGCCACAAGAATGGCGTTGTCAGTAGCCTTCATTAAATCTTCCTGCGTGCAGTTGTTAGGGCACGCAGAGCACAACATCATGTGCTTCGTCGACTGGACGACTGGGGAACAAAACCACACTTGCACTCCAAGTTTGAGCCATCCAAGAATCCCCATCTGACCAGATTGTCCTTACTACGGCCAACCTGCGTCCGAAGTCTATTTAAAGACTTCCAGGTAAGCCAGGGGAGCTCATGTCCAGGTGGAGGACTCTCAGACATAGGGACAAAAGGGCAGGGAAGATCAGCTCTCTCATGCCATAACCTGCATCTCTCATATTATTATGTATGTATATGTAGGGCAGCGCAGGACCGTTCATTGTGAAAAACCTTGGGGGAGGCCTTTGTCCAGCAGTGGACGTCATTTGGCTGAAACGAAAAATATGTATATCATATTATTATGTGAACAACATTGTAGTTCAGGGCAACGGTCTGCGGTTTGCGTTCTTTGGTCGGTTGATCGCATCAATAAATATGTATTTAGAGACAATGTTGTTCATACGTTCGTTCATTCACTTTGACCCTGACCGCAGACCGCAGAACGTATCCAGTGTGGAAAATTCTCTCGACAAAAAATCTTGTAAGAAAATACATACAAATGGTTTTAAATACATGTCAAGGCATCAAAAAGATGCCGAACAAAGCTGTATCAGCCAGCAGAAACGTTCTTTCAAATTAAATCGACCGAATTTATTATTTGGGCTTCTACCTATCTTTTGTGATACAGACAAAAGCTGAAATGGTGAAAGAAAAAAATATAGAAGTGTCACAGGACTATTCCCATCTCTCGTTCCCACCGCTGCAACTCCTGTGTAGCCAGGATCTACAGCTTGACCGCCAATAAAAACCCAACCAGTGAAGGTCAAGTTTGTCCCGGAGGAAAGTTAAACTGTCATTAGACCGCAACGAAAATAATCAGAAGAACATAGGACAACCACAAAAAAGAAAATAAGTTAACCTAAAAGAAAATAAGTTTAATAAGAAACATTTCTTTTACATGGTGTAGATTCTGATTTATTGTATTTTGCATGCTTATTTATTACTTATTGTACTTATTTCGGACACAATGTATTCAATGTTTTAAATGGAATAAACACTTATAACTTGTTTGATATAGAAGGCACCGGTTGTTGTGGTCGCGATTGGGGTGGGGTGGTGCAATTAAACCTAAGGTAAGTGCCCCCTACTTCGGTATATTAAGGCTCTTACGACTTTAACATTTTATTTAAAAATAACCAAGCATGGTATCAGTATGAAAGCTTTTGTTTGCTAAACTTTGGTCTTTTGACAGTAACTTAATACATAAATTATAGTTATATAGTTTGAACTTTTTTTAATATTAATTGTTCTGCGGACCTCTTGTTTGGATCCTGTTTCGTGATAAAATTTTGCTCTGTTTCCAAGTTCGTGAACTCATGTCCCCTATTTCGGGATAAAGTTTTACGCATCGAGTTAGGATATTTTAATAATGATTAAGGGTTTAATAAATTTAAAAACGATATTATAAATTTAGAATAAAAGAATTCTGTGAAATTGACGATATTACATTACTCACCTGAAACATTCATGAGAAATAATGTGAGTCTGTCTAGCTAGGTAGGTACGTACCTTCGTATAAAGTTTTGATTTATTATTCTAACAATATGTGAAAATATTTATATAACCATCAGAAATGTAGGGGGCCTTCGCCCCCCCCCCCCTCCCTTTCTTACCCATTAAATTTAGATTTTTTATTTCTAACGATATACAGGGTGTTAGGTAAATGGGTATATGAGCCGACACTAGCCCATGTTAACGTGGGCACATAAATGATATGGTGAAGTCAGAAATTTGATATCTTCATTTTTTTAAAAATAATTTATTTATTTATTTATTTAAGTCTAAATTTAAAAAATGTGGGGGGACTAAGTTAGTCCGACTAACCCCCCACCTCTGGAGCTGCTTCAAGTGAGGGTAGTCCCCCCCCCCTGAAAATAACCGCATATACGCCAATGACTCATAATAAAAATTAATTAATTTATTACTTAGGAAGGTAAGTGTTAAAAACTAAAAAATATGTCGATTTCTTTGATGTTATGTGTCATACAAGTACCTAACACTATACATTTATATATCACGAACTTGGGAAAAAGTAACAATAATTACGGTTCCTTGTTTCGTGATACTGATTATTCCAAATTCCCCAAGTAAAATTCATGGATTATTGTCAAATTGTGTCATTTAACTATTATCTATCCCATGTTTCTTCGCCTTTTTATAAGCTTAAGAAGTTGGAGCGCTAATCTTACGGTGAGAGCAACATTTTCACGCCGCACGGCTGTTTTTGGCTCTCTGAGAGTTTGAAGCTTCGTATTGCTCTCATTTTTGGCGCCACAATGTTGGTACTTGGTTTTTTAGATAGCTTAAATAATAGAGTTTTTGTAGTAATAAAGAATTTTTATAAATAATATTCCATTTGCTTATTATTTGAGCTAGAAAAAAAACTTACGAACTTACGTACTATCACGAACTAGTAGCCGTTTACCTTAAGTGTTTTACTTGGCGTGCCGTCGTCTGTACCTATACATATAATGTTATTTAGAGGCTATGTAATAACAGTATTGTGAGAACTGCTGCCGACAAACTGTGTCACAGTTTGGCAGAAAATATTTATGTTTACTGTGTGTATTTATATGGAAAATAAATAAATAAATCAAAATATGCTTCTAAGGTTTTGTCTTTTGCTCCCAAAAATAATATTATTGAGCCTCGCGTTTTCAGGCCATACCTATTGAAAATGGTGTAAGCAACGAACAATGTATCAAATTCAATAGCTTATAATAATATCGAAGTGTTATTATAAGTTACTCGTGTCAATTTCGGTTTAAATTTTATTATTATTGTAAAACATAGTTAACGGTCAGGAGCACAAAATACAAAGAGAATTTTAAATGGGGTAAACTGCCAGTCATTGGACACTTAAGAAAGTTATTGGACAGTTATTTACTGAATTAAAAATAGCATTTCTATTTCAACAACTGAGATATTCCGACTGATGGAGATAAAAGGGCGTTTTTTGAAGGAATATTCATTGTATTTGAAGGAATATTCATTTTAAGAAAATTCAAGGGTTGTTTTGTCCAATGACTGTCGGTTTACCTGTATTGTGTAGCAGTAGTATGAAACCAAAGCATTAATAGACTTTCTCACACAAAAATATAGATGTCGTTACTGTCAATATAATTTTAGTTCATTTCTCTGCACAATAGATGTCGTTTTCTAAGATTACCGATACCGATTATTTTTTACGAAGCAAGGTCACAGATTTTCTCTAGTTTCCCGCGCAAAATTGTTGATGCCATTGATTAAAATTAAAATAAAAAGAAAAACTTTAGGCAGGGTTGCACCATCTTACTTACAAACGTTAAAAGTCCGGTAAATGCCATACAATAACACCGCTTATGATTATAATTACTGTTAAAGTACGGTAGTGTAACTCAGTACCTACTAGGTAGGTATTTTACGCTAGTCGTAAAGAAATGTATAAAATAAACTTCATTCATTTCCATTTTACTAGTTACCACTGACTATGAACGTTGAGATATAATTGCAGTAGCCAGCCAGTACTATTAGTCGATTAGATCTCATTCCATACCGGGCATTAAATAATTTTCACATTCTAGAAAGTCGAGTTTAATAAACTGCGTTTTTGTAGTAATTAAGCCTCTAAAAGGAAATTACACAGCTTAGTTATTATACTAGGGTTTGTCTCCACGGCCATCCGTTTAGCGGTGTCCAGTAATGCAGAGCAAAACTGGATTGCTGTAGGAAAGCTTGATGTGCACTATCGCCTGTATTCACAAACGATGCTTGCTTGAGTGAAGAAGCAAATCGAACGCACAGCGCTGAATAGAGCTCTGTCGCCCGTATTTACAAACATTACTATGATGTCTCACAGTGCGCGTGGACGCACATGGTGACACACGAACCAATCACAGAGCTCTATTCATCGCTGTGCGTTCGATTTGCTGCTTCACATAAGCAAGCATCGTTTGTGAATACGGGTGTAAGATTGTTGATGGTTCGTATGTCACCCTGTGCGTTCACGCACACTGTGAGACCTCATAGTAATGTTTGTGAATACGGGTATGCTCATAATTATCATCATCAGTGACAGGTGACAATGCAGGTATTGTGCAATATCGAAGAGGAAATGTGGCTCTAACCTATACTTATTTTCGCATAAACCACATATCCACGTGTGTTAGCCAATATATGAACATTTACACATTATTGGAGATACATGACATTATGTGCAGCAATGTCGAATAGTACCAGTCGTGTGAACTCACAAATACTTAGGCTAAAATGGATGGCACCTAACTTTGACGGTAAGGCTAACCGGTGTTTTTTTTTTATTGATTTTGACAGATTTTTGACGTTTGTCAAAATTAAAGTAAGATGTTGCAATTGCAACCCATCCATAATGTGTGTGTTTGAAATTCGAATTCCACATTCAAACGAATCGGTTTTTTGCGGGAAACTGCAAATGGGATGTTCGACGATTTAAACGGGATCTTGTAAAAAACGGTCCATGGGAGAAAGTTTAAAATCCTGGATCTTTTGTAGTTGATAAGGGAGATATTTTTCAATAAAACATGTTTTTCAGTGTGCTGTCAACTGGATAACCTATTTCTATCATTGAGTACACTAGGAAACCCTCCCCGGATCAATACAAACAGATTTGTTCATGCATACAAAATAAAATGTTTTGTATTGTAGGATCGTAACCGCGACCTAGTAGCCCGGAACAGTTTTTTTCTTTATAAAAAACTAGCTGTACTGTACCCCTACGAGTGAAAATAGTTTGAATGTATTTCCCGTTTTTGCAACATTTTTCTTTATTGCTCCGCCCCTATTGGCTGTAGGGTGATGATGTGCATGTGGATTGAGTGATCCTTGCTTCAATCTTAACAAAAATCGAGGAAGTTTTACTTAAAATATGTTAAAACATTGCGATGAAGTTTAAAAATTTGTTAAACCTGAGATAAAAATGTTATGGTCAATAAATAGGAGCACTCATACCGCACGCTTTAAGAAAACGTCAAAATGTTTCTTAAAGCGTGCGGTATGCTTAGGCGGTATGTTTCTCAAAGCCTTCCTCGGTAAATGGGCTATCCAACATAAAAATATTTTTTCAAATCGGACCAGTAATTCCTGAGATTAGTGCGTTCAACCATACAAATTCTTCAGCTTTAAATTAATACGCTAGTTTTTTTTTTTTTTTTCTTCTTTATGGCTCTCGCGGATTGCGTTTAGCCACGACAGGGTTCTTGATGTGGTTCTTGACAAAGAGCACAAAGTACTTTTTATACAGGGTGTTGATTTCAATCCTCGCCATATTTATTTAGGTGATCTATTANTTTCCTCACACTTACCTTTCCGTTAAATCACTGGTACAATAGTATGTACAAATAAAAGTGTTAATTAAAATAATAATAATCATTAAGACGTTTAGACAAATTAAAGTTCTTTATTTAGTGCTTTCTTCTTATGATATTTTCAATATTAAAATGTATTTAAATTATTTTCAACCTTATGTCTCACACATAGAGTTCAAAATCAATTGACGAAAAAATACAAATCATGGTAGATTGATGTGCCAGCAACTCTAAATAAATTCTAAAATAATAATTCTTGCTTGCTTATGAACCAAATAGTATGAATTCATGGATAAAAAGTACCATACAATGCTATATTTTTATAATCCTGATAAATGTAGCTTTCAGGTCATATGTTTTTTATTAGATTATCTCCAGTGGTTTAAAAGTAAACGACGCACGTTTATTTAAAAAAATACTTTTTGATTTTTGTGAATTTTACTCAATATTTATTTTTTTTTGTATGAAAAGGCATAAAGTTTGTTCTAGAAATGAATTCGCCATCCTTTAATTATCCGAAAATGATACCACACTTGCCCTAATACCCATAGTTTTGAAGATATGGGCCTTAAAGTGAAGCGCGGCGGAAGGAAACTTTCCCCCCCTCCCCCTGCTACCACAGGGGGGGCTCCCGATGTCTACCGACGGAAATCTACTCAGGAGCACCCAAAGAAACACTGTTGCAAAAATGAGCCTTCTATACCAAAGTGGAGGGGGTCTCCATACAAATCATTGCACTAAATTCCCTACTATTAACTTTCCCACTTACATTATGGCTAATATAACAGCTAATTATACTTGCCTTTAATTACTTACCCTTAATAATAATTATCAATTATACGAAAGAATTCACTCGGGTAACTACGACAGTTATGTCACACTTAATATTAATTATAAAACAAGCATTGTATTTGTAGGAAGTGAGTCGGACAGGATGAATTAATAAGGCAGAGATATCAAGATATAGCTATTTTTATTAATTATAAGAACAGCAGTTTAATCAATGGTAGTGATTCAGTAATTAGTCTTAATTAAGTAGCGTACAGCTAACACTTCAATTGTGGCCAATGATCAGGCTTTAACCACAAGTAACTTTATTTTAATTAATTAGAAAGCGCCTATGGGCATTTTAATAATTAANAGCGCGACCACAGGGGAAAGGCGTTGGACCTACGGGGCGAGGGGGTGTGAAGTTCAGGAAGGGTGGCAGCAGGATTGCTACCGCAGGTTCGGGATGAGCATCACATGCACCACTCGGTAAGGACGTGAATAGGCAGCTATCAACGATAGAACGTTTCAACAGCAACACGAAGCTTTATGGCTCCGCGGAGGCAAACGAGGCATCGAGTCAAGCCAAGTTAGTGGGAACAGTGAGGGTAGCAATTCGCTAGGGACTCTGTGCAATGCAACCGAGGGAACAATAGACGCGCGCGCGAACGTCTGGTTGTTGCAATGGCTCCCGAGCGAATGCTAGGCGCCCGCGGTCGCCGCCGTCTCTTATATTAGCTCGGTCCGTGCGGCGTGCGGCCGCGCAGCCGTAGGGTTGTCAAAATCTCCGCGCTCGGTGCTAGGGCTGTCGATGCGTCCTGGGGCGCGTCACAGCTTTATCCGGAATCCTCAACCGCAGAGAATGTCTATCTTACTACCTAATAAGTATAGCAATACAAAACTACTATGGTGCTAAGTACTTAACAGTCGTGTTACTTAAATAAGATGTTAAATAATTAAAATGGATCATAGTACTGTGAGACTATTACTATACCCATGACTCGTCATAAATAATGTTGAGGAACTCTTTGTTTTGTTTACTCTGCAGTTTATTAACACTTTCCGATTTATTTACCTATATACAGGGTGTTTCTTGTAAGGTGTCAAGCCGAAGGCAGGTGATAGGTGAGGACTAGACCTATCGATTTCACCCCCATGTATGTTCTACGATTTTTCATAGTTTAGAAGTTATCGTTAATTTTGTGATTTTTTCAAATTGTATGACCCAGTAGGCTTTAAATTTTTTTATCTTTTTTTTTGGGTCGACTTTTCTCAGATTTCTTTTTTTGACAGATTCCCTATTAATTGCAGATTTTTGAAAAAAATGATCAACTTCCTATCTTTNGCGGAAGGTTTGTGATTCCTAAACGTAACACCCGACTGATGCGCAGAAAAAGATAACTGTCATTCAGTTGTGTCATGTCAAGTGTGAGCAGGCGGCTGCGAGGTTATCTAGGAGAGCGTGTTGAGTTTGGTGGAACGTTAAATTGTAGGAAAAGTGATTGTCGACCATCCAAGATATTATCTCCTTGCCCGTTAATCCACGCCTATGGAGATGCCACCCCTAGAGTTCCTTCTGATAGAGACCCAGTGCCTTTAGGCTCATTTATTGTCCTGAAGCAGTGGTAGGGTTAATACTGGGACGTGTAAAAGTGCTTTTTTAAGCCTATTTACAGAAACAAATGAGTTTTATGAGTTTTTATGAGTTCTATAATATATCCGTATACTTGTAAAGGTTAAAATATTATATAATATTATATTAAGTATATCAGTTCTTAGTTACAAGGTCCCATTCAATTTTCCGTCAAATGCAAACTCGAGACAACGCGAGGGCACAATACAAGAACAATATTCATCTCGACTCGACTTGTTTAACAAACACATAGCCCAAATAAAACAGAAAGTCTGTATGTTTGATGCCCCCAATAAAAATATTAACAGAGACTTAAAAATATTTTATTTTATGCGTATCTCAAAAAACTTTGTGATAAGATAATTTAAATAAACACTTCATTTAATTTATTTCTGCTTCAACCCACACCATACCATTTAAAGGCGTGTAATATTAAAAACTTTAAATTGATACTATAGTATACATTATAATGTATCATAGTAATTTATTAGTTCTTAAGTTTGCTGGGAACAAAACACAACGGGGTGATTCCATACTTTTGCTCGTAAGTACGAGGGGTCTTCAAAAAGTAATGAGAATCGGATATGTCTAGCCATCACAAAAATCGGAAAAAAATTAGGCAGGTAGCTTAATTCTTCACTAGAAACTGGTGAAAAATTCATTTAAGTTCACCATTATGTTTAAGAATTACATTCACCTGAGCGCAGTCGGAAACCATTGTTTTCTGTGGCCAACCAGTCAGAAAGACATTGTTTTCTGTGGCCAACGCACCCGTTCACAGCCTTTGTCAGAAAATTGTGTTTCAAAATGCTCAAAAACCCATCATATTCTCTAGATGTCTGATCTAGAGAATATGATCAGCTACGTTAATAGCTCTTTTTCCGATTTAAAAAGTAGTTCAGGGACCTTATATTTGATGAAATGTCGAGGCAGTATCCTTTTTAGGCCTATTTGAAGAGTCAAAAAAATCATCAAACTGGTCGTGGTCAGATGAATGTCCAATTCTTAAACGCAATGGTGAACTTAAATTAATTTTTTACCAGTTTCTAGTGAATAATAAAACTACCTGCCCAATTTTTTTTCAGATTTTTGTGATGGCTAGAAATATTATCCCATTCTCAATACTTTCTGAACACCCCTCGTATACTAATATACTTTAAGGCTACTGCACCACTTAACTTTTACCGTAACTTTATCGACCGCCGGTGGTTTTTGTATGGAGTTTGACAGATTTTTGACTATTGTCAAAGTTAAAGTAAGATGGTGCAAGTGCAACCCAGCCTAAGCCATCACTATTTTATGCCCGTATTCACAAACATTAACTATTTATCACAATGCGCGTGGACGTACAGGGTGCCACATGAACCAATCACAGAGCGCTATTCAAGGTTGTTTTTTTTTTATCCACAACGAGGAAGCTCGTGGCCTGTATCTCACCTGATGGTAAGTGACGATCAGGCCGAAGGTGAAAGCGAGCTTCACCCGGAATCCTCAACCACCTTTCTCTGTTATCTTACCTCTAACTGCCGGAACACAACAATCACAACAACAATGCTGTTAACATTGTTGTTATGGCGATAGACTTAGGTAAGGTGGTAGCTAGCCAGACGGACTTAGAACAAGCCCTACCACCAACCAAACTGAACAGAAAAATCTGCCCCCACTGGGAATCGAACCCGGGACCTCTGCGTCTGAAGCAGGTGGTCTTACCACTAGACCACAGAGGCGGTTAATTGTGCATTCGATTTTCTGCTTCATTCAAGCAAGCATCGTTTGTGAATACGGGCGTTAGTCACTTTGCCTGTCTGCTTTCCTCGGGCTGTGCCAAAAGCCCGAGTCATGTCGTTCTTGTTGCTTTAATTAATTGAAAAGTTAGAAACTTCACTCGTACCGTACACGATCCCTTGAGTTTCCATTGTGCTTATGTTTTGCAGATGAAAATCATTTTGCTTAACTTAAATTAGAACGTGGAAAGCCTGAGAATGTATAAAAGAGTGTATTTTGGTAATGTGTTTGACAAGAGACATGACAGAATATACAGGGTGTTAGGTAAATACGTATATGAACCGACACTAGCCCATGATAACATGGGCATATAAATGGTATGGTGAAGTCAGTTTGATATCTTCATTTTGATTATTTCATACAAATCGGATTTTATAAAATTTATTTTGGATGAAATTAAAAAAAATAAAAATGATATCAAATTTCTGACTTCACCATACCATTTATATGTGCATGTTAACATGGGCTAGTGTCGGCTCAGCGTCTTTCCATTCNCCCGCTACCTCCGGAACAGTTATCAGTTTCGAACCACTACACCGAACGGTCGACAATTTTACTTAATAATGCACGTTTAACTTTCTTCATTCACTCTCACTAATAAATAATTGGTATTTAATTTGAAATCTACCTAATCAATTTAATTTCAGAAACCACTTACATTAGTGTTATAAATCTAGATTTATTATAATAATATGTAGATTCAGTAAAATAATAATATTTTATATAATAATTAATGAATTTAAAAATAGCATCACCTTACGTGATCTACATAGGTAGTTCTTATTTCTAATCTCGAGGACAAAGCACGAGCATAATATCTAATAAATGTAATAATTTTAAATATAATTCCATATTTTATTAAATGAAATAAACTAAACACACTCTAGTCAACTGTAAGTGGTGTAGTATAGTTTGGAGCGAAGACGGAATCCATCCACGATACAAACTATACACGATCAGTACGCAAAATTCGTGTATAGTTTGTAGTGACCGACTTACAAAGAGACACTCCAAAATATACACGAGCAGTTTCCTATGGGTGCGTTCTGGCCATGTATAGAACGGAAAGACGCGTCGGCTCATATACCCATTTACCTAATACCCTGTAGAGACGCCAAAAAACTGCAAAATCTTACTTCCTACTAATATCACAAATGCAAAAGTTGTATGTATGTTTGTTACTCTTTCACGCAAAAACTACTGAACGGATTTTGATGAAACTTTACAGTATTATAGGTTAAAGTAAACATCAGATTGACATAAAGCCTTTAATTTATAACGATATGTGACAAGCTAAATTTCACGCGGACAAAGCCGTGGGCAAAAGCTACTTTGATTGAAGTGTAGATAGGTATTTAAAGGTTAAAGAAATTAAAAATTTATTATGGCTAAGGGCAACAACTAAAATGCTTTTAAAGCCATTTTAAGTTCCAATAAAATATAGCCACTAGTCGAACATTGCAAGGCATGGGAAGTTATTGTCGATATGTACTAATAAAAATGCTATTCCTTTAGATGGGAAAAGCTAAAAAAATTTGATCAAATTATAAAATTCTGAGAGTAACTAAGTATTCATTCAGAAGAATGTGTATTTTAAGATTATCGAAAAATATCAGCACTTCAAGCCATCGTACGAGTTTTTTTTATAAAATTTTAAACTTTTTATATCTAGTGCGCCTTAAAATCTTATACGCCACAAAAGGGGTTGATTCTGGTACTCAAATAAGAATAAAAATGTATGGGACCAACACAAATAAAAACAAAAACTTTAAAGCTAAGTTTAGCAATTGGCTTGGGCAGGGAATTTATTTTATGGCGTTTTGTTATTTGTTTTTGTTTCGAAAAGATTTTTTTACATATTGGAATATGTAAACAACTACAGATTGGAATATCTACGAGTACAAACTGGATTTGATTTTTCGATTTCATCATCCCCCAATGATTTCCACAGTGGCCGGTTGGTGGCGGCCTGCATCCAGCGCCTTCCCGCTACCTTTATGAGGTCGTCGGTCCACCTCTCTCGATTTATCGATACGAACACCCACATCCCTACTCGTGATTTATTTGCGGACAGTATTTACGAGTCATTGGTCCAAACTTCCCACCGATTAAGATTTACAACGGACGTCCCTAAATAACTTAAATACTTGGAAAACCTACTACTTTAAGGTCGTCCACCCTCGTGAAACTATTTGAGTGAGCCAGTGGATCAGGGACCTGGAATTTTGCCGGGTAAATCGAAGGAGTTGGGTTTGGAATGTGTTGTTCGTCTTTGAAAACAGAAGCTTATAATTTGAATCATTGGCGAATTTAATTAGCAGAGTGTGAAGACGATTGTAGCTCTAAGGGTGGTAATGCGTAGGTGACTACGTTATTATGCCTACATTTTATTTATTAGGGAATAAGAGTGATTTTAAGTTAGTAAACTGATTCTAAAGGTTCGGCCAAATTAATGCATTTAAGTCTGATCGCCATCGCTGCACGCCGGCTGATCGCGTGTGATCGCGTTGGTTTGGCTGAACCTTAAGAAAATTCAATAAATAAGTAAAAAAATTATGAATATCCTTGAAATTTCTATAATCCCATCTAGTCTTAAAATAAGCAAAGCTTTTACAGTCGAGGAATTAAATTAGTGACCTACTTTTAATGATTTTCCTACAGCAAAATGACACAAAGAGAACTATCATTAGCGCATGTCCATTGTCCATGCACTCAATTTTTCGTATCGTATAAAAATTGAGTAACCCGCCAACTGTGACATGGTATTACCTAACGCGTTACAAAATTTACTTTATGTTACAGAATCCCTCCCAAATCTACATTCCGAATCCCCCAACATCACACACTAATTGGATCCTTAATGCGGACGCATAATTAATTCAACATAACTTTAATGCGCCATGATGTAGTGAACAATGAGATCGTGGTAAGTGGCTACGAGCATATTCGTGTAAATGCAAATTAATCGCGTACCTCCGATGGAAATGGTTTCGCAGCTCAAAAGGGTGTAAATGGCATATTATCATGCGGAGGTAAAGCAGGACGTAAAATGTTTTAACTACGAGTAGCTGTTTAATTAGCGACTTCGTACGCGTGAAAATAACCGTAACCGCGTAACCGCCTCTGTGGTCTAGTGGTAAGACCACCTGCTTCAGACGCAGAGGTCCCGGGTTCGATTCCCAGTGGGGGCAGATTTTTCTGTTCGGTTTGGTTGGTGGTAGGGCTTGTTCTAAGTCCGCCTGGCTAGCTACCACCATCTTACCTAAGTCTGTCGCCATAACAACAATGTTAACAGCATTGTTGTGTTCCGGCAGTTAGAGGTAAGATAGCCAGTTCCTCCGTGGTTGAGGATTCCGGGTGAAGCTCGCTTCCACCTTCGGCCTGATCATCACTTACCATCAGGTGAGATACAGGCCAAGAGCTTCCTCGTTGTGGATAAAAAAAAAAAAAAAAATAGTTTGAATAATATTTCCCGTTTTTGCAACATTTTTCTTTACTGCTCCGCCCCCATTGGCTGTGCATTTTATATTGCCTAAAGTCTTCCTCAATAAGTGGTGTATCTAATACAAAAATCATTTTTCAAATCGGACCAGTAGTTCCTGGAAATAGCGCGTTTAACCAAACAATGTCTGGAGTAAACAATATTTTTTAAATTAGTTCTTTACGAGGTAGATTGTAACTGTAAAACTCTTTACAAGGGGTGAAGTTTTTCTCTATTAGTTAGATTTGTTACAACTGTATGTACAAATTAGGCAAGCGAACAGAAGAAAGTTTTCAGAGTCCTGCCTATGCAATACACAGTGAGAAAACTGAAGCGAGGGCCGGTGGGGCGCTCGACCTGCCTTATGCTTTATTCATACTGAAACATCACAAGGTTGCCAACTAGTTTGTATATAAATAAACTTTTTAAAATGATTGAGTACCAATAAATCAATTCTAAGGCAAGCAGAATAGAGCCCTAAATACTTAATTAGTTTACGATCAAATTTAGATTTAGTTTTTTCAGTTGTGTCACTATAAAAATAAATGGTCAATCGAGTTGACGAAAAAGAGTTGTTAATTGCTTATTACAAAATTATTAATTTAAATAGAAATCAATACAAAGTAATATACACTGAAAATAATGGTTTATTTACTGCTTACTTACACAAAAATATCAGGAAAACTTCATTCTAGCCCTAATAAATGCTCAATTAATGTTCGGTCCAATGTAGATTTTGTTAAGTTTCTTTGTCATTATAAAATGTAATAGTTAGTGGCTTTATTACCATAATATATTTATAGGTGTTTTGGGAGCTCATAAAAAGCATGTTAATTAACAGTAGTAGTTATCAGTCAACTATCCTTTCAGGCTCTTCCTTTTAAGTTGTGCTTAATTCAGAACAAGATGACAGCATACAAAATTACATGTTGAGTTGTAAAACAGACGAAAAAGCAAAACATTATCTTTGTGAACTGACATAGAGAGTAAAAAGCATTAATTTTATAGCTTATCTTCTACAACTCGTGTGTGAAAGCCCTGTAGTCCCTCCGGTGCGCGTCCGTCACGTGTCCGAGACGATTGTCGTGGATATTAATCACACAGAAGGCAGGAATCACTGCTATTTGCTTTGTTTTACTTCGCAGTTTGTTTGAAGAATGTATGCGTTAAGGTTTTTGTAGTGCTGCAAATGGGGACCAGGTTTTAAAAAACACAAACTTGGAGCTTAGAAAGCTCCATTATGAAGGTTATTTCATGGTTAGGCATTTCAAAGGTCTACTATTTTTGAACCTATTTGAAATATATTACGTGACTACTACTAGGTGGACCGATGATCTGGTTGCGGGAAGCACCTGGATGCTAAATAAAGATTATTATTAGTAGGTAATTGTTATTACACAAACTACTAATAGTCCCGTTAGCCCCTCGTACTAAGCTATACCTTGATTTTTTAGAATCCAGCAGAGATGTAAACAAACACTTTCATACACAATTACACCATAATCACTTAGGTGTTCATAATATCATACACATTATTTAACAAGCCCATGAAACCAACTTTATTTTCACGTTTAAACAAGTTTGAAATCAATCTTTGAAACAAATATTTTAGCAAAATACGTGGAAGATGAAAATTTGTGAGACTTGTCAAATTGACTTGACGTTTAAAATCATGTGTTATCTCCATATTGTCTATGACTTGTCTCTGCCACATCAGTGCTGTAACCTGTGAGTCATAGACAATAATCTGTAAATTTAATCGATATTATTTTAAGTATTCACTTATTCCGATTACTGATTAATTTTAAATAAAAAATTTACGATACTTTGTTTAGTTTTCCAGCGATAACTTCGACAATATTGGAGATAACGTAAAATTATTTTTCGACTTTTAGTGTATACTTTTTCGGAGTCAGTTTAATTTTTAGTCGGTTTTATTTAAACGAAATTATTTAACTTTTTTATGCAATTATGCTTAGGTACGTATTGTTCCATTGCTTATTTTCCTACATAATTAAATAAAATAAAAGAATTTTGCAACTATTTGAAGTTTAATAACTTTACGGATATCATTGATTGTTTTACTGTCCAGTGTGTTTTTTGATAACATCTGTGCATACAGTTTGTTTCCTGTTCTCGAAACTTTCATAATCAGTTCACATTCAATGTTGCGACTTTGTTGCATATTTTTAGTATTTTGACGATCACCCGGCGATGATACGCAAGTACTACAATAATTTCACTTCGCGATTAACGAGAGGTTTTGTCGCATCACTAGTTCACAGACTAAAAATATTTTTATGTCAGTTGGCCATTTTTGATGACATTTCTGCTGATTTCTAAAAAATTAGACTGTAAATATGCTTGTATCACGAGTGAGCTCACCACAATAGTTGAGCGGTGGCGGGGACCGAACCCGCGTTCCCCGGATCACGAGTCGGCTAGTCCGACCCCTTCACCGTTCGGCTATCGTGGCTTCCAGTTTCAGTTCCAATTCCTTGGGGGGAGGCTTTTGTCCAGCAGTGAACCTCATAATTATGAAACTGAGATAAATTAAAGATACGTGAAATCAGAAGTAATTTAGATTAAAAATCATCAACTGTATGATATTAATGGATCTATCTATAAGCATTACAATTTATCAAATTAAATCTGATTGCAGTGTTTCCATAAGTCAAACCATAGTACAACATACCTTAATACTATGTTTACAGCACGAATGATTAAGAAACTGTGTAACTTATTTTCTAATCGCCCCAAAACAAGTCCCATACATCGTTCTGTGTCCAAAGTTGTGTGCTCAACCCCGATTATTTGTTTTGTTCCGATAACGCGAAAACGCTATATTACTTCCCGCTCCATGTAAGTAATAATTAATTGTGTACGCGTTGTATACCTAAAGGGGATTTACATGGAACGATTTTATGGCATAGAATGTAGATGCAGACGATCGTTTAAACTTTGAAACAAATTGTCGCCAAGACTTAGGAACGTACAAAAATTCCCTCCATAGCAAGTGGACAGATTCGCAACTGGACAGATTCTCAACTGGACAGATTCTCAGGTGGACGGATTAGCAACTGGACAGGACATGTACAGTCCATAACATAACGACAACCTCCTGTACAGTCGTTTATGTAATACTAGCTGTGCCCGCGACTTCGTCCGCGTGGAATAATGACTTTGGATAGGTAGGCACTTTTAATAATTTAGTCTAATTATTTCACAAATAAGCTTTGTATTTAAAGAAAACGAAAACAATCGGTTAATAACATAACAACTTAAAATATTTGTCACGAAAAACCTTATTTAGTTAAGTTAACAATAAATCGTGTAAGCAAATATTTTAATTTAATAAATTTGTAGTGGTAAAAATCAATATTCGCATGCTTAGGTAAAGGTTAAGTAAAGGTTCGATCAAACCAACGCGTTCAGCCCGCGATGGCGATGGCGATGGCGCGTTGGTTTGGTCGAACCTTTAGAGTAAGAACAATCAGGCATACGAATTTCCCCACCTACACCGTGCTGCGCCACGCTATATTTATCCCATGTTAGGTGTAAAAAACATCTTCCCATACAAATTACAGGTTAGTAAATTGACAACCTAACATGACCTGCCATCATCAGCCAACCTTAATAACCTGAAAAATTACAAATGTCGGTCTATTCGTACCTGTAATAGTAAAAGAATTATCCTCCAACTCGTAAACGTTTTACCTTCCATCATCAGCTCAACATGAAATGATGAATTTCAGATGCTTGAATAATTTAAGAAAAAAAAATATAGGAAAAACGTAATATGTGCCCATTAAGTTTTAGGGTTTGCCGAGATTTCCCTAGGATCCCATTATCAGACCCTGACTTGGTATCGAAAAAAATAGAAAAAAGTTTCATCGTTCTAGCTTCAAAAGTGACGAATTTCCACACAAACTTTCATCCCTTAATTTTATTCCCTTTAGGCTAGGGTAACATTCGTTGATACTAAAATAAGTAGAAGTTCTTATTACTATGAAGAAACAAAACGTCGGTCAAAGCAAATTCTGATTAATGCAGATATAGATGACCCACGCTGAACTGTCCCACCAAACTCAATGACAGGGGGGCGCTACCATCGTTCAACTATATGGTTTCCAACATGGCAAAAATCTGAACCAGCGATCCGGTATTGACGGTGGCGCCCCACTGTCAATGTCATCGACAGGACAGTCCAGTATTTTGGAACTATACAAAATATATTATCGGATTGCGTTAATGACAAAATTTCAGTTATGACGTGCTTAGAGCGCCTTAGATCGTTATCTCAGAAATAAAGGACAATGGGCAAAATGGTACCCGGCTCCAATAGATATGTGTCTAGTATCGTTTGAAAGGTCTTACCAAGATGAACAACTTTTACTATGACCACCAGCCTCAGATCTGGTTGTGTACGAAGATATACATACTTTTTTGCAGAATGGTACCCGGCTCCAATAGTTATGTTTGTAGTGTCATTTGAAAGGTCTTACCAAGACGAACAACATTTACTATGGCCACCAGCCTCAGATCTGGTTGCGTTCGAAGATAAAGATACTTTTTGTGTAACCTAAGTATCATACAGTATGAAGGGGGACGTGCTAGGGGCAGGGCACCGACGAGATGGTCGGACGCGGTGAGGAAGACGGTGGGCGGGAGTTTGCATCGTGCGGTCCACACAGCTTATGACCGCAGTCTGTGGAGGAACACTATCTGTGGTCGCGATCCTCATCAGTGAGAATTAAGAGCGTTTACGCCGTTTGGCGCAAAAACAGTACTTTTTCAACTCGTTACAATCATTAACCAGTAATACTACAAATATGTTATAGGCATAAATAGTTAGGCAATTTCGTCGTCTAAATAGTTAATTGAGAAAATATTGCGATTAGTTTAGTATTTAAGAATTCTATCAAGATAAGTCCACACAGGTTTTGTAAATTTCCACTTTAGCGTCAGTTTACAAGCTGAAATTTTTATAAAAATACTGTGAAAACGATTTAAAAAACATTTATATCCTATAGCATAGATCCTTGGGCAAATAGTTATCTGAGAAAATTTTTAGATTTAAGCATTTTACAATAAGAAATCACAAATTAAAAGAACGTGAAATACCCAAAAATCGAAGTGATTTTTTCACCAATATTCTTCCTTTATTCAACATAAAAATTGCTTCATATAATAAAACAACATCTTCTTTAAAATATTTACTTTGAAACTATATTTAATTCATTGTTATTGTTTTGCTATAAACATTTGAAAACTATTAGAAAACGCCGCGCGCGAATCATTTCCAATGATGCCCCTTGAAACGCCGCGCTTCGCGTAAACGCTCTTAAGCTGGGCGAAGTAGTCGCTAGTAATTTACATTGTTATGTAATAAAAAACGGAGGGCGTCCGCTCTTAGGCAGGGATTGGATCAAAGCTTTAAATATTAAACAGTTAAATTTCAATGAAATCATTGAAGATCCATGTGTGAGTAAGCTCGCAGCAGAATTTCCAGAAGTGTTTACTGACAAATTAGGGAAATGTAAGAAGTTACTCCAATTGCAATTGACTGATAAAGAACCGGTTTACGTACGAGCGCGACCGGTGCCCATCGCGCTGCGCGCGCGCGTTGAGCGCGAGCTCGAGCGACTCGAGGCCGAGGGAACCATCTACCGAGTGGATCACTCAGACTACGGGACGCCTATAGTACCAGTTATTAAGGAGAATGGGGATATTCGTATCTGTGGAGATTTTAAAGNGTTCAACTAGGGTGTAACTTTTATTAATAAAGGGGTTAAAGTTTTATTTCTTCTTAAGGGTTTTATTATGGGTTGCTAAAGCGAATAAACCCACAAGACCCAATAAGTCCACCTACAAGATGGACCGACGACCTCATAAAGGTAGCGGGAAGGCGCTGGATGCAGGCCGCCACCAACCGGCCATTGTGGAAATCATTGGGGGAGGCCTATATTCAAATGGACGTCCTATGGCTAAAATGATCATGATGATGATGATGAAAGCGAATAAAGGGCTAATAGTTAGGGTAGTTCATCGTAGGTATAATCCTTTCCTTTTCAATGCTTCTTTTAGTTATATTAATAGATTGTAGTCATAATACATACTCGTATACATGGATGATTGTGTTATACTTTCAATATAATACTTAGTGGAATTACTGCTTTCAAAACGTGAATTAGAACTGGCCCCATAGCAGACATTTTCCTACATCTAAAGGCCTTTTAAAATATATATTGATTATGGCTATTGGAGCGGGTACCACTTTCCATACATTTTTGCCCATCATCCTTTGTCCCGATATTCAAGTTATTTTTTTTTTACTTAAATTCGTTTAGTTTTATTTTGTTTAAATAAATTCTTTCAATGTATTAACTATATTTCATTGTTCACGACTGTACTCTGTCCAGTTGCTAATCCGTCCACCTGCGAATCTGTCCAGTTGAGAATCTGTCCAGTTGCGAATCTGTCCACTTGCTATGGAGGGCAAAAATTTGGTATTCTGTACACGTGTTAAGACTGAAGCTGAGATGATTAAGTTAGTGGCAATGTTGAATGTAAGTAAATTGTCGATGTTAAATCTAGAATGTCTAGCTAGAGCCCATAATAGTGGTCACTTCTTCGTCGCTATACTCTTGCCAGAGTGGTCGTTGTTGTCACACCAGGTCCAGTAGCAAGTCTCACAATCCGTCGCCATTCCTCCCGCACTGCAGCCTTTCTTGTGCACTCGTGGAGTGGACCATTGAGTGCGGTTTTGATCTGATCAGTCGAGCGCATGGGCGACCTGCCGCGCGTACTTGTGCCCTCAACCTTAGTAGTGGTAGGTTGATATAAATCCCCGTGATATTTTGCGCAATGGCTTCAGTTTTCTTGTCGATAGAGAAATAGTTTATTATAGCCTATATTTCACCTAAAATCGTATCGTCTAAACACACGTGGCAGAGTTTTCGTTTGTTTGGCATGTTTTGCCGTTAGTTCACTAACGTCGAATTGTCGGCTTTATTGGTCTGCTGTGAGATGTACAGTCGACAGCACATCAGATTGTTGAAAAACCGCACCTATTACCACTACGTGAGACGCTTATGTTTTTGTTGTCGTCTGTACATAGGTACATTACTTAGTTACTTTGATTGCATAAAAATGCTCGGAATACAGATCATTGCAAAAATATTTGTTTGAATGTTATTACGTCCATGTTATCATCATCATTTCAGCCACAGTACACTGCTGAATATCCAATGCGCCTCCAATGATTTCCAGATTAACCGGTTAGTAACAGCCTGCGTCCAGCGCCTTCTTGCTAAAGCCTGGACTGCAAACACGTAGAATTTTGTCTAATGACCCCAAGCTACCCATCCTTATCGCTTGCACGTAATAGACAGACCTTTATGAACCTTTAAAGAAGCTCAAAGTTGCAGAGCGTATGGAGAGCGTTCTCGGTGTTTCTTTACAAGATCGAATCAGGAATGAGGAGATCCGTAAACAAACTAAAGTTGCTGACATCCGACGGATCTTCCATGTAGGTATTGTGATGAATTTGAATCCACATTGTTTTCCACCAATCTCCCAACGTTATACACCCTTGCGTACGTCGCGGCGTCGCAGCGCAACAGCAGTTCCGGACAGCTACTGAAAGGGCTATTGTTTCAATTGGGAGGGCTGCACGCATGGCCGGTTGGCTGATAAATTGTCCTGCGGATCTGCGGATCTGCGGACCCCAAAATCGTTTTACAAAATTTCGAATGTTTTTATCCCTCTTACACAAACGAGAAGCCGGTATGAGCGACGAGAACAGATAGAGCCGAAAGCACGTAAACGCTGTTTCGGAGTAGACCTGCTGTTCATTGTGATCAGACCTCGATTAACCCTTTGATGTCGACACTGCATGTGCTTTATTGAGTATTGAAAATAATGTAAAACAAACAGTGCGATGACTGAGCGATTTCGGGAGTTGTTGCTACTTGTATTTTGTTTACTACGTTCACATTTTCTGTATCGTTTTGTTATTCACGCTATTGATTTTTAATTTCTTTTGTATGTTTTTAATTATTAAGAATTAAACGAACTTACCTTGTGAAGTTCGATTCTTATTATACGAGTACCACGAACGAAGATGATTACCAATTTACATGCAGCAGTACGTAGTATGGTGCCGTCCTTATCACACTCTTTAAAGCTACTAAAAGAAAAAAACTTCTATCTCGCTCGCTCCCTCCCGGGCTCGGTGCGGTCGAGCTACGGTACTGGACGCCATTAATTTTAGAGTTGACTGGAATCAAATTTTTTGTGATTATCAGTAGGGTTAAGGCGAAAGCCTGGGTTGGGTGGGAGTAGGTAATCATCTTCGTTCGTGGTACTCGTATAATAAGAATCGAACTTCACAAGGTAAGTTCGTTTAATTCTTAATTATACTTCGTACCTCTTCCGAAGATGATTACCAATTTACATGCAGATGTTTAGAGTTTCAAAAAATTTGATTAGGCAAATATGGGTTTTAATGATGAAAGAAAAACTAACTTTGCCCAATACTTATTATATTATCTCATTTTCACAAAGGAAAAATCAACAGACAACAAAAAGTATTTTTCTGTGAAACTTCATAATTTGGCTATAATTAGGTATGATTGAACACAGAATTAGCAAATTCATTATTGGTAGCGCATACATTCACATCTCGGTTGTAATATTTAAGGAATACATTGGAAGAATCACTCCAGCCTGCAGCCCTACGAACCACTTGCAGGCTGACTCCAGCGCGGCGCGCGGCCGATGTGGCTGCGTGCCGCGTGCTATGAGCGCCAAATATATTTGTATCTATGCCGCTTTTTTGCAAGGTACTCTTTACCCAGTGAGCAAGTGTTTGTGGTCCCACCTTATTGTGAGGTTTTCTGAAGCTGATGAACAAACTCCCTGATTCACAGTTTCGAATATTTAAAGTTTTATTCATATAAGACGTTAAAGCTAAAGCCGGACAAATTTTTGGATTTTCTATAATGAAGGGCAGCCTAATAAGTGGTTGATAGGCTCCAGGTCGGGATGTTTTTATTAAATCAGTTATTTTAATTATTACACAATCGCTTTCAATTACAATATTTGTTATTTTAATAAGGCTTAATGTTTGCATTCGCTGAGCAGATGCTATAGCAAGTAAAGTAACAGTTTTTGCTGACAAATCACGAAGACAAATATTATCATAAGGATAAAAATCACTTAAATAATTAAGTACAATGATTGGGTCCCATGTAACATCATACTTAGGTGTGGGTGGTTTTAGGCGAAAAACACCCTTCAAAAGTCTAGTAATCATAATGTTTGATGTTACTGATGGATCGAGTAATAATGACAAAGCTGATCTCATCGTATTTAGTGTGCTGTAACTAGCGCCCATCTCAAAACTTTCCGTGAAAAATTGAATCACCTGTGACACGCTAGCTTCACAATAATTATAATGATTATCCTGACAAAAATACCACCATTTTTTAAGAGATGAATTGTATTGATTTAGAGTGTTTTCAGCTAAAGAAGCCATTAGTAAATTTAATGAAGTTGATGGAGCACCTCGTCTCATCAATGTCTGCCGGATAATTTCGACGCCACCAGGGAAAGGTCCGAGTGGAGTGGATGAGCTTCCCTGAAAGGAGAGTGGAGCAATGACTTGTTTGGCTGAAATATAATCTCACGAGAAATCACCATTTTTTGATACATTGGGTACCACGGCTGTGATGGCCAAAAAGGTACAACGATAATGCCTTCAGCTTTATCTGATTTAATTTTTTGGAGAACTTTAGTTATTGGTAACTAAAGTTCTCCAAAAAATTAAAAAGCAAAAGGGGGGAAATGCGTAAAAATTTAAATTACGCCAACTAAAAGTAAATGCATCAATTATCTCGGACTGCGGGTCAAGTTTCCATGAAGAATATCTTTCACACTCATGATTTTGTACACTTGCAAAAAGGTCTCCGGAATACCTAATGAGTTAACTATTTGTTTGAACNGGTGGAGGCAATTAGTAACGTACCTGTACCTGGTGATACCACTCAATTAAGAAGTTTCCTGGGCCTTTTAAATTATTACGGTAAATTTATTCCGAAATTGAGTATTATTTTACACCCACTACACGAACTTTTAAAAAAAGGAGTCAATTGGAATTGGAGCCCGGAGTGTAATTAAGAATTAAACGAACTTACCTTGTGAAGTTCGATTCTTATTATACGAGTACCACGAACGAAGATGATTACCAATTTACATGCAGCAGTACGTAGTATGGTGCCGTCCTTATCACACTCTTTAAAGCTACTAAAAGAAAAAACTTCTATCTCGCTCGCTCCCTCCCGGGCGCGCTCGGTGCGGCCGAGCTACGGTACTGGACGCCATTAATTTTAGAGTTGACTGGAATCAAATTTTTTGTGATTATCAGTAGGGTTAAGGCGAAAGCCTGGGTTGGGTGGGAGTAGGTAATCATCTTCGTTCGTGGTACTCGTATAATAAGAATCGAACTTCACAAGGTAAGTTCGTTTAATTCTTAATTATACTTCGTACCTCTTCCGAAGATGATTACCAATTTACATGCAGATGTTTAAAGTTTCAAAAAATTTGATTAGGCAAATATGGGTTTTAATGATGAAAGAAAAACTAACTTTGCCCAATACTTATTATATTATCTCATTTTCACAAAGGAAAAATCAACAGACAACAAAAAGTATTTTTCTGTGAAACTTCATAATTTGGCTATAATTAGGTATGATTGAAAACAGAATTAGCAAATTCATTATTGGTAGCGCATACATTCACATCTCGGTTGTAATATTTAAGGAATACATTGGAAGAATCACTCCAGCCTGCAGCCCTACGAACCACTTGCAGGCTGACTCCAGCGCGGCGCGCGGCCGATGTGGCTGCGTGCCGCGTGCTATGAGCGCCAAATATATTTGTATCTATGCCGCTTTTTTGCAAGGTACTCTTTACCCAGTGAGCAAGTGTTTGTGGTCCCACCTTATTGTGAGGTTTTCTGAAGCTGATGAACAAACTCCCTGATTCACAGTTTCGAATATTTAAAGTTTTATTCATATAAGACGTTAAAGCTAAAGCCGGACAAATTTTTGGATTTTCTATAATGAAGGGCAGCCTAATAAGTGGTTGATAGGCTCCAGGTCGGGATGTTTTTATTAAATCAGTTATTTTAATTATTACACAATCGCTTTCAATTACAATATTTGTTATTTTAATAAGGCTTAATGTTTGCATTCGCTGAGCAGATGCTATAGCAAGTAAAGTAACAGTTTTTGCTGACAAATCACGAAGACAAATATTATCATAAGGATAAAAATCACTTAAATAATTAAGTACAATGATTGGGTCCCATGTAACATCATACTTAGGTGTGGGTGGTTTTAGGCGAAAAACACCCTTCAAAAGTCTAGTAATCATAATGTTTGATGTTACTGATGGATCGAGTAATAATGACAAAGCTGATCTCATCGTATTTAGTGTGCTATAACTAGCGCCCGTCTCAAAACTTTCCGTAAAAAATTGAATCACCTGTGACACGCTAGCTTCACAATAATTATAATGATTATCCTGACAAAAATACCACCATTTTTTAAGAGATGAATTGTATTGATTTAGAGTGTTTTCAGCGAAAGAAGCCATTAGTAAATTTAATGAAGTTGATGGAGCACCTCGTCTCATCAATGTCTGCCGGATAATTTCGACGCCACCAGGGAAAGGTCCGAGTGGAGTGGATGAGCTTCCCTGAAAGGAGAGTGGAGCAATGACTTGTTTGGCTGAAATATAATCTCACGAGAAATCACCATTTTTTGATACATTGGGTACCACGGCTGTGATGGCCAAAAAGGTACAACGATAATGCCTTCAGCTTTATCTGATTTAATTTTTTGGAGAACTTTAGTTACCAAGCAAAAGGGGGGAAATGCGTAAAAATTTAAATTATGCCAACTAAAAGTAAATGCATCAATTATCTCGGACTGCGGGTCAAGTTTCCATGAAGAATATCTTTCACACTTATGATTTTGTACACTTGCAAAAAGGTCAAACTCCGGACTACCTAATGAGTTAACTATTTGTTTGAATGCATAATCGGCAAGTTCCCATTCGGTGTCAATATTCAATTGCCTAGATGCCCGGTCCGCTTCAATGTTAGCGGCTGATCTTATATAAGATGCATGTATAAGTAATTTGCGGTGTTCACACCACTGCCAAATTTTTCGAGATAAATCATTGAGGTGTGTGAATCTTACACCACCCATTCGGTTGATGTAAGCTAAGGCTGTACTATTGTCTACTCGGAGAAGTATGTTACAATCATGTAAATGTGTAGCAAATGTTTTTAAAGCATAAAAAGCTGCTTGCAGTTCCAGATAATTGATATGATTTTTTAACTCGGATATATTCCAGTTACCGCCAGCCGTTTCACCATTACAGGCTGCACCCCACCCAGTGCTAGATGCATCACTATAAATGACTACATCGTAATTGTCTTTTTGAATAGGGTTGAAACTTTTTTCAATATTGGACTTCCACCACAGAAAATCGTGTTGTAAATACCTCTTAATATGCATTCTTTTATTATAGTTATCAGAGTCACCCAGTGCTAAATATTTTTCCCTTTCAAATAATTTTGTATAAACCCACCCATAGCGAACTGCTGGGCAGGCTGAAGTTAAAAGTCCAATAAATTCAGCAAATTGTCTAATTGTGCATTTATTTGTTTTGATGAACATATTTGCTTTTTGTTTTATACGCAATTTTTTATCGCCGGTTAGAGATAATGTCATATCACAAGTATCGAAAATAAATCCCAAAAATTTGCATGACCTACTAGGTATAGTTTGACTTTTGTCCGAGTTTATTAAGAATCCTAGGGATTCTAAAAGTGATATGGTGGCGTTTACGTTATTAACACATTGTTCAAATGATGAACCGATACAGCAAAAGTCATCTAGATAATTTACAGATACATAGCCAGCTGAACGTAGATTACATAATATTGGTTTCAATAGTTTCGTGAAAACGAATGGTGCAGTACATAGACCAAAGGGAAGGACGTTAAATTCATAAATATTTGAACGCCATTGGAATCTTAATTTTTTGCGATCCTCAATATCTATATTAACTAAAAAGTATGCGTCTTGAATATCTATTGTGGCCATGTAATCATTGTGTTCAATGAGTTTCAAAACCGTACGGTAATCTTCCATTTTGAAGTGCTGATCGTCTATGTGTTTATTTAAACCCTTTAGATTTAATATAAACCTATGTTTACCATTCGGTTTTGGAACTGTGAAAATTGGTGAAATATATTACCTATGAAGGTATATAGGTGAAATATATACCTTCACATGAATTGCAAGGTGAAATAAATTGGGATTGTAATAAATTCGAAATACATTCATCAATTATTTCAGCTTCCATTTCGGAACAACACTTATTCTTGGGTATCTCATATTGCACCGGATTATCTATAAATGGAATTTTATAACCCTTAACCCATGATAAAATGGTAGGATCGTTTGTGATGTCAGTCCATTGTTGGTAAAAATATTGTAAACGGCCAGCAACAGGAATAGGTACCTCTGGATGCGAAGTCAGGTCCTCCTCCCCCGATGACGCTGCGTGGGCCTCGTGCTGTAGTTGCGTCGGTCGCNTAATCTTCCATTTTGAAGTGCTGAACGTCTATGTGTTTATTTAAACCCTTTAGATTTAATATAAACCTATGTTTACCATTCGGTTTTGGAACTGTGAAAATTGGTGAAATATATTGACCTTCACATGAATTGCAAGGTGAAATAAATTGGGATTGTAATAAATTCGAAACACATTCATCAATTATTTCAGCTTCCATTCCGGAACAACACTTATTCTTGGGTATCTCATATTGCACCGGATTATCTATAAATGGAATTTTATAACCCTTAACCCATGATAAAATGGTAGGATCGTTTGTGATGTCAGTCCATTGTTGGTAAAAATATTGTAAACGGCCAGCAACAGGAATAGGTACCTCTGGATGCGAAGTCAGGTCCTCCTCCCCCGATGACGCTGCGTGGGCCTCGTGCTGTAGTTGCGTCGGTCGCGTAACGGAGCTGCCGGTCGCCTCTGTGGTACGGGGTTCGCTCGCGGCTCGGCGGCTGGTGCTTGCGGCGCCCCCCTCGCGTTTAAAGTTCCACGACGCACTGCAGATGCTTGACCAGAAGTACCTGGCTTGGGCTTTGGTCGATTATCTGTGGTTGTCGGCCTGAGTTCCATTCCAGACTTTGAAATCGCCTTGGAAGATTTCAAATGATCGGCAAGATCGGAGCCGAATAAAAAATCGTCTATTTTGGTATTTTTAATAGTGTCTCTTGTATCCTTGTTCAATGAATTGATAACAGCGTATCGTCTAGATTGAGATTCCTTGAAGTGATAGTCACACAGTAGACGGCCAGCATCACTTAGTGACTTAATTATTTCCTGTGAAGTGGTATCTTCCTTACTTTTAAATAAAGTCAAATTTAAAGCTTTGCCCAGGGCTGACAAACAACTGGCTAACTGATTTTGTTTAGTTTGGCTATAAGCATCCTTTTTGTTATTTATTTCTGTTAAGGCTGCCTTAATTTCTAAATTTAATTTAGGAGCCCTCATGTTCGGACAATTTTCCGGAGGTAGATATGTTTTTAATAAATCAGATCTATTTTCCTTTGATAAGCCATTTAATAAAATATGTTGCCATCTCGAAGCAACATCTTTGTGTAAATTATCACCAAAAGGCTTCTCTGTGGTCGTATCAGGGCCTAGTATATTTAGAATATCTTCATGTAGTTCCGGACATTCATCAATGATAGCAGAACATTCTGGTTGAGAATCATTTTCAACTTGTGTTTCATCTGGAAAAACGGTTACGTTTCAATAAAACATTTATCCGTATAGGATAAAATAGCCAATAGCATATTAAACGTGTTAAAATGTAAATCCATATAGGATACATATAAGCGCTCATACGCGATATACGCGGAGCTATATAATTCCTCAACACGATATACGTGGAGTAAAAGTACAAAACTCGACCCGATTTACAGGGAGTAACGCAGAAAAAAATAATATAAATAAGTAGGTACTCAGCATGATTTACATGAAGTACACATTCACTTATAAAACTTGTAAAGTTGCGTAGTAGCATAATAGATGATGAAGAAAAAATAAGCCGGCTTAACTACAATTTATTTAAAGCATTTAGCAGTAAATAAATAGGAAGCGCGCATAGTCATATACATAGACCTGAGCGACATGCCGGCGCCAGCCTGTCGCTGTGCACTGGCGCGTAACGATATACATATAAGTATGTAGTATGCACTGTTACTTACCGCAATTTATTTCTAAGCCGTTGTCAGAATGGAGTGAACTGGGTATTTCATCGCTGCTTTCTGAACTTGAAGATATTCTCCGATGGCGTGATTTCCGTTTTAATTGCTTCTCTAATTTCCTAATTTTCTTTTTTATAACGTCGTAGTCCTCGTCTCGCGATCGTTTCTTTCCACCCATTATGAATATTACGAACGAACTCGTGCGACTCGGACGACACAAAATCACGTAATGGCGTCCAGTACCGTAGCTCGGCCGCACCACGCCGCACCGAGCCCGGGAGGGAGCGAGCGAGATAGAAGTTTTTTTCTTTTTGTAGCTTTAAAGAGTGTGATAAGGACGGCACCATACTACGTACTGCTGCATGTAAATTGGTAATCATCTTCGGAAGAGGTACGAAGTATAATTGGCGCCCTTATGAAGTTATGGCTTAGTGGTTCGCGTATTTAATTTACTGCGCCAGAAGTCGTGGGCTCGATCTTCACATAATACAAATTTTTCTTTTTGTATTGGTCTGGTTGTTCTCAACATTTATGTATTTGTAGATTATACGTAGGTATACGTACCTCACATGTTTACCCAAAAAAAAGAACAGTCGGATTGAGAACCTCCTTCTTTTTATAAATCAGTTAAAAATAAATGATGACACGAAAAAACACACGTTCTTACGACGACGTGAGATAAAACATAATATTTTATTCTCTCAATTGAACTTTTTGCATACCTTTAAGGTTTTTCAAATTAATAATTTATGTGGAAACAGGTAAACATAGACGGTCGGCGTTATGGCATAATGAATATGTAACACATTAGCATAACAGGTAGGCGTCTGTTTGGCCTTCAAAAGAATGCAGATGTATGTCGCAGACAAACTATGAGGTCATCTTTTCTATGAAATAACATGACAATAGACATAGTCTGAAGTAAAATATGCATGTATATGTTACAGGAAATGTATGAATTCTAGGAATTGTATACTATTCCTAGGAAATGTATACAATTCCGAAGCTATTTAGGAAATGTATAAAATATTGCTTCAGAGATTTTTTAATACGCACATATCCTAGGAAATGTATACTTTTCCTAGGAATTTTATAGAATTCCAATATTGTATTAGGAAATGTATAAAACTAAGCGGCACAAGCGCGGTCGCGTGATCGGGTGTCCCTCTGTACGCCTAAAATTTCATTTAGCCCAACCACATTGGCCGATAGGTACTTTTAACTCACAATTATTATTGTTTAGCCTGACAGTTGTTTTCGCACTATTATACCTTTCTTTCGGCATCACGCATATTACGCTGAAGTATTGGAAATCCCTAATTTTAACATCTCTTTTATTAAACTATTATTGACATGAAGGTTTTAGTACTCCTGTAGCTGGATAACAAAGTCTCGGTTAGGTTAGGTTAGACTTGCGACCTTACACATACACAGCTGCCGCGGCGCGGTAGCGCCATTTCAGTTTTGGAGAACAAAAAGTGGCGTAATAAAAATAATTTTGTGTAAAAAAAAATATCTTAATTACATTTCCGATTGCTGTTTAGGAAATGTGTAATTTTCCTAGGAAATGTGTCTAATATAATTTACATCACACATTTCCGGGTGATTTTAGGACTTAGGTATACACAATTCCTAGGAATTGTATACAATGACGGATTTCATACATTTCCTGTAACATATATAAATGAAACTGAAATTTGGTATTTTTCGTATAACTATCATCACCCTATTAAATTTTAATCTAAGTTGAAATCTTCTTTCATGTGTAGAGTGCACTTCGATCAATAAAAATTATTATGCTTATAATATTCTCATAGGAATTATTTATTGATTTAAAACATTTTACAATGAATCACACATTCCATACCTTCACATACCAAAGCGGTCAGTTTATTATGGGGTGAATATTATTCTTATTCGTAGTGACTCATTGAAATATTTTGAAAGATATATCAATGAGTGTATTTTTCTACATTGATTTACTATCGAATCGGTCGATAGAAGCAAGTAGAGCTAGACAGTAGTAGTAAATAGATCGACTTTTTGCTTTATTTCATTCAGAGATAGTTGGTTGGTCACTATTTTTTCGTTTATAATGGATCTATCGATCACATTTGGTGCTTCGGTAAATTATGACCCCTTTCGTTTCTCACTAAGAACAAAATCGTTCGTTCGTTTCAGCCAAATGACGTCCACTGCTGGACAAAGGTCTCCCCCAAGGTTTTCCATAACGTCCTGCCCGCATCCCGTTCTTCAGCGACCTTCGCCAGATCGTCGGTCCAACTAGTAGGAGGCCTGCCCACGCTACGTCGTCCGGTCCGTGGTTGCCACTCGACAACTTTTCTGCCCCAAACAAGGAACAAATTACTAGTAGTAATAATAGTACATTTACCTACTCGTAACATCAGTACCTATGTACTTCTATGAGTTGTATAAGAAGTGTATACCTGCAGTGAAGAAATCTTTTAGCATGTTGATCAGTCTATTTATGGGTTCTGATGACTAGATATGACTGGTGGCGCCATCTCTGTGATATCTGAACCGTGTTTAATTACACCAGTCTAGGTACGGTCGCCCACGTATCAAAGCCAGTTTTAGATCTGACTTGGAAATAATACCTCTGGCTTACAAATAGTGACAAAACATGGTGTGTAATGCAAAGTGATATGAAATGAATCGATTCTAATCTATACTTTAATTTTGTCTTGAAAACTTATTCCCGTATCTCCGTAAGTACTACATTGAGGAACGCAACAATATTTCGTATTTCTGCTTTTATTAGCAACAGGTTTCCGTATATAATCGTGATCCATCTGAATAATCTAAACATAACCTCAACAAATAAACAAACACAGTGTCGTTCTTAGACAGCTTCTAAATTTCGCCACTAGAAGCGAGCGGATAGTCTTTGCATCGCCAATAAGGCTGGAGTGCTTTTTGTTTGTTTTTTAAACGCACTAATCTCAGGAACTACTGGTCCGGTAAAAAACATTTCTGTTTATCTCACCTACCTTCTTTTGCTCTACTTTTGTGGTGCCCAACAGGATCTATAATGGTAACTTTAGAGTAAATAACTATGATATCTCAAAGAACACTACAGTCACGTAGTGGCTTATTAAAAATCTATGACTATCAATAATCATTATTCCAAGTTATTAAACTACAAAAGTAATGACAATCATGTTTGTTGACGTGCCCTCTCTTAAATGGTCAGACCTCCCCTCCTTTTGAATCCGTACCCAGAACTCTGTGGATCTTTTTGTCCTGATCAATGCCCAAATAGGAGCATACGCGGCATCCTTTGAGCCTCTCCAAATAAAAAGTGGGCCTTTAAAGGGGCAATCTCAAAAATGTTGCCAGGCTTTCCTTTTCAAAGGGATGGCATTATGCGGAATAAAGTTATCTGGACGTTCCCTTTTATAGCGCGCAATCGTGACCGCCGGGATACGCGAGCCAGCGCCGTAGAGATGCGACTTAAGCTACTGCGCACATTAGACGTATATTCTCGCCTATAGTCGTCGTGGCTCCGCGACGACAAGCTAATATATGAAATTGACAAGAATAGTCGTCTAGTCACCGTGATTGTCGCCCAATGTGCACCTTATTTTGTGAACTGCGATTAGTGTAAAAATCATTTCAAGCATGATTCACTGAATATTCTAGTTAAAATGTAAAATAAACTTCATTGTCACTTGATAAATATATTCTTTACCTATTTGACTCTACATCGAATCATTCCAGGCACTGCACTGATGGTCGCTTACGTCAAACGCCACAATCTTTTTGGCAACTTTTTCCGTCTATCTACTAGGCTGCCACTATTATCTTAAGGTCATCAGTTCATTCAATTGAGCAGGGAACATCCTATACTACATTTTCAGATACGTGGTCTATTAGATAACTCTTCTATCAGTTTTTGTCAGATGTGGTCAGTCACCTGCCACACATTAAACAGTTATTTCGTTTTTTTTTATTTGATAAATTTGTCGCATCTCTGTGGCAGTATTTGCTATATCTCATAGCAAGTCGTGTCGCAAAAAGGTCGCTACCAAGTCGGTCATTACACAGAATAGTCGCCAACATTCCGGCGAAAGTAAAATTTATACGCCTCTATGTTTTTTACTTCGCAGTTAAATTTATTGTTTGGTTTTTATGCGCTACCTGTATTTTATAGCGGCCGTTTGTGTGGTTATGTTGGCAGTATTTCATAATAATACAAAATAGTCATCACTATGACGGTTTTGTAGTCGGTTTGTTGCATTTTAGTGCAAATAGACGGATTGGTTTGCGAAGCAATTGCTTGTTTTTATTGCTATTTTAATGTAAACGGGTGCTTTATGTTATCATAGCGTACGAGTAGGTATAGGTAAGCTAAACTATTTATTTGGACTAGCTGTACCTGCTATTTCAGAATTTTGGATACAATATGTAGGTAATTAGTTTTTCTTGAGCTTACATTTTCCTGAGCTGATCCTATGACGTACTGTGACTATGGATGCATACTTAAATAAGTACATAAATATCAGAAAGGTTGACCTTGATGCATAGAGGTTTAGATTAGAAGATTTTTGTCTTTTACATCTGTTGAGTTGATTGAGTATTAACTGACTAATTTCTATGAAACTAGCCAGAAAATATCCGATTAAATTGCCTTATGTGTTTCAGCCGATGATACTGAAAAATATATCAGTTGAACAGTCTACAGACAGTGTAGTTGATGAAATAGTGCCTTATGCTAATGTCCATAAGAGTCTAAATATATTGTATACTGTATTATACTGAACAGGACACCTCGGGGGCTAACGAACAGGCTATGAATACATATTGGACATTAACCGCGACTATAAAGCTGTATAATTAATTACTTACTAAATACTAAAAGACTTGAGATAATGTTACTAAGAGTTTACGACTGTATTATGCTTCAAACCGTCGGTATTATGAAATGATACTAAAGTATGATTGCTATGCGTTTGCAGAGCAGAATAAGACTGCTCATAATCTTCCAGTCGATGTCGTAAAAGGCGACTGGAATAATATGCATCAGAACTCCCCAATCCTTCTGGCCAGTGTGGGGAGTGTAGGTCAAATCCTCCAATTTCTTGCGGTAAATTAAAAAGGTTCGTGAAGAGTAAAAATATGAGGTTATAGTCTAAAAAGAGTTCGTTCGTTTCAGCCAAATGAAGTCCACTGCTGGATAAAGGCCTCCCCCAAGGTTTTCCACAATGAACGGTCCTGCGCTGCCTGCGCATCCAGGTTCTTCCCGCGACCTTTACCAGATCATCGGTCAACCTAGTAGGAGGCCTGCCCACGCTACGTCTTTCAGCCCAGTCCAGACTCCTTCTTACCAGGTCTCTTACCGGCTAGTCAGGTGAGGAGTGTAGGATAAATCCTCCATTTGCTTGTGGTAAATTAGAGAGGTTCGTGAAGAGTAAAATAATATTATGATGATAAAATGTGCTGAGCGTAGATACTTAGAGTTTAAAAAGCGTAAAGGGTACTTAAATAAACAAACCTATTGTTGTCTCTCCCCTGAAAAAATCTTATTCTTTGGTGTATTAAGGTTCACCTCAAATTATTGTTCTTCTAGACTGGAACTGCAATAAATGTAATGCATAGTCCATAATAATTCAGAGCGGCAATTTTTTATGAGGCGTTTCATTAAGGTATACTAATTTTGACATAATTATGTTCAGATGATGCAGTTGTAGGTGAGTATACCCACAATATTAGTACTTGCATAATAATATGTTTTTTGAACCCAAGACGTAAATAATGGGATTTGTTATTATTAGTAACATAAAAAAAGACGAAATGCGTCCCAGCCGGGTTCCGAACCCGGGCAAAGTTCATGCACCTCTGCGACATGCGAAATAATTAGTATCCTCGCACGCGGCCCAATAAAACCAAATCCTGCAGGCGCGGGCGCAATATTCCACACGTGGGTAAATTCTCCCTGAATTTGGGGTAACATGCGCTATATAATTTGAAGATAATTGTGAAGATAATTACTAAAAATGGGTCTGATTTTTTCTATTACAGTGACATGACATTCGATTAGATTAGATATTCCATAATTCAACATTTTACCACTTTTTTAATAGACGATTCTGGTGATTATTCGTATGTGGTTAAGAAATTGCACACAAAATTAAATATTGCTATCATTGTGCAAAAAACTATTCCAGTTTATGTAGGTACCCTATATACTTTTCTGCAACCACAATTTTAAAATAGTATTTTACATGAGAAAAAGTCTGGGATGACCCATAACTTTTACAATTTCTTTAAGTAGAGTTTTTACACAGGCTAGGCACCAACGTAAATACCCTCTCCAAAAAAAAACCCCAAAAAATCAGTAGCAGTTCTAAAGTTGATTAATGTAGCTAAAGTCCTCTCTAAAAGTAAGTGAATTTAATTTAAATACATGAAAAATATCATAAGAAAATCAGTAGCAGCTCTAAAGTTTAATAATCCCAGGAAGAACTAGTCTAAGCCTGGCAACACAGAGTTGCTGCGCAGTGTCCTCTCGCTACCGGCCGGCGGCGGTCGCGCGCGCGCATATTCGCAAACGTCAGTGCGATCGTCAAATGTTTATATAGGGTCATTGACATTGTTAAAACAGTTAATTGTTGAATTGTTTTGGTCGATTGGTGTTAGTGATTGTTTCAGTGCTACTTTTGTTATGATTTAGATGTGAATGTGAGGAATTTCAGCCGTTTTTTTTCGGATGATCGGTGAATTCGGGGAAATTTTAATATGAATCATATTTTTTTCGTACTAGAACTCTTTGTAAGTAGAGATTGAATCACTGTTCACACTGTGAAACTACTACACAAGTTTGTGTAGTTGTCTAGAATCTAGACTCAAGATGAAAAAAAAATATGTGCAGTAAGTACTCTGTGGTAGTATTTACAAGTACAAGTAGAGTGTAATTAATAAATGCAAAACTTATTCAGGATTGGGTATAGTTGATACCACCAATCAATTTACATATTTTTGACATGACTATCAAAATGCAAAAACCATTGATTGTGTATAGCCATAGGAATTTATGACGTCATAAGTTCGTTAACTCTAACATTATTTATTAATTTAATGCTAGAATAGAATACACCTTACATACTTACTACCCTAAGTTCAATACCGGGTCAGTTGTTACTTTTACTATTGTAATATCAAAATGTTTATTATTGTCTTTACAATAGATTCCGATGTTTAATAATAATTGTACTGGCGACGGCACATCAAGGTACACATGGCACCTTACCTATGGATTGGTAACTAGCTTTCCGCCCGCGGCTTCGCCCGCGTGGAATTTTGTCTGTCACAGAAAATCATTATCGCGCGCGTCCCTGTTTCCAAAACCGGGATAAAAACTATCCTATGTCCTTTCCCGGGACTCAAACTATCTCTATACTAAATTTCATAAAAAAAAGGTTCAGTGATTTAAGCGTGAAAGCGAGACAGACATACAGAGTTACTTTCGTATTTATAATATTAGTATAGAAGTAGTATAGATAGGTACGGTTTTGCAACAAATATGTTATTCTGATGTGCCTGCGCACTTTTCTTGACCTAGTATTGAATCGTTGAACTCGTGGAAACGATTGAAACTCAATAAATTGTCTTTGTTTTTCATTTACCTATTAATATTCATTCGTGCGAAGAATAAATGAAAACTGGCACATATCAAGCTGTATTCTGTAGTAGGTCACCTATGTCAAACATAGATATTTAACACTAGTCCAACAACAACAATACAACAACTAGGACAACAATAGTCCACGAATCAAAACAAAAAAAAGAAAAGAAATACAACTGACGGCACAATTTTTGGCGGTCTTATCGCTATGAAGCGATCTCTACCAGACAACCTAGAGAGATTTCAAACCTGGTTTTGCAACCAGAATGCCAAATTACTGATTTTTAGGGTTCCGTACCTCAAAAGGAAAAAACGGAACCCTTATAGGATCACTTTGTTGTCCGTCCGTCCGTCTGTCAAGACCCTTTATCTCAAGAACGCGTGAACGTATCAAGCTGAAATTCACATGAAATACTCAGGTCTATTGTCCCTTTAAGCTGTGAAAATATCAAACTTCTAAGCCAAGCCAATCAAAAGATACAGCCGATTATGTCGATATTTTCAACAAATTTTCGACACTCGCAAAGGAATCAAAACCTACAGGATACTTCCCGTAAACTCAGAATCTTGAAATTTGGCATAAAGCATTGTCATATAATGCAAATATAGGAAAAATTGCGAAAATTACATTTTTTTAGTTATATAATATAATAAAAATATTTTAATAAAATGAAACTTACTACCTTATTTCTCACGAACGAATAAAGGTATCAAATTGAAATTTATACCAAATACCTAGATCTATTGTCCCTTTAAGAAGTAAAAAAATCAAACTTCTAAGTTAACGCGATCAAAAGATACAGCAGTTTATACCGACACCTTAGACGAATTTCCGTCACACGCTAGGGAATCAAAACCTACAAGGTACTTCCTGTGAACTCAGAATCTTGAAATTCGGCACGAAGCAACGTTATATAGTACAGATAAAGGAAAAATTGCGAAAATGATAAATTTGAAGTTATATAAAATTTAAAATATTATTTTTGCTTACATGACATGGCTACCTACCCTTTTTCACATGAACGCGTAGAGATATTAAAGTTGAAATTCATATCAAACACTTCTTAAATTTAATTGCCTCTAAACTGCGAGAAATTCTAAATCAACGGAAAAATTCAAAACGCTGAGGTAGGTACCTACCTATAATGCAAATATAGGAAAAATAAATAAATAAAAAATAATCATACCGCATATTTTTTTTTTATAAAACTCCGGACTTTGACGTAATTTTGGTTTAAGTGAAATGAATTCATCAATCATCAATTCGTCCATTGGCATAGCTACAGGTTTTACCTTAGAATACTTGTTTTATATTTGTAGATAGTTACCCTGCCTAAAAAAAAACCCTAGCTACGCCAAAGCTAGCGTTATTTGATAAGGATCAGATATAAACACAAAATAATCTTGCGTGCATACCAATGTTATTTATACCATTTTGCATTTTGCAAGCCCTGACTAGGTACTTAAGGACAGGAAAAAATAAAATGATACTGCGAGCTAACTACGAACAGCGCCATCTATTGACAACCGTGCGAACTACGTAGTGTCGTTGCTCGGTGATAGGTGTTATAGATTGCAGCTCATTGTTACAATACTTTTTATTAAAATCGGATTTTATTCCGGAGGTTTTACAATTTCTTACTACTTTCGCAAATCATTACAAATGAAGAAAGGAATTTACGGTGTGGTACCCTCAATGTACAATTAGATTTCGAGCGATACCACTTTTGGGCATTCTCCTTTTAAGTAGTTACTTTACCCATTGTAATGTTATGAATTTCATTTTGCAATAAAAATACCATAGTTATGACTCGATTGTCGTAATGAACGAACTTTGTAAACCTTGCAGGTTTGTACGGAACCCTCGGTGCGCGAGTCCGACTCGCACTTGGCCGGTTTTTAATTCCAGTCTGGTGTAGGAAACTTCACCTGATTTGTAAATAAAAAATACAATGAGTCTAAGGCTGAGTTGCACCACCTAACTTTAACGGTAACTATGACGATAACCTCTGGTTTTTGTATAGAGTTTGACACATTTTTGATACTTGTTAAAGTTAAAGTAAGATGACGCAACCCAGCCTAAGAAATCCGTAATATGTACTAAAATATAACTCAAAAATGTATAGGTACGTTAAGTAGTCCGATATGTCACATCATTATGAAGTTTTGTTACAAAAGTAAGGCTTGACGTTGCGTTTATGCAACAAAACAAAAAGAACACTAGTCACTCCTATAAACATAATGTGTAACTGTACCCAGTAGCTCGTCTGCATATCATTTCCAATCACGACCTGATTATGTCTATTACGTCTTGTTGAGCTACTATAGTTCAATCAAACTTCTGATTTACGAATGTGGGCCAAGAATCCATAACGATAGGTATCATTTAACTGTTACATGATGTTTTTTTTATACTCGAAACGCCGTGGTCCAGTGGTTTAATTAATTAGATTTGTCTCTATTTCTTCTTGGTTCGGATACCGGTGCAAAACTGTATTAACCGACTTCCCAAAATCTGATTGGTTTAAACACCCTTTCCGCATTGGTAGAAATCATGCTTGACAAAATAACAAAACTGATGATTTTGATGGTTCCTGAAGTTTGACACAGACTTGTTGATAAAAAGAAATTGAAATAAATTTATTCAGTATCTTAATACAAAATAGATTACAGATAAATAAAGATACAGGCACACCATGTTGAGAGAGAGAGAGCTTTTGATTTTGTTTTTGGCAAACGATTTTGATTTGATTTGAGAGAGCTTTTACGCAACGGCTACTCAATTTGTAAACACGCTAAATCAAATCAATCTATTTTACGATATTTTCTACCTCCTCCACGGGCAAAAGCTAGTACTTGATGAATCACAAACATCTGGTAATATGATCTAATCGCGGCCTACCGCTATGCAAATTCGAGTATTTTGAGCTACGTGACCATTTACAGGTGGCATTGTCTAACGATTTATTAATATTACTTGCTGATGTTAATTTTTTGCGAATCGTCACAATAGGCATCGGATGGTTCCAGAGAATACGAGTGTTTGTTTCTGAGAGGGAAGCATTCTTGAAAAGGGCAGTCAAAGTTCTTGTATTACAAACGGTTGAAAGAGCTGGTCGCTTACACCACATTCTTCAAGATTAGATTTTAATTTCACTGCAAATTTAAAAAAAAGTAATTTTCGTTATTATGTTGCACAAATTACTAATCGACGATCTGGTGAAGGTCGCGGGCGGCGCCTGGATGCAAGCGGCGCAGGACCGGTCTTTGTGGAAATCTTTGGGGGAGGCCATTGTCCAGCAGTGGACGTTTTTCAGCTGAAACGAACGAACGAACCAATGAAATTACTAATAGTCGTGTTAAACCCTCGTGTTGAGTTAAATGCTTGCGATACGAGTAGGTTCACCCTAATAATCGAGAGGCAGCGGGTTCGAACCCATGTTCCCCGGATCTCGAATCGGCCAGTCCGACTCTTTTACCGTTGGGCTGTAAGATAACTAATTGTGTCGATACTAGGGCCTTAGCCCGTTTTAGCGCATCTTGTGACAGTAGTCATGCCAGTAAATTCCATTATTCATTTCCCTCGAAACGTCTTTCAAATGTGTAGAATTCCTACAAAAGCACCAGATGACCTATAACATTAAATGTCATAGCATAATTGATTGCCTCCTTTTACGGACTGGCTAATAGCAGTAGGTGATATAGCCTTCCATAAAAGTACAGAAGTCGTTTACGACGAATGGCCTCGAACTTGAGACTCGCGTTAAGGCAATCGAATTTGATACGAGTACGAAGAATTTGCAACAGGTACGAACTGGGCCGAAAAGATGCACGTGCTACTTGCTAAAAATAGGGTACACCTTTCAGTATTTTACTCGTATATTTATTGTAAGTCCATTATTAAGACAATTAAATGTAACGAACACAACATTATATAGAGACTAAACTTTAGTCACTAAAGCAAAGAAGACAAGATAAAATAGAGGGAATTAAGAGCGAATTGAAAATATGTGAACTCAATAATATTCCTAAAGTATTTGGTAGTACATTAGATAGTTTATGCTTGACTTTCATTAAATGAAAATTGGCTGCTTAATTTGGACTACAGCCAAGTCGAAAGCTCGCGAGATAAGCGAACTGCAAGAAATCGCGGATACGTGTAGGTGTTAAATAATAGCAGCCCTAGCTCGTGCGGAATTTTATGCCGTATACCTTAAACCTTTATCTTTTAACATTTGCGCTGACATTAACTGGGGATAAATTGCAATCATGCTCATTATTGTGAGTAAAATTCACCTCGAGTATTTCACGAGTAATTTACACGATCTCTTTCAATCGCTTTTAGTTTGCGCAACTTGACTGTAAAGAGTAAATGACAGTTCAAAGACAAGTCTGAGATGATGGTGATAGGTCTGCACATAAATTATAGTTGGAGCGCTGAACGGCTGTTTTGCAATTATTTCTGATAGATAGATTGATGAGTTAGCGAGACGTAACTAGTGTCTAATGCGGCTGCCTTACCGTGAAGGATTTATGGTGATTAGGAATTGATTCGATGTGATCAACTGCTTATCAACGACTCTAGTTTTAATTTTAGAAAACAATTTCGCGAACGGTTCCCGATCGACTGCAGTACGTTACATAATAAGAGTAATTTATGGAGGTTTTATACAAAATATGGTCTCTCTCTGGTTGTAGGTATATTTTATCTTCTTTTGCTTTAAATGTTCGTGAAAAGAAAGAAAATGTACATCGAGAAAGAAAATTTTGTTGACAATCTGCAATATAAAGGTTTTACTTACTATTATTTTTAATAACGCCACATTAGTCGTAGAGTGAACTGAAAAAATCATCATTATAATTTCAGCCACGTCTACTTCTGGACAATACATGCTGTGCCAATGATTTCTTGATTAAGTTCGAAAAAACTTCAAACAAACTTTTTTCAATACCCTCTCTCTTGCTACTTTACCAGTAAGAGAGGAAGATTCACGATCTTCAGCAGCAAAGGAATGACTAAAGAAAGAGAGAAGTACAAGTCACTTTTGTATTTCCAAATTATTTAAAGTCCCGTTAACCCTTCGTAGTATGCTTGTTATGAGTAGGTTCACCACAAAATAGCACAAAATAACAACAGTCCGACGGCAGATCATCAAGAATTAATGTATAGCAAAATCATTCTGTAGAGCCAGACAAATAAAGATCACTAAACACTACAACTGTTACGTATAAAGTTACTGTAGACAAAACAGTACAAGTCATCGACTTCCAAGTTATGCATCCGCAAATACACCAAGCAAACACTAAATAGTATATCGAGGTACGTTTTTAGCTCAAGGGTACCGGCTCGGAATAGATGGTTTGAATAAGTGATAGTTTGTGTACTAAATTAATGAATGTTGCGCAAGTTATGGCCGATTGGCTGGTTAATGCATTAACTGCTATTATTTATTAGTGCGAATTTAAGTATAGAGCGCGAATTTTATTTGGTCTAATAAATATGAACTTTTAGTTTCGGCCTGCGGCTTTCCATTTGCGCGAGCGGCTTTTTCCAAACATATTAAGGAGATCATTGTTAGAAAAAAGCAAAAGATATTGTATTGTTCAGCAGTAGAAATGACTGTAGCTGAAATGATAATGATGATTATCTACGATATTTTTTTTAGCGTTGTTAGAAATATGAGGTAAAATCAAAATTAAACAATGTTATTTCTTGAAATACATTTTCTTTCTTTTCTATTATTCAGAAAATAGACACGGGTAAGAAATCTGCATAATGCAATAAAGAAAACTGCTTTGTCCATAATGGGTATGGAAATGTATAGAAAAATACTTAGGTACTATAGTAGGTACTTATTATACCGTTCCTATTTACCAGTCAGTGGCGCTAGTAATGACTCTAGGTACAGACGACACAGTATGTCACTGTGAATCTTACGTATTTGTAATAGAGTTGCTTTTACATCAAAAATGTATAGACCATGAGTATGTACATAATAGGTATACACAACGGTAATCTACTGTTTGTATATACAAGTGCATTGTCATTCAGTGGGATTGTTGTCGTTGGGCTTTATGCGTATTGCATGCTGAATCGCAACTGCTAGGGAGGTCTGTGTCTAATTTAATTACCTAGACAATGTCTGTAGTCGATGCTTTAGTGTAGGCGCACACCGTTGATTTTTAGTTGGCCGATAGTTGTGCCCGCTTTTAATTTGTATGAAGAATCGGCCAAATCGAATCGGCGTAGTGTGCGCACTCCCATACATGCCCATACTGATCAACTGCCCGACTAAACTATCGGCCGACGAAAATTCAACGGTGTGCGCCTACTTTTACCTACATATTTGCGCATTTGGTTTTTAAAAAGATTCTTAGAACTCAACCTGGTGAGGTGGTTGACACCAGCTAAGTATCTATCGCCCGTATTCACAAACATTACTATGAGATCTCACAGTGCGCGTGTACGCACAGGGTGACACACGAATCAATCACAGAGGTCTATTCAAGGCTGTGGGTTCGATTTGCTACTTCACTTAAGCAAGCATCGTTTGTGAATACAGGCGTATAACTAATTGTATGAACCAACTTAATGCAATAAACTACTATGACGTATACACTTTTATGAGCTAACAAAACCCATTTTGCTAAAGCGCAATAGCATTTCAATGAGGGTTTTCGCGAATGGAAAATCCGCCAGATGGCAATACGTAGACGCGAGGTCCAAAATGCTGCATGATTGGTTATTTTTGACATGACATTTACAGATAATATGTCAAAATCCACCAATCACGCAGCAGTCAGACCCCACATCCACGTCCCGCCATCTAGCGGATCTTTCATACGCGAAAACCCTCATTGATTGATATCATTGATGAAGTTGTGCCTTAGTATTTGTTAATCAATTCAATGTAGAGTTGAGTTTCACCATCTAACTTTAACCGCAACTATAATGACAACCGGTTTTTTTGTATGTATTTTGACAGAGTTTTGACGTTTGTTAAAATTAAAATAAGATGGTGCAACCCAGCCTACTATAACTGCTACAGTCAGCATATTGACATAAGTAGAAGTAATTGGAAATATGGATGCCTCTATATGATATGGGCTGCTCATTTTTTCAAATCCCCTTGAGAGAGTGAAAGGCTAGACGACCGTCTAGCCTGGTGGTTCGGGTACTGTATTACGTTTGCTACGATCTTGGGATGAAATCCCGTTGGGAGCAAATGTTTTTAATTAACTTTTATACCAAAAGCTACGTAAGTTCATGTATATGTTACGGTCAATGTGATAAATGTGAAAATTATGAATAATCGCCGGTTATTATGAATAATTACCGCATGATTTGGTAAATGTGATTAATATGAGGTCATTTATGTGTGTATAAAACTAAATAGGCGGCTTAGGGGTGGCCCAAGGGCCACCCCCGCCGCACCTTAACCTATTTTTCACTTTAAATCAAAACTTTATGTTATAGGCATCATGGAAAAGTAATATTATGCAAGAAACATTCCAAACTCATTATGCCAAATTATATTAATATATGATATCAAAACGTTCAAAAATTTTGGCTGTACAAGAGCACGTACACAAGATGTTGTTCTTTTTTATGATATTTGTTAGTACTAAGGTTGAATTATTAAATAATCACTGTTAAATGTTATTAATTTATCACTTTTACCGCGACTGTCGGTAATTATTCATAATAACCGGTTATTATTCATAATTTTCAATTTATCACATTAACCGTAACATAATATTTTGTAAATATATGTATAGGTTCGTTCGTTTTAATCAAATGTCGTCTACTGCTGTACAAAGTCCTCCCCCAATTATTTCTACAACGTCCAGTCCCCCGCATCCAGGTACTTCCCGCGACCTTCACCAGATCGTCGGTCTACCGAATAATAATCGGTAATTTTGACATGATAATTTTGTAAGCATTAAATTCAAATTCTAAAAATTGACATTGAATTATTATGTTATGTAACTATTAATTTTTGTTTGTATCTTTATATGGGACTAATAATTTGTATGCCACTCATAAGCCAAACATAGAGCTCTACCCATTATTATGTACCACCTGAATTCTACATTTACCTATGTTTTACAAATAAATGATTTGATTTGATTTACCTACCGTTGGTTGGCAGGATGAAATCGTCGTACCACCTATGTTCACTTATTTGTTATCCAGTCACAGTAGCCAGTAGAAACTCTGCTTAGTTCCTTAGAGCTATAGGTAATTGGTGTGATTATTGAAATTATAATTACATTAAAATCAATTTGACCTGATCTAAAACTTCCTTACACCAGAACCACGATAGAGTTTAAAATTCGTTCTGCCCATTGCTGGTACCATTAAGATCATTAAACGATAGTACGTTTCCTTTCCAACAAAATTGCAAGCGATCTGGATTTAACATTTCATCGGTTTTCGATCAGTTAGCAGCATTAATATAATTCTCCTTTGAATTATGAATATTGATGCCCATTAACTTCCTTATTGCCCCAATTACGTTCGAGCGATATATACAGCTGGATATTTATGCAGAACCAGCTTCGCAAATCGAGCCGTTTACTATCTGTTACCAATTATAATATCTATGATAGGGCAGTAAAGTTTTAATTAAAAGAGTGTAGACGCAATCGCACTATGCTCTCCTTGACGAGTCTTCCAGCGACTTGGCCCGCTTTTAACTTGGTCCTCGGGCCTAGTTGCTGGATTGCATTTTAAGTATCTTTTCTTCCAGCAACTGGGCCCACTCAAAGGCTGAGTTGCATCACCTTATTTTAACCGTGTCTATATCCATAACCGGTGTTTTTGTATAGAGTTTGACAGATTTTTGACGTTTGTTTAAGTTAAAGTAAGATGGTGTAACCGAGCCTAAGATACTAGAATAGTTTTTGTTGCTTTGGTGTTCAACAAAAATTTAAGGTGGACCCAGTGGCTGCAATAAAAAATAGTTAAAAATGCAATCCAGCGACTTGGCCCATGGACCAAGCTAAACGTGGACCAAGTCGCTGGAATAATCCTCTTGACACCATGATACGGTGCTGTTACAATCGTCAGTACATAAGACTGTAATGTTTATTTGTCAAAATCGATCTTATTAACACTGTATGAGATGTCACAATGTTTTTTTAACCTCGTTGCCTAGATATTGTATCAATATTGTAGATATTGGTATCAATAGATGTAAAGTTTACATTGCCTAGTCGGGAATAATCCCAGTAGCTTTCCCGGACTGTTTATGCTATATCTATGTGTGGTTGCAGTAAAAAAACGATACTAGCCTCATTAACAAATTCATTAGAAAATAATGAATCAATATTTACTAAGTATTACATATTCTATTTGGTATTTCATACGTTACAAATAAGGAACGTTGAATTTTTATGATTTCACCAACACTTTCACTTTCGTGTTGGCAAAAAATATTAATCAAAATTAATTGGAATGCATGTAGGAATACGTTCCTGTTAGGTACATTTCGATTGGATTCTTTTATTTTAGTTTTAATTCCGTATTTTTATCAACGTGATTCACGGAACATTTTATATTATTTTGCTTCAACTCTACATTAAAAATAATAGTCGTACATTAATCAAACTGTCTATTTATAAACGAGTAATTAGCTATCGCTTTTAGTACAGTTTTGTTCAGTTTTGTCGAAAGGCATTTTAGAACCAAAATCAATGTTCGAGGAACAAGTTGTTTATGAATGTTTCAATAACAACGCCGGTGATAACGAACTTTCCAAGTCAGCGCGTCCTTATCTTGACCTGGCGTGTGGGTGTTCATAATTCACAATATCCCGTTGCTCAGCCGAGGATGTCCAGGATAATGACGTGCCCACCACGCGTGACCGTGGGCGGATAGCATTTAGTTGCCATCCAACCGCGCAGTCTCCATCCAACTGTGCAGCCATCCGACTTTCCGATCCATAACTCGAAAAATTACTCGACTCTGAATCGAAAATCGCATTGATTCACATGTTTCGAATCTTGTTTAAGTGCGAAATTGTGTTAACGGTGTCCTTCGGCGTTCCAATCGTAATCAAATGCATTGGAAGTGCGAGCCAGTTGCGTTCAATGCTTGGTCGATACCGGTTGAAATCTTTCACTTACTAAATTGTTGTGCAATTTATATTAGACTTATCTTGTTAGTCAGTGTTAGCATCAGTTCGTGACGGTACTACACAGAAGTGACTAATGTTAAGTTTCAAAAGTGATGACAGTGATGTGTAAGTGAAATGTTGATTACAAAGTACACGGCGATCTTGCTGGAGAGTGCCAGGAGTTCGGAGGCGCGGAACGAGGCCATGTCCAGGTCTCGAGAGAGAGGGGCCTGGTTCTCCTCCTTGGATAGCGGGTCCAGTGGCACCAGGCCGAGTTGGAGGCGACGGTATTTCCAATACAGGTAAGTTTTTGTAGGTTATAAACAAAGTTTTATGAAATGGCAAAGTGCAAATTTAATTTTTTTAATTACGCCGGTTTTTTCTTTTTCTGTTTATGATCTACACAAATTGGGATATTTCCATCGTCCTCCTTTTCTGGTATCTTGTTTTTTAATTAATTTCTTCAGGTACGTTTTAACCTCATTTAGAATTTAACCTAATTCATAATCAAGTCAAAGTAGGAATTAGGACGTCCACCCACAAGGTGGCCCGACGACCTCATAAAGGTTACAAAAAGGCGCTGGATGCATACTGCTACCAACCGGGTGATATGGAAATCATTGGGGGATGCCAAATGATGATGATGATGACGAAGTTAAGAAAATAGATCTGCAAACTTAGGTAAAACGATAAGACGTTGAATGAAACAGAAAAATATTCTTCAAATAATTTGATAAAGAGAAATAGAAAGATACAATCTATCGGAGTTTTGATTGAAAAAAAGGTCTCAGAATTAAACCGGCTGCGTTTTATCAAAGCCTGCATTGAACGTTGGCACGACACCGTACAAAGGGCATTAGGTATTCATCGGATGCGTCAGGACAGCGCATTAAGGTAGTAAATACAGCGGCGCATTACGAGAAATGCATTTTTAGTAGCCGCAATCGGGTGCAATGCAGACGGGGCATGGCATCTAATTGAGAATACACGGTTTGTTTACTGGAAACTTCGCAATGAGACGGTTTTGTGTCGGAACAATTGCGAATCGGCCGCAACGTGTGTTATAGGTTTTGTAAATATGCAATATAACATCGTCTTCTCATTATCTACAATCGGCAATTTGTCCATGAGAAAAGACACTAAGGCTGGGTTGCACCATCTTACTTTAACTTTGACAAACGTCAAAGGTCTGTCAAATTCCATACAAAAAACACCAATTATTGTTAAAGTTACTGTTAAAGTAAAATGATTCAACTCAGCCTAAGAATCGTGATAATATTACTCCCTGAGTAAATTTTAAGTTACACTTACAAGTAAGAAATAATGATATGCATAAAATATTTTGCATTCATATTAGTTTATATGCGTAAAAAAATTGCTATTAATTTCAGTAATGGTAAATTAAGAGGTCTTCTTAAGACTTCAGAATATTAAGTGACAGATAAAATATATAAAAACGTAGATTTCATTTTTAACAGTGTTCTTACAATACTGAATTTATCGCACAATCAGTATTGTCTCACCTTCATATTTCTTCTAGCTCCTTAAAGATCCAAAGCGACGAACAAACAACTGCACTCCCCATCTCAGTGTCAGCCCAATTGGCCGTTTCCGCTGCATCGCTTGACCACTGACAGCTTCTATTACTGACAATTATGCTTTATGATCTTAAAGCGACTGCTGTACGAGGAAAGTACGATCATTTGTCGTAATTTTAGAGTTAAATGGTACTACAGGGTTAGTTTACTTTATGAGATTCGCTACTATACCTCGCTAGGCAGGTTTTGAGGCGGCATATTATGTTGACTACTGTGTCAACTTAGGTAGTTATAAGAGATATTTACAACAAAAAGGTTTACTATAGGTTGGATCTTCCTTTAAAGTTTAAAGGAATAGAGTGAGCTTGGCTATTCAACCCTTCTCCGGGTTTACCTCTATCCATTTTTGTATCAGTAAAGATAATGATTTAAATATCATACATAGTGAGTTCAAGCAAATACTTATTACCGTGGTTCAAGTCCACAAGGCAGACGAGCGATGTTTAGAGTGAAAAGGATTTTGTGACAATAGAGAGAGTGGATTTAACAAATACTCGTACAAACAGACATCTGTCATCATGCCTCAATCAAATCGATGAATATACACAAATACTTAGAACTGTGCAAAATATTTTACGGTTCAGCAACTGGTTGATATTTATTATTCACGATTCACGTGACAATCAATAAAAATCTTCGGCTTTATTCTTAAAAGGGTCAGTTAAAGTGCACGTTTGATTGATTTCACTGTCCAATTCAAGCGCCCCTATACAGCGCCAGAACAATTGCTTGGAGATTGTTGGAGCCTTTATTAAATTGCCGATGTGTTCACGTGTGACTGGTTCCGAGCCGTGTGTGACATAAGGGCTCGTTCACATGGCAATCCAGGTTTGCGGGATTCAGTAATCCCGCAAAACTGGACTGTCGTGTAAATACACTAAGGCTGGGTTGTACCATCTTACTTTAACTTTGACAAACGTCAAAAATCTGTCAAACTCCATACAAAAAACGTCGGTTATCGTTGTAGGTAGTTACGGTCAAAATTAGGTGGTGCATCTGAGCCTTAATTTTGTGTTTGAAATTCGAATCACAAATCCGAACGTTTTTTTGCGGTACATTGTAAACGGGATGTTCGTGTGAACGATAATATTAAAAACTAAAACACGTAGTACAAAACGGGATAGGTACTGAAAAAAATAGTTCCTGCGAAAAACGGGACGTCTCCATAGGAACAAGCCCTTCTTGTGGGTGAGTCGAGCCGAAACACGCTGGCAGTATGATTGCTATGGGGTATGAAAGTGTGAAGCTACAGATGATTGCACATCAAGCTAACACTATGAGGGCGTTATGTAGTGGTAAGAGGGGTGATTTTGCAACAAAAATGTACAGTCTGTTGAGCTGCTGACCGTTAAAATGCGACTCACACTGCAAATTCTGGAATGCTTCTGAAAGCTCGGCAATTATTTACTTTTCGGTCTAAAATTGTATTCTTATGGAAGAATTTTTTTTTAATGTGACAGGAGGCAAACCTGATGGTAAGTGATTACCGTCGCCCATAGACACCCGCAGACCCAGGGGCGTTACAGGTGCGTTTATTTCGTTTTTAAATGGTAACACTTTATGTATGTATGCTAATAATTGTATGTGTCTGTGTGTCTATCTTTTCCCTGTAAGTACTGTTTAATTATGTGATTCATTAAACAAAAGTTGCCAAGTTTCATAACCAAAAGAGTTCGATAGACAGTATCAGTGATAATTGTCCTTTTTTTGTAAGATTGGCTATATTCATAGGCCTGGCCTAATGATTACATTAAGTACCTACATATTTACAACGGTTCTATATTGGCTCACATAAAATTCTAAATCCTATTCTTTGTCTTACTACCGATTTGTGTTCATAATAATCTCTCTTCATAATTTTATTTCTCATACTTTTTTTATTCATACATTTTTATTACTACCATCGGAACTCATAACAGTTAGTAATCATAACTTTTTTATCAATACTGTTACTACCAAGAACCATTTAAAATACATAATTTTTATTTTCAGATATTTTTTCTTCATAACATTCATTGATCATATTGTTTTAATTAATAATGTTGTTACTAAGAACATACTTCAACTCATAATGTTGTTGTTCAGAATAATTTACTTTATAACAGACATACGTATCTTTAAAAAAATCATATAATTTTAATAGAGTAGATAAGCATGCAGAGTGTTAAGGTGTGGTTAAAATAAACTCTTGAGTAAGATTTCTCACGTATATTTCAAGTAAAATAAAACGTATTACAAATCAAACAGTCATGGCGAGAACAACCGAACAACGAACCAAAAACAAAACTCCTCTAGCGGTATTCAAACGAACTATTCTACCTTTTAAGAATACCACGCAAAGATATTAAGTATTATAAAATTTACATCTTAACACTCCCACTTAAATTTTAGAATAATAACCTACTTAACTATAAAAACTTCAAAACAACTCACTTTCCATTCAACANGGACCTCCAATGATAGGAATTGAAAAGTTATGTAAGAAAATGCGCTACCATTTACAACTTTCCAGTCTTACTGGATCGCTAAATAACAATCTAGGTTGAAAAGTTGATTAGTTTTCTCCGATTAGGCGATCATCGCATAACTGATTGGTTCAATAAATCATGAAGCTATTTAATTGACATCTAATTAATTACGCTTTAAAGTAAATGAATATTGAAAGACGTGCAATTGAAATATTCCATCAATCAATTTGCTTTACGTTTTTAATCAAGCGACCGATACCTTAATTGGTCCGTTTGGTGTGAAGCTTTTTCACTGATTGACTTTGATTGAAAAACAAATGATTGTTAATTCAATCGTTGCGTGGTTGATTGATAATGGACCACTGCTGCATTATTTGTTTTTTTTTTTATGTTCAATTGAGCGTAAACATTCTGGTTTTACAAAACGCTCAGATAAATTCCTGCATGATTAGTATTGTCGTGTAGTTTCCGGTTGTAAGAGCTGATCAATAGTTACACGATCTATATGCCTTGATAGGAATGCAGTGGGAGGTACTGTTCTATATATCGCTGATTGAGATGTCTTCGATAGATAATTATGTTCAACGTATGGCAGTCGTTATCTAGTTAGATGTGATATAGATACTTTCTAACAATGCATGCTCTTTAAGTTTTATTTCGGTCTATTATTTAATTCTTCTTTTTCTTGTGTAATAACTAAAGTCTCATTAAAACCCAAAAGTTAACACAACGATGCCATTAGACTGCATCTATCTTCGTTAAATCTGACGGTTAGTTATTGTAGGTACTTTCCCATCAAATTGCTTAAACTAACAACACTCAGTTCTATATTATCAGCTTGACCGCCATTAAGAATTCAACCAGTCAAAAAAAATAGTGATACCTGCAGTGAATTTTCCAGAAGAAAATAAAATGATTTTGAAGTGCTAACTTAGTGATTGACAGATAATAAAACATCTAGGCACATAAAAAAACCTTAACTAGACAGATATAGAGATATTATAGTATAATAGAGACATATTACTGTCAGAAAACTTTTTTCTTTGGAATCTATAATATTGGCATAATATTATGAAAAGTTATTATCGTTTAAAATATTAGTCAGACCAAAACATTTTTTTTTTAATTTACAACGAGGAAGCTCTTGGCCTGTATCTCACCTGATGGTATTTACCTTATATATATATATTTATTTATTATATTATATATATATATATATATATATATATATATATATATATATACCTTATACTATGCCCATTATCATAAGAAATCTTTCTGCCGTACCCTTTGTTATGCAAAAATAAGTGCATTGTCCGGCGATGGCTTATCGCAGATAAGATCTGCAACCTCGAACAATATCCTTAATAATTGCAAACTGCAGTTATGTCGGTTCGTAGAAAACTTTGCAACGTGTGGCAAGTGTTAACGGTCGTTGAACTTAACGTTACTTGCTCATTTTCTTTGTACATCATAATCATTTCAGCCACAGGACGTCCACTGCTGAACATAGGCCTCCCTCAATGACTTCCACATCGCACGGTTGGTAGCGGCCTGCATCCAGCGCCTTCCTGCTACCTCTATCAGGTCGTCGGTTGTACATCACCAATACAATAATATAGGTAATGCCACCTTTAGTACACCACCATTTTCTCATTTCGGGGAGTTCTTTAGTGGCGACCACGAGCCGAAAGACGTAGCGTGGGCAGGCCTCCCTAGGTGGACCGACGATCTGGTGAAGATCGCAGAGGTGCCTGGATGCGAGCGGCGCAGGACCGGTCTTTGTGGAAATCCTTGGGGGAGGCCTTTGTCCAGCAGTGGACGTCTTTCGGCTGAAACGAAACGAAATGAATTGAAAGCACCTTTAACAAGATAATGTCCTCAGAAAATGTAGAGACAGCAGCTCACCATACGTACACATTTTTGTGCCAAAATCGCCCTTATTAAAAACGACTTATAAGCCATACTTGTATACATTTTTGTTGCTGAAAAATCGCCCGAATTAAAAGTAACTTAAAGTTTCTTTTTACGATAATAAAATGTTAAATTATTCTGAAATTAGTATGTAACAAAAAAATAAAAGTGTCATGCATAAAAAGCACTGATAATAACCGTGTGAAATCCTCCAATTTTCAGTCCGTATTTGCACTTTAAAAAGCCGTCAATATAATGGATTCATATACTTAATCATTCTTGTATAATTTTCTAGATTCCCCGTGCCCATAAGCCTCATCATTCTGTTTTTATCCATATAAATTCAAGGCAAGACCCTAATTATAGCCTTGCCTGTACTCGACCATACTCGTATTATCTCTCGACGTATTTTATTTTCTTTCCCCACAATTTATAGCGGCTAAGAAAAATGCTTCTTGTTAGTGCGTGTCGTGATTATGTGTCATACATAATATCTAATTGCACTGCATTATACGTTATTTAATGGTCTGGTTGCTGGCTAGTGATGGGACAGTGACGGGAAATACGTCCGTTGCGATTTAGTAATTAGGTACTACTTATGGCCAATTAGATGCATGTAAAATCATGAACACGTAATTTGCATAGATTGCATTTACAAGACCATCGTGTACCTACAAAATACCTTTAATATTTTTTGTCAAACATGGTTTTATTAGAGGCACCACACACTAATATAATCCCATTATCACTCGGGGAGTCCTTGCCCAATTATGGTCTGGAATAAGAAAGTAACCATTTAAGTTCCTCAACTGACTTGTTTTCCATCGATAGATAGATTGATCTATAGTTTCAGTGATATCCTTTCTTACAAACTTACCTGATTAAAGACACTGAGTACACTAAAGAGAGCTCATTCTTGGATTCGATTCGAACTCCTATTTTTCTATTGATTGATTTATTGATATGACTACAAACTCAGACCGATTCGGATATCAATGTTATCTATCTATGAGTATCTATTCCGTGTGCAGTTTTGGGTCTGACATCAGACGACCAGTGGATGCGCAAAGCATTTTCCTACGATAAAAAAACCGTCAAAGACAGTGTCTACCAATATCGATACACTATACACACCACTAGAGTGCTCTGGTGAGTGCTCACTACGCACTTTCGAGTGGTTTTTTGTGTCAATTATGCTTCAGTTAGGAGTCACAATAATTGGACTCATTTATCAATACTCACCTTAAGTTTTTCTCAATAATTTCAATTAGTAAAGTTCTAACTACTTGGTTTGTTAGCAAAACTTTAATTATTCTCCACTCTTTACACGCGGTAGCGTGTCCAGCCAAGTTAAAGTAACAGAATACTCTTTTCTGAATAATTAAGCAAAGAAATCAAAAGCAGTGTAATTTTCTAAAAGTTTCAAAAACTACTTTATTGAAAACACTATTTTTTTAACGATATTTAGGTTAAATAATTAATTACGGTACATGCATTACCTACGTCATTTTGCGAATAGTTTGGTCATGAACTTTTCTTAGCACATAATACTAGTATATGGGACAGTGTTTCAGACTACGTTTTTGTAGATACCCTTTTACAACTAATGTAAAGTAACATAAGAAAACACTGTGATGGGTAGTTAAAAAGGCAGCTTATTTAATGCAACCTCATCATTTTTAATCGAGTTATATCAGAAAATGGAGCATTGTTGTCCAACATTTAGGGAGTAATTAATTTAGGGTAGCGCGTTTTCNACAGGTTTATTTAAATAATCGTGATCCATCTGAATAATCTAACATAACCTCAACAAATAAACAAACAAAGTGTCGTTCTTAGAGAGTTTCTAAATTTCGCCGCCAGAGGCGTGCGGATAATCTTTGCTTCGCCAATAAGCATTTAGCAAGTGTTTATTCATAGAGTTACAAACACTTAGATAATATGGTGTTTTAATATTTATATTTTAGAGATAGGAATATTAAAGTTCGTCTATGCTATATAGTTAAATAAATGAATGGTCTTGGTATTGCAAAAGCCATTTTTAATCATTATCAGGCGAGGATTGAAAGTCTACAAGGTCGACTTGTCCTCTCCTATTAAAGTCGTCAGAAATCAATGGTTTTACGACTATGCCACGCTTGGGAAAATTTTTCTTCGAAAGACATGTTTTACACAGCTTAAAGAAAAATATTTATAGCCCATATTGGTACTAAATACTTATCTTTCAGGACATAAATAATTTTGTCCCGCCGTCCATGACCAGTCTCAACGTGGGCATCATGTATTCGCTGGTAGAATTCAGCGCTAGGAACAATCTGTATCGTTGGATCAGAATGCGATTTTATTTTTAATATTTTATTTTCAACTATTGCTAATTTTACTACCGTAAATAAAGAAAAACAAGTACGAACTAGATATATTTGTTTACGTTTAAACCGGTAATGGCGGCGGCCGGGTGGCGGGGAGCGGTATAAAGAGCACGTGAGTCTTTTAACCAATCAACGTACACCTTGCCTTTGTCGGATGATTTAACGGCAAGACGCCGTAAATTAATCAACCTACTAAAATACATACGTTAAATAGTACATTTCAAATGCCGTTTATTATTTTCCGAGAGTTGATCAACTACCTAGAAAATTGATCAACTTACGAGTCTTGTTATTTTCCGGTGACATATACATTGGACGCACCAGAACCAGATCGCTTTGAACTTTCTATTTTTTTAAACTCTGTATGATATACCGATCTTAAATTTTTAATTTTACTTTTCAACATTTTTAATGTAAATTTTGGCTCGTCAATAGTACTTAATAAATCTGCGTAAGCATTATTTCGAGCAATGTTGTTTTTATACAGAGGTGAACGTGGATTCCACAAACACTCATGGTTACGGTAATTAATAACAAAATTTTGCGTCTTATCGTCTCCCCAACGCGCCATTTTACGCACAACCAACACTGAACTGACTAAACTTACTGCTCTACTAACAAGCCTGCTACAAAGCAAACACGTTCAGACATGCTTTAAACGCAGCCCCCACTACCCCGCTGCTCAGGTAGCGTGCTCAAAAATCAACAGTTGGTCGATTTACTAGCAAACTACTAACTAGCATGCTATTTTCCAGCAAGGCCCCAATACACACGTGCTACTTGATAGCATTTGCTCATGCTTTCGTGCTACTTTCGAGCATGTGTATCTGTAGCTTAACTTTTATTGTCTTCTATAGTATATTTTATTTACTCTAATCAATAAAAATAAGAAAGCTAACATATAAAAATAAAATAACATAACATAAAAATAAATAGCAACTATTTATTTTTTGACATATGCCCCTTAAAGTTTCGTTGGCAGATGGCGCTAATGTCGTGCACGTTCCCAATATAATCATATTTTTTCGCAAGAATAGTATCGTGCATACTTATTATTTTACGCTTAATATTGCTAAAAAAAAATGCCTTAGAGCAATGTATGGTGTTCCCCCGCGTACGTCCTGCCGTCCTTTATTTAGTCAGACGCAATTACTAACTCTGACTTCTCTTTACATATTTGACACATGTGTATTTGTTATGCAGAATAAGCACTTATTTAAACGGGCATGTGATTACTATCCAAGAAATAGTAGAGATGCAAACAGGTTGGTACTTCAGGTCACCCCAAAAACAGTGCAGTACAAAAATAGCTGTTTAATCATGTGTATTAAAATCTATAACAAAATACCCAAAGAATTTAGGACATTAAACATTTGTAATTTTAAGAAACATTTGAGTAAATGGTTGCTATCACTGACACTTTACGATTTAAAAGAGTTCTTTGACTTGCTGTAGTTTTGTTCTTCTTTAGAATCGTCGCTAATATTGTGGTGTTTCTAATTTAACTTTTGCATGCTAATAATTTTAGCTAAACATGTATAGTTCTCACTGTCTGTACCTAACATCTTTATATACCATGTTTAATTGCAAATAAATGATTATGATTATAAAAAAAATGTCACACATTTTAAAAATGTATCAAATCATACAATGTATGAACTGGCCCATGTCTTGAAGTCACCTTCCTACTAATATTATAAATGTAAAAGTTAATAAAGATTGATGAATTGATGGATGGATGAACCGATGAACGGATAGGAAGGATGAATGGGTGGATTTAAGCCTTGAACTTGAACTAAGTGAGTGTGGATTCATGGTTAGATCGATTGTTGTTTTTTTCACTCTTTTACGCAAAAAATACTAAGCCGATCTTAATAAAACTTTGCAGTTTTATTGTTAATATTTCAGAATAACATAATATAGTCTATAAATAACAATAATATTCAGTTATTTGGTCAAATAACAACGATAAGTGTCAATAAATTAGGTCTTTCTATGATAAACTTAATTTCTCACTAGGTGAAATCACAGGCAAAAACTAGTACAATTTAATTACATTTCTGCATTGTGATGAGTCACCTAAACGTTCCTCACCTCCCCATTTTCGTATTTCCTCGAAACAAGGACTCTTCATCGAATTATTGTTGCAAATACCAAGGTGGGACAAAAATGACCCAGTGGCGCTTCTAGGTAAAACCGATTTTAATTTTTTTTCTAATAATGTTATATTATCAAAAACATTAAAAAATGATAAAATTCAATAAATCAGGAAAAGTCAAAAAGTTTCATGGACTTTCGTTGAAAAATAAAAAAGTTAGAGACGATCAAACTCGCGAATGGGACAAAAATGGGACGGCGGCCTTTCTAGTGTTAATGTATGTTTGCTATTTGATGTAACGTTAAATTGATAGCGATAAGAATTGTATTGTTGCAATCTTAATCACATAAGCGGATATGAGCATAAAATGTAATAAGGAGCGGAAGGAATTTGGGTAGACATATTATGTATAATTCAATAGATTTGACTATCTTAGCAAATTGCTTCATACTCATATTTTGTTTCGTTTTGCTTTATAGGTAAATCGTTCATTTCAGCCAAATGACATCCATTGCTGGACATAGCCCTCCCTTAAGGATTTCAACTATTGCTACCCGTTTCCAGGGGCTTCCCGTGACCTTCACCAGATTGTGCGTCCACTTAGTGGGAGGCCTACCTACCCCCCACATTAAAATAGTATGATTAATGCCCGTTTTCACCATCAATCCCTAATTTTTAAGTGACCCCTATGAAAACAAAATTACTGTTATGTGTTACCATAGGGGTCACTTAAAAATTAGGGATTGATGGTGAAAACGGGCATACTTAAGTGATCCATCTAAAGAGACTCGAATTAGTTTTTTGGAAACAGCTCTTGCTTTACTCAAAATATTAATTAACATAGACAAAATACTATATTTATCCCTCATTTTTGTGTCACGGGCGAAAAAGAGATATATTTTAAGTGAGTGTAAAAGATGTTATTTTTTTCACAATCTACCCGTGTAAAAATAGTCTTACGCATATCTATAAAAATATAAAGTAAAGTTAAGGAAAGTAAATAAATAATATCTTATTAATTATCTGCTAATAACAGAATATCTCAATAGTTATTTAAGCAAAATGACATTGTTTTCAAAGATGATAAGTAAAACATCATCCTGGGTAAACCCAGTCTACATCAATATAACGGACTAAACACAACGAGATATCACTATCCGTTACACAAACATGAAACTGAAAATGACTACAACGTTTGTAAACTGATAGGTATCATTCAAACAATGTCCTTATCAAACGGGCTATGTAACGAACAAACAGTATCAAGGATCTTCTAGGAAATTGTTTAGGATTTAGGATACTTTTTAAAGAATTCGGAAACTAAAATGTATTAGTAGTAGGCCGTTTGGTGTAGTGGTTCGGAACGGACTACTATTCCGAGAGGTCTCGGGTTCGATTCCCGGCCAGGTAGGAATTGAAATGATGAATTTTAATTTCTGTGATGGGGCTGGATGTAAATATAGGTTTAAAGAACATTTATTTCTCATTAAAAACATTACAGTCACTTACATGAGAATTTATGTAGGTAGATAATTTACAAGTTGTCCAATAGTCAGAACAAGCAGATGTACTTCTGCGGGAACCGTCCTAACAAACCTATAGTACCCATAGTACAAGCTTTGCTTAGTTTAGGACTAGAAGCGTATTGTAAAATGTCCAGGGATATTTATTTATTTATTTATTAATGTCAAACCAAACATATCAGGTTAATACTCGTAATTGGCTTTTTAAATAGCGTGTAAAACTTTTCACATAAGTAGTAATTTATACGAATTTATTTACAAATTAATATTAAATTTTAATTACCATTAAAAAGTAATAAAATTGAAACCTCATGAAATTACATGAGCAGTTTAAAAAGCTAAATATAGACTTTGAACTCTCACTAAATTCTAAAAATAACAATTTCCATTTAAATTCCAAAGAAAGCTGTTTACAATTCCATCCGTACTCGATAGAACACAAAACACATGCAAGCTTAAAGTTAAAAGCGATTACAGCACGCTTGCGTGTGAGCGTTATCACACGGGCACTTCCCTTATCAAGTGGTCTGCACTCGCATTGGTAAGGGCGCGTTCACACTGGTAACATTTTTATTTAAACTTTTGTTATTGGAAGATTAATTAATAGTATCAGGCGTTACTTTGCGGAAATCCATAATTAGAAAAATAAAATTACTTACCTTAAAATTTCAGCTTAGTGAATGACGCCGGCACAAGTAGTGTAGGTAGGTACCCAACCACACGGGTACGCGCGCGGATTGTGTGGTTGGGTACATAGTGGAAATTTTAAACTAAGTAGGTAACTCTTTTTAATAATCTTTATTGGAAGATTATGTCCTCACATCAAATTAAAAATGTTTGTTGCTTAATAGTACATAATACAGTTACACAAGATTCCACAGTGCTTAACTTGATGTATCATTAATTTGTACATACTGCTCAAGAATGCTCTTAGTTTTTTATTTGAGATTAAAATAAATGTGGTTCTACATGACTAGTTGCCGAGTTCAGAGTTATTATTTTAAATAAAAAATTCGGTATAATTTAAACCGCAATTGCAATAGGAAACGTTAGTATCATTAATACATAAATAATCATAGAAAGTGTTAGAAATAAATATTTTCGATGAATGGTTAAAATTGTTAGTACTGCATCAAATCATTATTTCTATACGATCCTAATTATTGAATAAGTATCTAATAGTTTATTTCGTGAAATACAATTAAAAACTTCTTGGGTAATAAGTATACATAGGGCCAAAGCTACTAGATTAAATTTAACATTTTTAAGTTTTTTTTCTCAAAATATCATAAATCGAACGTAATTGCACTTTAGCTTGAACTTCGACTTTTTTATGTAAATGTGCACTCCCCTTAATGTTCCATTTAAAACAAGGACGGAGGGAACGAAACGTTACGAGTTCAATGTTTTAATCCGAGTGCAACAGGCACATAAAAACTCATTTTAATATTAAATAATATTTTAGGAATGCTCATTATCGATTTTTTGTCTAAAACTTATTATTTCTTGGCAACAATAATTCAGCAAGTATTTAGGACTACTCACGAAAATTTATTAATTGCTTAGGCTGTTTTTTCTGTGACATTAAATAATATTCAAACAGACAGACTGGAAAATCATGAACGCTCAATTACAAACTCATAAATAAAATTTAATATTGTTTCATCTAAATAAAAATAGAAAGTAATATTACAGTGAAAAAACACAAAGCTCAATGTTTTTCGTTATATTATGAGCTTGAAAGTTTCTAATGTATTTAAGACTGTATCTTATGAACCTCTATGAATAAAGATCAACAACAATTATTAAATTATTGTAAATCAGTAGGGTAA